>NC_056629.2:29714629-30077255 GCF_002870075.4 Lactuca sativa | reverse complement strand
TACGCCCAGCATACCGACCAGCCATCTTAATGACTTCCTTGTGTCTTAATCTTTTAAGTCCTAACGTCCAAATCATAGATCCAGGCCTCTAAAGACGTCCTAAACCATAAAGTTATAAAATTTATGCTTTTGCATTCATGGATGGGGATTAAGGCACAAATTAAGTCCATAAGCTCACTTAGTTGCTATCTAGCACTTGCATGGTCGAGGCTAAACCATCAAGGTCCGATTTTTATGGCTCCAAACACCTCCAAGAGCCTAAAAGGACAGCTCATATGGACTGGAACTTCTAAAACTCAAGGAACCTCAACTATGGGACCAAAATACAACCTAAAACACCCTAAAACTAGATCTAAGCAAGAAATGGTCAAGGTTAAAGCTTTATACCCCAAATAGGTCAGAAATGATGCCAAACTTCTAGATCTACAAGCCCTCTACATGTCCTTACTGTTGGGTTTTGATCAATCTAACACTTCCTAAGTGTGCATGCAACCCTAATAAACCTTGGATCTATGTTTGTCTAAATACATGCAAAATAATAATTTTCCAAGGTTCATAACCTATCTAACATGGCATGGGGAACATTTAAACATAAAAGAGTTAGATGAGATTACATACCTTTTGATGAGATTGATTCTTTGGAGTTTGAGAGCCAAGCACCAATAATGTGAATGCCTCAAATGGAATCACAAATCACCACAAACACTTGGAAAACTTTGAGAGAGTGTACACACACTTATATTTTCGGCCACACACAAGCACACACACTAGTGGCTATTTCAAGCAACATAAGCATGCTTATATAGTGTACATGGTTAGGGTGAAACCCTAATAACCCATGACCTTTCCTTTTCCAAGGACCCATGGGTTAAAAGCTCCATGGATCATCCATGGACTTCCATCCAAGCCTAGCCCATTAACAAATGAGTGTTAGCCCACACCATATAAAACCAATAGCCCATAATCTAATTAGTCTTCCTTTTAATCTCTAAATTAATTCATAATTAATTTAAGACTAAGACTAATTAAATAACATAACTTCATATTAATATATTATAACTTATAATATATTAATAAACATATGTGTATAACTCTCATAAAATTATCCATAAATTGTTCGGGTGAAGTGCAACCCAAATGGACCATGCCGGGTCGGGTCAAGTATATACCAAATAAGTTATGGACTTAGACACCTTATCCAACAGACTCCCACTTGGATAAGTCTAATAACTGTATTTGCCTATATAACTTCAGGTACCAACCAGCAATCGTAGCTCTCGAAAACTCTGTTGAACTATGAAGCGCCATTTTAAGACAGGTGATCATATAATCCTCTGTTCTCATGATATCAGCCGGACAAACACATGGAACTATGTCTTGCTTATTGTCTGGCAGTTGTTTCTCGATTTCCGATTTGTTTGACAAAGAACTTTACTGAACACATCAGTTTAGTTCTGACCGGGCCCGGTACATGGGTCAACACAAAATCATCGAGGGGCCCAGATATCGCTTCTATTTCTAGAAGGAACAAACAAACTTCGACTCATATGCTTGTTCTACTACTTGTTGAATTTTACACAAACGCACGTTTTATAACATCAAGTTACTGATGCGTTTACGTGCAATCAATGCACAACCAACTCATAGGTAACAACTCATATCTCTAGGTTTGAAGACTTATATGATATTATCGTCTCACGATCACTCGAGATAAATTCCATGAAGTGATACAAGTGAGCGTGGGTTTATACCAATACTCATAACTTATGAGTACTCATGAACGTTGCAGCAACCATTGCCATGTCTAAACACCTTTAGCCATCTACAACCCCAATTCACGACAATCTTGATTCATACCTACTACCGACGTATGACCGATTGTGGAGGTTTGAATAAATTAATTATTCTGGAAGTCAAAACATGAAAAACCGAAACAATAGTAAATAATTGACAATGATAGTAACACTTTACTCATAAATAAATCACAAATTTTATTCATCATCAAATGTCGATTACATTTTACAAGTTTCAGGAAAACTATCTAATCTGTAAAACTAATATCGTCCCTCAGCCCGATGCGCCTCGCATGCTGAAAATGCTTAACCCTCGTCAGTCCCTTCATAAGGGGATCTGCAGGATTCTCATCTGACGATACCCTCTTTGCCACGAGGAGTCCTTCTTCAATCTTGTGTCTTATGAAGTGATATTTTCTGTCAATGTGTCGGGATCTGCCATGATCTCTTGGTTCCTTGGCTAAGGCAACCGCACTATTGCTGTCACAGAAGATCTCCATAGGTTCTTTAATAGCTGGTACAACTCCAAGGTCTCCGATGAAGCTCTTTAGCCATATCGCCTCTTTCGCTGCTTCACTCGCTGCTATATACTCTGATTCACAAGTCGAATCAGCCACCGTCTCCTGCTTGGAACTCTTCCAAGAAATTGCCCCTCCATTTAAGGTAAAGACCCAGCCCAACTGAGAGCGGAAGTAATCCCTATCAGTCTGAAAACTAGCATCACTATACCCTAATACTCTCAAGTCATCACTCCCACCAAGGGTAAGGATCCAATCCTTAGTCCTCCGCAGGTACTTGAGAATGTTCTTTACCGCGGTCCAATGAGCCTTGCCAGGGTTCCCTTGATACATGTTGACCATGCTCAAAGCAAAGGCCACATCAGGGCGGGTACAAGTCATAACATACATGATCGAGCCAACAGTGGAAGCATATGGTAATTGGCTCATCTCAGCTATCTCTGCCTTTGTACTCGGACTCTGAGTCTTACTCAGTTTGGCATTGCTTTGGATCGGTAAATCTCCTTTCTTGTTATTCTGCATGTTGAACCTTTTCAACACCGTATCCAAATAGGTACTCTGACTAAGTCCAATTAGTCTTTTACTCTTCTCTTAATATCCTTATCCCTAGGATATAGGTAGCCTCCCCTAGGTTCTTCATAGCAAAGCACTTCCCAAGCCAGGACTTAACCTCCTGCATGGTTGGGATGTCATTTCCTATAAGTAGTATGTCATCCACATACAGTACCAAGAAGCTAACTATACTCCCACTAGCTCTGACATACACGCAAGACTCATCTTCACTTCTCGAGAAGCCAAACTCTTTGACCTTCTCATCAAAACAAAGATTCCAGCTACGAGATGCTTGTTTTAATCCATAAATGGATTTCTCAAGCTTGCGTACTCTATTAGGGTACTCTGCACTGACAAAACCCTCTGGCTGATTCATGTACACATCCTCAGCCAACTTTCCATTAAGGAAAGTGGTTTTGACATCCATTTGTCATATTTCATAATCATGAAATGCTGCAATGGCTAGCATAACCCTAATAGACTTAATCTTTGCTACCGACGAGAAGGTTTCATCATAATCAATACCCTGAGTCTGAGTAAAACCCTTCGCAACCAGTCGAGCCTTATAAGTATGCACCTTTCCTTCCATGTCGGTCTTCTTCTTGAAGATCCATTTGCACCCGACTGTTTTACGGCCTGCTACATTGTCAACCAAGTTCCAAACTTGATTGTCATACATGGACTGTATCTCGCTGTCCATAGCCTCCTTCCATTTAGCAGACTCCGGGCCTGCCATGGCTTCCTTAACACTGCTAGGTTCATCCAAATTTACCAGTGTACTATCGTTGATAAACGTATCACCCTCCATAGTAATATGAAAGCCATAATAAAATTAAGGTGTGTTCCTAACCCGTGTGGAACGCCTCGGAGGTACAGTCATGTCAGCTTGCTCAACAGGAGTTTCCTCCTCAGGTTGATTGCTAGTGTCTGAGGTTCCTTCACCAATTGCTTCTTGAATTTCTTCAAGATCAATTTGCCTCCCACTGTCTCCTTGGCTTATAAATTCTCTCTCACGAAAGACCCCTCTTCTTGCTACAAAGACCACATTCTCACTGGGTCTGTAGAAGAGGTAACCGAAGGATTTCTGTGGGTAGCCGATGAAAATACACCTTTCACTTCGGGGTTCGAGCTTATCATGAGTTTCACGCCTCACGAAAGCCTTGCAACCCCAAATCTTGATGTGGTCTAAATTAGGAACCTTCCCAGTCCACATCTAATGAGGTGTTTTGGTAACCTTCTTTGTAGGGACTAGATTAAGGATATGGGCGGCAGTCTCTAAGGCATACCCCTAAAAAGAGATTGGTAGCGAAACTCGACTTATCATAGAGCGAACCATGTCCAACAAGGTTCGATTACGCCTCTCAGCTACACCATTCAGTTGTGGTGTCCTAAGAGGAGTCAATTGTGAGACAATCCCACACTCCTTAAGATAGTCAAGGAACTCGTTACTAAGATACTCACCACCTCGATCGGATCGAAGCATCTTAATGTTCCTGCCCAATTGATTTTCTACTTCCTGTTTGAATTCCTTAAACCTTTCAAAGGTTTCTGACTTATGTTTGATTAAGTAGACATACCCATATCTACTAAAATCATCAATAAAAGTCACATAGTACCGATTAGCATCCCTTGTGGCGGTTTTGAATGGCCCACATACATCAGTATGTATTAAGTCCAACAAACCCTCACCCCTTTCACAAGTTCCAGTGAAGGGTGATTTTGTCATCTTTCCAAGTAGACAAGATTCACAACTATCATCCGATTTAAGGTCGAATGACTCCAAGACTCCACTCTTTTGGAGTTGGCCTATGCGTTTCTTGTTTACATGTCCAAGACGATAATGCCACAATGATGCTTTATCTAGGCTAGTAGAAGAATCAATATACAACACATTATTTCCTAAGTTGTCTACAATCGACACAGTTTCATACACACCATCACAAGGTAACGCTTTAAAATAAAACACATTTTTAAAGAAAGCATTAATACCACCACATTCATTATCAAACGAAAAGGTAAAACCTTGTTTGGACAAAGCATGAAAAGAAATAATATTCCTCGCCATTTCAGACGAGTACACACATTTATTCAAATCTAATTTTAACCCATTATTAAGCAACAAAGTATAAACTCCAATCTTGGAAACAGGTGAAGCCTTCCTATTCCCCATGATCAAGTTTATCTTTCCGTGCTCCACATCCTCACTTCTTCTTAGGCCCTGCAAATCAGAACATATGTGAATACCACTTCCTGTATCAAGCACCCAAGAGTTAGAATATGATGAGTAGTTAGACAATATAGTGTAAATACCTGCATGGGTGGGTTTCACTTTCCCATCCTTTAGATCCTGCAAGTACTTAGGGCAGTTTCGCTTCCAGTGTGCCTTTTCATGGCAATAGAAGCATTCAGCATCCTTGGGAATGGCAGAAGGAGTGACATAACCGCTCTTGGTCTTCGATGAGGAGCCTTCAAGAGACTTTCCCTTGTTACCCTTCGAAGGGTGCTTCCTCTTTTTCCCTTTGCCTTGCCCGATAGCCAAAATAGGGGTAGATGTTGGAGTAGGAGCAGTAGAGGTAACAACCGCCTTGCCCTTAAGACCGATTTCAGCGGTCTTCAAGAGTCCTTGAAGCTTGCTGAGGGTAACTTCCTCCTTGTTCATATGATATGTCATACGAAAATGGTCATAACAAGAAGGTAAGGAGTGCAAAATGATGTCAATTGCCAACTCCTCAGGAATGTTCACATTCAGCTTCAGCAAACGGTCCACATACCTTTGCAACTTTTGCATGAGGGCCGTAACGGATTCACCGTCCTTCATGCGGGTAGTTATTATGGAGGAGATTATTTCATACCGCTCCTGACGAGCACTCTGATGGTACCTTTCCATCAGGTCTTGGTGCATCTCAAAAGGGTAGAAATCTTCATATGACTTTTGGAGCTCGACTGTCATCGTGGCCATCATGATACATGCCACCTTAGTAGCATCTCTCTCATGTGTCCTGAATTCAGCGATCTCCTCAGGAGTAGCAGTAGACTCATCAAGCTCTTTTAACTCCTTATCGATGAAATATTCCTTGTCCTCATAACGAGTAACCATCCTGATGTTCCTAATCCAATCCATGAAGTTGGAACCATCAAAGATGACCCTCCCACAAAGATTCATGAGAGAGAAAGAACTAGTTGGGTTAGAGCCCGAAGCATTAGTGTTGGAAGACATCTGAAAGAAGAAAGCAAGTTTAGATTAGATATATAGGATCCTTAATATGACACCCAAATGTAATATTAAGGCTAGGACCCAATCATAATATATTATACTTAGAAGAGGGATGCCGTAATCTAAGTAATAATATATTTGAAAGGTAGGTGAAAGACGATTCACCAATTTCCACCATGAAAAACAAAATGAATTATTAGGTTTTAATTGGATTTGAAATTCCTAGATTCTTTTGAGATTCATTGAACTTTTCAATGACATTTTTCAATCTCGATTGTGCCCTTCAAGTTTTGTGACTGGGATGCCGAGGATCACAAAACAAGGTGTGAATAACCATGCTAATTCACTTGGTACCCTTAATATTATCACCTAATCAATGTGTCGGTTAACCACACACGCTCCATTGATCTATGATAAACATTAAGTCACCCTTCGTGATCCTTACTAGTCCAAGTTAGTGTGCCGGTTAACCACACACGCTCCACCAACGACTTGGTAAGGTACAAAGTGTGAATTCCATGGACTAGCACCATGTTCACATTTTTGCTAAAATAACTAAGATTGGGAATTAAAAAAGGTTTAGTTACTTTATAATAATCATTATACTTTTAATGAGGATTTAAAGTCATTGTCCTACCCGTTCGGCTAACGACCCTCCACCAATCAAGCAAGCGGTGGGTGAGAGTGGACACCCATTAAGTTGCCATTTTATAGGCAACAACCTTATACCCACCTTATAGACCAGCTTCGTGAATGAGGCTTACTAACGCTAGAACGACTTATTCTTATACATATATATAATAATTAACCATTAATGTTATAAATAGTATAAGGGTTGAATTTTAACTATTAAAACTCTAAGGGTTGGAATTAAAGTTTATTAAAGTGTATGAAACTTTACAAATTCCAAAACTTGAGGGCAAGTTTTGTAACTATCCAAAACTTTTCATTTCATAACTTATGAATTAAAGGTTCATAAAAATGAAGACTCTTCATTTTCATGTAACTTATGTGTTTAAATGTGTGTGTTAAAGAAAAGTAACCTTTGGATATCCATAACTTGAGGACAAATTATGGACTCCATTAAAACACATAAATGATCAAGAATTAATTCTAAACAATTCAGCAAATAATTCTTATCATCTTCTAAATTCATAAGAACATGAACATGATCATCAAATTTTCAAGAATTATATGAACACATAAAAAACATGGAATTTTGATATATGCTATTGTAAATGGATTAGAACAACCATTACACCAACTAAAACCAGTTTTAAAACACCAAAACAGTTTAGGGTAATGTTTCTAGTCCATTTCCAGCAGTACAAGTCGAAAATCTGCACTCTGTGGCTCCTACTCGTCGAGTGCATGAACCTACTCGGCGAGCAGGTTGAAGATACACATGAACTCGGCGAGTCCCCCCATGGACTCGGCGAGTTCATCAGGCAGACAACAAGTTTTTCGACTTTTTCAACTATTTTGCATCAAGTATCAAACAAGCAAGCCTAGTCTCTGATACCACTGTTGGGTTTTGAGCAATCTAACACTTCCTAAGTGTGCATGCAACCCTAATAAACCTTGGATCTATGTTTGTCTAAATACATGCAAAATAATAATTTTCCAAGGTTCATAACCTATCTAACATGGCATGGGGAACATTTAAACATAAAAGAGTTAGATGAGATTACATACCTTTTGATGAGATTGATTCTTTGGAGTTTGAGAGCCAAGCACCAATAATGTGAATGCCTCAAATGGAATCACAAATCACCACAAACACTTGGAAAACTTTGAGAGAGTGTACACACACTTATATTTTCGGCCACACACAAGCACACACACTAGTGGCTATTTCATGCAACATAAGCATGCTTATATAGTGTACATGGTTAGGGTGAAACCCTAATAACCCATGACCTTTCCTTTTCCAAGGACCCATGAGTTAAAAGCTCCATGGATCATCCATGGACTTCCATCCAAGCCTAGCCCATTAACAAATGAGTGTTAGCCCACACCATATAAAACCAATAGCCCATAATCTAATAAGTCTTCCTTTTAATCTCTAAATTAATTCATAATTAATTTAAGACTAAGACTAATTAAATAACATAACTTCATATTAATATATTATAACTTATAATATATTAATAAACATATGTGTATAACTCTCATAAAATTATCCATAAATTGTTCGGGTGAAGTGCAACCCAAATGGACCATGCCGGGTCGGGTCAAGTATATACCAAATAAGTTATGGACTTAGACACCTTATCCAACACTTACTCCCTCTTCAAAGTCCCTCTTCTTCAAAATCACCAAAAATGCTCAAGGTAAGCTCAAAATGCATGCAATAGGCTTCGGGTTCGAGTTTAACACTTTAAGGACAGTGGAGGCTGAGAGAATGAGGGTTGGGAGGTATTTAAGGTGTTTAAATAAGGTGCAAACCCTAAAATTTAGGGTTTGCATCTAGCCAGCCTAGGCCTAACATACGTAGGGGCTTCCTTCTATTCGCGCACTATGTACGCACATCGTACGGTCCCCTTCCCATATTCATAAAATTTTTATTATTACTTATTTAAGCAGCAAAAGAAAATACCAGGCGACTCGGGCATTACACACAATGTGAGGGTCAGCTGATGGTGATGTTGCTTGTTGACTTTGACCTTGACATTTGACTTGTTGACCTGGGTTGACTTTTGGTCAAATTGCTAGTTCTATAATATAGACTAAGATGGAACCTTGGTTGATTCGATAAGTGTATTGTAGCACCTGTTTCGCGACATTGAGTTGTGGTTTGTCTGACATCGTGAGAATGGTGAGTCTTCTCACTATACTATGTAGGATGCTTGCTGTCTTTGTGACTCTTGCATTATATGTTGGGCGGGGCTCGTTTGTATGTTGGACGGGGCTCATTTGTATTTTGAGCGGGGGCCGTTATGATGGGTGGGGCCCGATATGTTAGGTGGTGTAACATTCCTAAAATCAATGTAAAATTTTCATTTTTGAAACCAATCCGAAAACCATAAGTGTTTGCCAAACATATTTTCCAAAAGTCATAATCATGAATTATAGAATCCCAAAATCAAAATATCATAAAAATCTAGAGGATGTGCACGATCAAGCCTTCGGTTTGCCCCTATCCTCTAAAGTAACTGAAACAATAACAATCAATTTGTAATCCAAAGCTTAATGGGTTCTCCAAAAGTACCACACCCAACCAAACAGATAACAACATGCATATATGAGCCTTGAGCCTGACTGGACCGCCTCGTAGGGCCTACAACTTATCTGGACCGCTCTCTAGGCCTTCGATCTGACTAGACCACCTCGAGGGGCTTCAGACTATCCAGACCCCCCAGGTATCTTGGTATGTTAGCACAAAGCATGAACACCTCAACCCAACAACCATAACATGTCGACATATACAATAACAATCAATAATTAACAAATACATGTAATCATACAGATCTACAAGTCTAACACATATTCAATGAACGCATGTAATCATACAGGTCTATTAGTCTAACACATAACTAGCATAACATCATCCAATATACCAGGATACAAAATCCAGTTGGCAGATATTGGTGCCTTCGACTCACAAGTACAGTGAGGAAAACTCACCTCACAGTCCGAAGTATAGCTGTACAGATCACTGCTCCAAATGCTATCTCTACCAATCACGTATACAATAAACAATGACCTAAACTCAAACTACCATTCAAATTACCCAAAATACCCTTAAGTCAAACTTGGTCAAATTCCTGGTCAAAGTCAAAGTCAAAAAGTCAAAGGGGTCAACACATACAGAGTACGCCCTGCGTACTTCGTCAGTACACTCGGCGTAGAAGATCCTTGGCCAGATTATGGGGCCTCACCCCAGTATGCGTTGTGTACCACTAGGTATGCATGATGTACACGACTTGATTCTACTTTTCTCATTAAGTGATTATCCCATTAAGACATTACTTCCAGAGTTCAGGTATAGTCCCAAATATCATTCTAAGTCATAAAGTTTCCAACTTTATGACTTTCCATGGCTAGAAGGAGTCCAAAAACCAATACCCTAACTTAATACACAAACCCAAGAATCAAAACTCTTGCATGGAGGGAAGGAAGGGAACAAGATCACATTTTTATGGTTCCTAGAACTCAAAAACGTCTGAAAGGGTGGGTCTTATGGCTTAGAGTAAGCCATACTCATATATACCAAGATTATGGGACCAAAATGCACAAAATTTTAAGAACTAGTAAGATCTAAGGAAACATTCATCAAGTTCATAACTTTATACCTTCTGTAGGTTGCTTGCAAGGTGAAAAACTCAGTTCTACAAGGCTTGAAGCTTTCCCAAAAGCACTCCAAAGATCTTCTTCCTTCAACGATGGACACCAAACACACAAATGGCTCAAAAACTCACAAATGAACACTAGGGTTTGGAAGAGTCGAATGGGATAATGGAGGCTGGAGGTGGAAGGGGTTTTGAGGGTTAAGGTTGCTTAAATAGTGCTCAAACCCTAAAAATTAGGGTTTGCATATCTGCTAAGTACGCCCTGTGTACCTCATGAGGGCGCCCATCGTACTCACATACACCCGCGATCTATTTAATAAACTACGTCATGTGTACACCCTAAGTACGCATGGTGAAGGACCAATTTTGCAACAAATATATACTTTTGGGTCAACGAGGAAAATACCTAATGTCTGGGTGTTACAAGTGGAGCCCGATATGTGGGTCGTAACTTCCCAAAAAATTTAATAAAAATTTCATTTGAAGTCTATCAAAGCATTCATCAATTGTATCAAAATCAAACACCAAGTTATAATATTCAAAACATTATAGTACAATTATTCAAAATGCGAAAATCATGAGGGGAAGATTTTGTGCCATCATGTCGCGCCCTTCCTTTTCGAGTCGAAGGTACCTGAAACCATAAACATTAATTGTAAGTACAAAGCATAGTAAGTTCCCCAAAGTACCAACCATAAACATTAATTGTAAGCACAAAACATTGTAAGTACCCCAAAGTACTACATACCAAAACACATGACTGGGCTTAACCCTGGGGTATAACCAACCCGATATACATATATGGGCCCCACCCTGGGGTGTATTTCAACCCGATCAACATATATGGGCCTCACCATGGGGCCTCACCCTAGGTTATCTTTCAACCCGATCATACAATAGTGGGCTCCGTCTTGGGCTCTATTTCAACCCGAACATACAATAGTAGGCCCCGCCCTGAGGTATATTTCAACCCAATATACAGACAAACATCAGTTACATAGCAGCTATCCTCCTAAATACACCGTAATGGGTCGACATAGGTGTTTGCCACCCATGGATACAATGAGGAAACTCACCTCATAGACAGCTGAGAAAACTAAATAGCACGCTGCTCTGAAATCAACTATACCAGTCACCTTTATAAGTTTAGTGACACAGTCTCAGAATACAGATCAAAATACCCAAAATACCTGTAGTGAAACTTGGTCAAAATCCAGGTCATTGTCAATTAAGTCAACTAGGTCAACTCAGTGAGTACAATGGGCGTACTCAACACGTACGCGAGGCGTACTACATGTTTAACCAAAGTCAATGAGCTGACCAAGTACGCACCCCGTACCTTTTGGTACGCCCAACGTACATGACTGCTACTCATCCATTCCATTAAGAGCTTAATCCTCAAGCTCTTTTGTCCAAACTTCAAATCTGGCCCTAAAAAGACGTCCTTAATCATAAAGTTTCCAACTTTATGATTTTGCATGGCTATTAAGTGCCCAACACCAAAAACCCTAACTTCTTAACTCATTAAGACATAGTAGATCATGCATGGAGATAACCTAATGCCTAAGATCATATTTTTATGGCTTAACACACCCTAGAACATCTGAAAGGACAACTCAAACGTATTGGAGTACTCTATACTCTCAAGGATCAATATTGGGACAAAAGGTGCAAACTTTAAGCTAAAACTAGATCTAAATGAAATACTCATCAAGGTTAGAGCTTTATACCTCCAAAAGGTTCACAAGGGAGTGTAGATGTTGGATCCAAGGTCTTGAGTGAAATACTACAACTTCAAAGCTCCTTCTTCACCACCAAGAGTAGCAAAATGGAACCAAAAAGATACTCCAAGCTTCGAAATGCACTCACACACTCTAAGGTTTCGAAAGGAGGAAGGAGGTTGGAGTTAAGAGAGTGTATGAGGCCATAAAGATGTTTAAATAGGGTCTAAACCCTTAAAATTAGGGTTTGCACCCTGGCTACATAGGCCCTGCGTACTCAGCATACGCCCAACGCATGTCCATCATGGCCAACACTTATGAAAACGCCATTAGGGACCAAATTTGCAATATCATCACCAACCAAGGGTCAAAAGGTAAATACATGGAAATCAAGATGTTACAAATCTCCCTCACTTGAACTAGACTTCATCCTCGAAGTCAATTGTCGTGAATAAATCGAGGTAGTGCTCTCGTATCTCCGCCTTAGACTCCCATGTCCATTCGGAACCCTTCCGATGCTGCCACTGGACCTTGAACAAAGACAGTTCTTTGTTGCACAGGGCCTTCATTTTCCTATCCAAGATCGCCATTAGTATCTTCATGTAATTCAGGCGATCTTCAACCTGAATGTCATCCAAAGAAACAAATGCAAACTCACCGGCCACACACTTCCGAAGCTGAGAAACATGGAAGGTGTTGTGGATCTGGCTGAGCTTATCAGGTAAATCCAGTCGGTACTCAACTTGTCCACTCGGGAGGAAATCCTAAAGGAACCAATGAATCTGGGGCCCAACTTGCCCCGCTTCCAAAATCGGATGACACCTTTCCAAGGTGACACCTTCAGAAGTAACAAATCTCCCACCTGAAACTCGAGGTCTAAACGTCGCCGATCTGCATAACTCTTCTGTCGGCTTTACGTGACTCGCAACTTGTCACACACCTGCTGAATCAACGCAGTGGTCTTGAGTACCACATCAATACTCCCCATGACCTGATGCCCGACCTCCCCCCTCCCCCCCCCCCCCCCCCCCAACAAACTGGGGTCCTGAACCTCCTCCCATATAACATCTCAAAAGGCGGTCGATTAATACTAGCATGATAACTGCTGTTTTAGGAGAACTCGGCTAATGGAATGTGAGTATCCCAACTCCCTCTGAAATCTAATACACAAGATCGGACCATATCTATCTGGGGGTGGTATGATATACTAAAATGCAGTTGAGTACCCAACTCCTCATGAGCTTCCTCCAAAACCTAGAGGTGAAGTGAACATCCCGGTCCGACACCACCGAAACTGGCAGCCTATGTCGAACAACCACCTACTAAATGTAGATATCAACTAGCTTCTCAATAGATATACTCTCGACAATTGGTATGAAGTGTACTCTTGGTCAATCTATCTACAACGACACAAATAGAATCAAATCCACGTGTCATCCTGGGCAGCTTTGTGATGAAATACATGGTAATCTCTTCCCACTTCCACATGAGAATGGGTAAGGTCTGCATCTTGTTATGGGGTCTCTGATGTTCGGCCTTGACTTTCCTGCAAGCCAGACACCGCTCAACAAACCAAGCTATTTCCCTTTTCATATAGGGCCACCAATAACTCAACTTCAGGTCCCTATACATCTTCGTAGCCCCCAGATGAATTGGAAACTTTGAATCCATGCCGAACCACCAGAATTGTCTGCCTCGCCCCACCAATTGTTAGAACCTAGACTCTACCACACTAAGTCAACAACCCCCAACTGTCTCTGATAAATAAGGGAATCTTCCCTCTGATCCGCTCAACCTTCCAATTCTCCTTTTTCAATCCCTCCACCTAAGCCTTTTTGATCAAATCCAACAAAGGCGAAGTAACAACCATCCTCAAACAAATATCCCTGATAAGAGAACTCACATCCTTACGGCTCAATGCATCGGCCACCACATTGGCCTTCCCGGGGTGGTACAGGATCTCGCATATAACCTTTTACCACATCAAACCATCTTCACTGCCGCATATTCAAATTTGGCCGATCCATAAAGTACTTCAAACTCTTATGGTTAGTGTAAATAGTACACCTAACCCCATACAGATAGTGCTTCAAAATCTTGAGGACAAAAACTGTCACACCCCAAAACCGAGAACGGCGGAAACGTTCTGGGGCAGAGGACGTCACGTAATGTATCACAACAATGTAAACTAGTAAACAAGCAACAACATCATCCATTGCATTAATAGTATAATTTTAATTACAAGTGTGTTCTTTCATAGTATAAGACAACATAATGAATAATCAAAATAAAAGACGAGTCTAAACTGCTCCGTCTTCACCAAACCTGGTCGTCGTACCTGTCTATTTTTGACCTGAGAATACAAGTTATTTTGAAAGCGAGTATCAGCCAAAAAGCTGGTGAATTCATAAGTATTAATGTGTCTTTGATTTGCAAAACTTGTAATGAAAGTCTTGACATTGTTTTGAAGGAAAGTTCGTATAAGTGTGGAAATGTTTGTAAGTAATTTAAAGCGTTTGATAACCCCTAGAAATCCCTATGATTCCTATTAATATAGATGAAATCTTCTACCAAGACCTAACTGTTTTAAAAGTAGCCTTCTACCAAGACCCGGCTGTTTTGAAAGTAGCCTTCTACCAAGACCCGAATTGTAACATCCCGAGTTCAGGAGTGCAAATTCAGGGTTCAAAGTGTAAATGTGAAAGAGCAACTCGGCGAGTCCATGGGTGGACGCGGCGAGTAGGGTCGCGATACTGGTCGCGTGTTAAGTGGCCAACTCGGCGAGTCGGCGGCTGGACTCGGCGAGTTGGTGCTGTGTAGAGAAAACCCTAATTTCGGAGGATGAGCCCTATATAAAGGACATTATACTCTCTCCCCAACCTCTTTACCCTCTCTTGAAGTCCAGAAAACCCTAGGGAGCGTTTGTGAGTGGTTTGAGAGCATTTGAACCTTGGAGAAGAGATTTTGGAAGAGATCTTGGAGAGTTAAGAGGCTTGGAGCAAGGGGCTTTGCTAGGATTCATATTTCTCTTCTGTTGGAGTTTCCATTTGAGGTATTATTTCGTTGCTTGGGCTTTTATTCTTCATTTTTAGGTTTTTGGAAAAGATAGCATGTGGTGTTTTGAGTTGGAGGTTAGATCCAAGGTTGCCACCTCATATCTGGAATGGAGAAGGTCTAGAGTGCATTAAAGTCCCTGTTCTTGAGTGATTGGTGAAGCCATCTTGTCCCAAACCCTAACCCTAGAGTGTTATATGCTTATATCTCTTCGGATTCACGTAAATTTTGCCACTTTACGTGATGGATGGGTTGTAGAAGGGTAGATCTGTGGTTTGGATCATTTGCATGGCCTGGAAAGCTTCTGTATGGATTAGGATCTAGAGGTACTCGGCGAGTCACAAAGGTGTATTCGGCGAGTTCCTTGAAGATGGGCAGGAACTCGGCAAGTTGGAAGAACAACTCGACGAGTTGGTTGAAGATAGCCTTGGACTCGGCGAGTCTGTTCTTGGACTCAGCGAGTCTGGTCGTGAGGTCCTAAAATTCTTCTGGTTGAGCCGTGAATCGGTGAGTCAAGGGAGGACTCAGTGAGTTGAGTGCGAGGGGACTCAGAGTTGTGGGAGTCGGCGAGTCTCGGGGTGACTCGGCGAGTTGAGTCGCGGTTTGGGAAGTTCTGAGCATGGGGACTCGACGAGTCGACGGGTTGACTCGGCGAGTAGGGTCAACCAGGAGGGTTGACTTTGACTGAGGACTTTGGCTTTGACCAAGAGTTGACCAGTTGACTTCCAGGAGTATTTTGGTTGTTATTGGTGATTATTGGTTTCGGTGATTCAGTGGTGGAGTTCGTGACGCTGGTCGGAGCAACGTGGACTGTTCTTCAGTCGGTAGTAGCAAGTGAGTCTTCTTACTATACTTTACCTAGAGTGGTAACAGAGTTATGTGATAGAGATATTATATGCTATCTATGTGATGTGTGGCACTGCATTATTTCTATGTGATTTATGTTGTGTGTATATCAGAGTGAGGACCGGAAGGTCCACAAAGCTTGGACCAAAGGGTCCGCAGAGTTGGGGCCCATAGAGTTATAGCCTCGAGTGGCTAATATATGTTATATGTGGTAATTTTAGAATTATGTGCCAGTGTAATTGTATGTTGTTTATGTGTTGAGATTTATTGTGATATGTGATTCAGAGTTCTCAGAGTTAGGACCTTTGGGTCCATAGAGTTAGGGTCAGAGGGCCCACCGAGAGTTGGGACTGGAGGGTCCCACTGAGACACACTGACCAGAAGGTCAACCGAGTTATAGCCTTGAGTGGCTAATATGTGTTAGAGTGGTATTTTGGGGAACTCACTAAGCTTCGTGCTTACAATGTTTTGTGTTATGTGTTTCAGGTTTCTCCGGATCACGGGACGGCACCGGCTCGATTGTACACACCAGAGGAAGCAGTTGTTTTGAAGATCATGTTTTATTAATTGATTGAACAAAAGAGTCATGTATTGTAATTTATACAAAATGGGATTTTTATGAAAAGTATTAAGGAGAAAAGTAATTTTAAATGAAAATTTTGTTTTGAAAAAAATTTCGGCGTTACAAGTTGGTATCAGAGTCTAGGTTTGAGGGATTCGAATGTACCTTCGGGTAAGTCTGAACTCAAACTGAGGAAGTAAGAAAAGTTTTCAAAGAAATGAAATTCTAAAAGTGAATAAGAGTTCAAAGAGAAAGCAAGAAAGAGCAGTGTGTACAATCAGCCAGAGCCCGAACGGTGATTTCCTAAAATACCCTTACTTTTGTGTTATAAGATATTTATGATACATTTTATGAGATATTATGCATGCTAGAGGCAGGATAGGTATTTCATATCTTAGGACTAGAGTGGCCTGATTTGTGATGCCTTAGCCTAGGAGTTGTTGTTATATGTGTTGTGCTTTTGAGTATGAGTGAGAGTATTCAGTTGGAATCCTCTTAGGGGATTTGAGTAGAGGAGTAACCTAGGAGAGATGCCTAGATGAGTATTGTGGTGCTTATCGAAAGAATAGTTAGAACCCGCGAGGGGTAGAGTTGCAGAGTTCAGTGGTGCTTTTGAGAATGAGTAGAGCAGGCGGAGTCATCACCTAGGGTGAGTTCTATGTATTCTTCGATGCCCGAATGCTGCTTGCTTCGTGCTTTGTGGAACTCTCGATGATGGGAGTCATCTACCAAGTGAATATGACGATATTCAAGAGGTAGATGGCTAGCATCATTAGGAGCTCTTCAGCAGCTGATGACGAAGAAGTGGGAGTGACCTTAGCCAGATGAGTACGCTGGCGAAGTAGAGCATTTCACTGAGGAGTAAGCACGCGTGGCAGAATTAGTGAACGAGAAGGTTGAGCAGCTACTTAGGGACTCTGGAATGGTCCGTGTGGAAAGTATGGGTAGATGTGGCAGGTAGTATGGGCCCGTACTACCGAAAGCAGAGGACCCATACTCGATACAGGGAGTATTCTGAAGGTTCTAAGTGGCAGACTGAGGAGTGATGTTATGGTTCGAGTACCATACATCGGAGCATATTGGAAAGTAATGTCATGGATCGGGTTCCATGATTGGTAGCTGATTGAGAGGTGATTCCATGGTTTGAATACCATGATTTGCATCAGATCTAGAGGTGATGTCGTGGTTCGAGTACCATGACCCGTGACAGTTAGTGTTATTGGTTCTACCAGTTACCCGTGGTGATTGGTTAGACCAAGATCGGAGGTGAAAGAGTATGGGGCTAGAGGGCCATGATGGACGAGTTTTAGTGAAGTATCCCTTAATGAGGAAATCGAGTTAGCCCCGAGGGATTGTTGATGAGATGCAAATTGGAGTTGCAAGACTCAGGAAGGAGTAGAGATGGCAGCTATAGAGGATTACAGCCTGAGTTGAGCAACCAGCCGATAGAAGAGATGTCACCTTCTGTGATCTAAGTGGTGCTATTTCCGTTTCTAGTGAGAAACATAAGAAGTGTGAGATTTCTGTTTGGGGGGGTTTAAGAGTAAAACCCTGCGGATTGACATTTATGTCGATTTTCCTCCAGTGTATCAGGCAGCATGTCTGCCGCGAGGTAAGGATATATCGTGAGCATGTAGTCGGTTGGTACTGAGGTGGTCAAGGACCACGTTGCATCCTATTTTAGTATAGTAGGGCATGTGGTAGCAGTATCAGTGGGCAATCCAGTTGAGTATATCAGGGTGGCGGCTCTTCTGTCTATGATGGATATTGAGTATGGGAGTGGAGTCCCAGTTCTTATGAGGATTCAAGTTATGGAACTTGGGTGGAGTAGTCGAGGGCGAGGAGTACGCTGAATTATGGTTTCAGTCTAAGAGTCAGTGATCTTACTGGACAATTGAGGTATTCGGTATTGGAATGGTATGAGGCTTCGAATGGCTAGAGACAGTCGCGATGAGAATCCCTGAGGATTTCTTCAAAGATTTAGGGTATTTGAAGTTTCTTGATCTCTAAGTGGGGGAGAACCGGGTATTTTATTGAGGGAACCAGAGATTGTGCAAGAGAGATTAGGGGTTGGATACAGGAATCTGGTGGTGACCAGGTCCGTTTCAAGAGGAAGACTCGTAATGGTGGTGCGGACAGTCAAGAACTTATGGGTCGAAGTATGGATTTCATACATCCCTTTTTGGATGGATAGGGGATTATCGAGCGGCCAATTTTCGGGTCGGTGTGTGTATTTCTTGCGTGGATTTTGAGCAGTAGGGGAAAAGGGTTTCGGAGGATCACCAGCGTATTCTGAAGCGTTAGCGCTTTCCTTGTTTCCAATTGAGTGTTTGGGTACACTGAGGTTGCACACTGGGTAACGGAGAATTATTTATGGATTTCAGAGGAAATGAATTGTTGTATCTGTATGGTGCTGGGAGTAGGAGAGCAGTGTTTGAGGCAGGATATCGTGATGTCCGTAATGGTGATCCGTGGTGACCGGGAATAATGTCCCGATTTCGGAGTTATTTAGAGCCTTGAGTTTGAGACGACCATTGGTATATCATGTATCTACAGTTCCAGTGGGAGCCCTTCGAGTATTGACAGCAAGAGGGATTATTTTAGAAGATGGATCTCCGCAGAGGTAAATAATTTTTGTTATAGTGGTTGCCTCCAGAGTCTGTGATGCATATGTGGGACAAGTGTGTGTAGCTATCTATGATAGTCTACGGGCATGAGTGAGTGGACATAGTGTGGCGTTGGGATGAGTTGAGAGTATGGGGTGAAGCTACGGGGAGCCGTAGTATTCACTTGTCAGAGGGTGTTGTGATGCTACGGGGAGTCGTAGTGTTCACAAGTCAGAGAGAGGGAGTCATGGTACTACGGGGAGCCGTAGTACCCACTTGACAGTTGGTGTTGTGGTGCTACGGGGAGCCGTAGTACTCACTAGTCAGAGGTCGTCGTGTTATTGCAGGGAGCCGTAATACTCACTAGACGGTGAGAGAGTGTGATGTTGGGGTGTACTCCTATCAGTGTTTGATGCATAAGAGTTGTAGGCTTGAGCAGCCTTAGTATAGAGTTTTGGAGCCTGGTGGTTGAACCAAGGGCGGAACTGGGGTCAGAGTTGAGTCGATCCTCGGTTGGATTGTATTTTTTTCGTATGAGGAAAAGAGAATTTCGTGACTTGTGAGTCACTGGGCCGGGATTGTGGTCACGGTGAGGAAGCTAGTGAGATATTTTGGATCACGTTATAGGTGACCTTTGGGGGTTCAGTTGTGGAATCAAAACCTGAACTGGTAATCAGTATCGAAGTGGGATATGAGAAATGAGCTAGAGTTTGTCATGGTGATATCTGAGGACACTTTAGAGCGAGCGGACGATTCAGACGCTCGAGGACATGCTTCGGGCATGTGAATTAAATTCGGAGGGAGTTGGGGCACGTATTTGCTCTTGGCCGAGTTTTCTATACAATAGCCATCATTCGAGCATTGGTATGCCACCTTTTGAGCTGTTGTATAGGAGGAGGCGTTGGACCCCCTCCCTATTTGTTGCGGTGAGGTAGCGAATGGACCCAAGAGTCCTTACGAGCAGATCCAGAACATGTGCGATACATGGAGTAGTGGCAAGGTTGACAAGTGGATTTCCTTGGGTAAGAAAAGAGAAAGGTATGTAACCCCGGGAGGGAGTGTTGGTTCACGGAAGTGAAAGCAGTAGTGAGAATGGATGATTTGGAGTATGGTGGTTGAACACTGTGTCTGTGCCAGTGGTATGGAAGCACATCCGGGTTGGGTGTCTGTTGAGGTTGCAGAAGAATCTCCGGTGGTTTAGAACCAGAGGAGTTCGGAAGAAGATGCAAGAATAGAGCCTTGGATTTAAGTATGGTTGTGATCTAGAGGTTATGTTTATAGTGGTAATTCATCCTGGGGACGTCTGATGGTATTGTCAGTGTGTCGGGTTTTTCCAAACCGAGGATGTAGAGCAGGCTCAGCATGTGTATGCGATTTCGATGGAGAGCTCATGGGAGTTGCTCAAGGGATGCAAGGTGTGTTATCCTATCAGCACAGAAGGAAAAGAGTTAGATTCCGAAAGGAAGCGGGATAAGTCCCAGCAGTCGGCACCGGGTCAGGATCCGGTGGTTCAGGGTGATATCTAGCTTGGTAAGGGCTTAATGATTGTTGTGATTTGGAGTGATGAAAGTATCATCGGGTGATCATTTGGCTAATAAGGGTTGTAATCAGAGAAAGAAGCCGATGGCCGGCTTGATTCGATTGTCGCGACTCTGTGAGAAGGAGTCAGACCTTATAGGGGTTTGGTAACAATGTTTGAAGGAACCTGGTCTGGTTAATGCCAAGAGGTGCATTGCGAGAGTAGTTCTGGAGTTGTGTGCCGCAGGCTTCGAGGACGAAGCCTAATTTAAGTGGGGGAGAATTGTAACATCCCGAGTTCAGGAGTGAAAATTCAGGGTTCAAAGTGTAAATGTGAAAGAGCAACTCGGCGAGTCCATGGGTGGACTCGGCGAGTAAGGTCGCGATTTTGGTCGCGCGTTAAGTGGCCAACTCGGCGAGTCAGCGGCTGGACTCGGCGAGTTGGTGCTGTGTGGAGAAAACCCTAATTTCGGAGGATGAGCCCTATATAAAGGACATTATACCCTCTCCCCAGCCTCTTTACCCTCTCTTGAAGTCCAGAAAACCCTATGGAGCGTTTGTGAGTGGTTTGAGAGCATTTGAACCTTAGAGAAGAGATTTTGGAAGAGATCTTGGAGAGTTAAGAGGCTTGGAGCAAGGGGCTTTGCTAGGATTCGGATTTCTCTTCTGTTGGAGTTTCCTTTTGAGGTATTATTTCGTTGCTTGGGCTTTTATTCTTCATTTTGAGGTTTTTGGAAAAGATAGCATGTGGTGTTTTGAGTTGGAGGTTAGATCTGAGGTTGCCACCTCATATCTGGAATGGAGAAGGTCTATAGTGCATTAAAGTCCCTGTTCTTGAGTGATTGGTGAAGCCATCTTGTCCCAAACCCTAACTCTAGAGTTTTATATGCTTATATCTCTTTGGATTCACATAAAGTTTGCCACTTTACGTGATGGATGGGTTGTAGAAGGGTAGATCTGTGGTTTGGATCATTTGCATGGCCTGAAAAGCTTCTGTATGGATTAGGATCTAGAGGTACTCGGCGAGTCACAAAGGTGTACTCTGTGAGTTGCTTGAAGATGGGCAGGAACTCGGCGAGTTGGTTGAAGATAGCCTTGGACTCGGCGAGTCTGTTCTTGGACTCGGCGAGTCTGGTCGTGAGGTCCTAACCTTCTTCTGGTTGAGCCGTGAATCGGTGAGTCAAGGGAGGACTCGGTGAGTTGAGTGCGAGGGGACTCAGAGTTGTAGGAGTCGGCGAGTCTCGGGGTGACTCGGCGAGTTGAGTCGCGGTTTGGGGAAGTTCTGAGCATGGGGACTCGACGAGTCGACGGGTTGACTCAGCGAGTTGGGTGAACTAGGAGGGTTGACTTTGACTGAGGACTTTGGCTTTGACAAAGAGTTGACCAGTTGACTTCCAGGAGTATTTTGGTTGTTATTGGTGATTATTGGTTTCGGTGATTCAGTGGTGGAGTTCGTGACGCAGGTCGGAGCAACGTGGACTGTTCTTCAGTCGGCAGTAGCAAGTGAGTCTTCTCACTATACTTTACCTAGAGTGGTAACAGAGTTATGTGATAGAGATATTATATGTTATCTATGTGATGTGTGGCACTGCATTATTTCTATGTGATTTATGTTGTGTGTATATCAGAGTGAGGACCGGAAGGTCCACAGAGCTAGGACTAGAGGGTCCGCAGAGTTGGGGCCCAAGGGCCCATAGAGTTATAGCCTCGAGTGGCTAATATATGTTATATGTGGTAATTTTAGAATTATGTGCCAGTGTAATTGTATGTTGTTTATGTGTTGAGATTTATTGTGATATGTGATTAAGAGTTCTCAGAGTTAGGACCTTTGGGTCCATAGAGTTAGGGTTAGAGGGCCCACCGAGAGTTGGGACTGGAGGGTCCCACTGAGACACATTGACCAGAAGGTCAACAGAGTTATAGCCTTGAGTGGCTAATATGTGTTAGAGTGGTATTTTGGGGAACTCACTAAGCTTCGTGCTTACAGTGTTTTGTGTTATGTGTTTCAGGTTTCTCCGGATCACGGGACGGCACCGGCTCGATTGTACACACCAGAGGAAGCGGTTGTTTTGAAGATCCTGGTTTATTAATTGATTGAACGAAAGAGTCATGTATTGTAATTTATACAAAATGGGATTTTTATGAAAAGTATTAAGGAGAAAAGTAATTTTAAATGAAAATTTTGTTTTGGAAAAAATTCTGGCGTTACACGACTGTTTTGAAAGTAGTCTTCTACCAAGACCCGGCTGTTTTGAAAGTAGTCTTCTACCAAGACCCGACTGTTCGACTATTATTATTATTATTATTATAAGAAATTGTATCCTTTGGTACTAGGATACTCAAATATAATTCATCTCATCGGTTATGTGAATGAGTCACAAGATAAAGGTAATAATATAATTAACTTAAGTATTATCCTTTTATACTAGGATAACTAACAGTGTTAACTTAAGACATCCGTAGATGTGCATTTACCTTTGTAGCTAACAGCTGGGTGTAGGAATAGTTAGTCCCTTAAAGTATACCTATAATGGTATCAACCGAAGACATCCGTAGATGTGCATTTACCTCTGTAGCTAGCAGAGGTTCTAGGAATGGTTAGTCCCGCAAAGTATCCTTTGGAACGAGGATATAAAGTCCAATCTATCTCGTCAATTATGTGATCGTATCACAAAATAAAGATAAGAAGGAGAATTATATAACAGTATCTACACATATAATATGTAATAGTAACTCATCATATAACATTTACGTAAAAGTATTCATGTAAAAGTATCCATGTAAACGTACTCATGTAAGCGTATCTATGTAAATGTATTCATGTAAGCGTATCTATGTAAACGTATTCATGTAAACATAATCATGTAACATGTAATGTACTAGTATAGACTCATGAATGAACTGACTCTTGTGTGATTCCCTGTACTTGGATTGGTAAGTGGTATCTCCTAACTATACCTATAATAGTTACTAACCATGTACGTGTATAACCTGAAGTATGCCTTTGCTACCCAAAGGTACTGAACTGACTGAGGAAAACTTTTATGTCTCTATATGTATACATGATATATAACTGATAGTTAAACGACCTTCGGACGGATACCCGATACCCTACCAGACCACATCCCCACGGGGAAAAGGAAATAAAGCGGGTTAGCCTTCCTAAGTCCTTTAAACATTATTTATATAACTATACATATACATGCATGCAATTGACAATATAAAAGCATATAAGGAGTTTTATAAAAACCTTTGAAAAAGATTAATACCTAAGAAAAGATCGACTTGATGTCAGTTTATAAAACGGTTTGAAAGTATTTGTTTAACAAAACAGTTTAAGTATAAAGGAACCTTTGTTTGAAACACAAATGTAACAGGGTTTTGAAATGAACATATATTGTTTAATAAACAGTTTAATAAAGTGTTTTAAACACCTAAAAACGTTTAAGATAAACATTTGAAGAAATCTGATTGGTAAAACAGTTAACGTATAGTAAAGCCATTTGCATGTTAATTATTAATCACATGTGATTGATATAATAACTAAACATGATTCAACTTGTATCCCCCCCCCCCCCATAAAGCATTTATAAACATTTAAAAGGTTAATTCAAGGGGTATGAACTCACCTGTAATTGGTGGTTTGGATGAACTGAAGATGTAGGATTGCTAGGTGTCAAGTGAAGACTTGAACACACTCTATGATCCTAGTTAACATATAATATCACATATATGTATCCAATTAGTATTTAAACAACTAATAAACAAAGTTAACACACACTAGGACATGCTAAACACCTCATACAAGTGATATAAGTCCCAAGGATTGCTTCTAAGTGTTGTAGGGAAAGGCTAGTGTGCTTGGGGTTCAAGGAAAACACCATTAGAGAGTTTACAGTTTTGTGGTCACTAACAAAAGAGTTTACGGTCGTAAACCCTTGAGTTTATGGCCGTAAGCTCATACACTTTTTACCATTTGTTGGTTTGAAGCCTTAAAAGTCCCTAGAAGCTTTTCTACTTGAAGTATAAGCCTATGGAAGAAGTTAGGGCACCAATTCACTCCTAATTGGAGTTTACGGTCCAAAGACCATTTCCTATTGGTTTTACGGTCGTAAACCCCCATGGATGATGGTATTTTGATGTTTTCAAGTCCTTAACACATTAAGGTAAAAGTCTAGGCTTGATTCAAGGCACAAGGAAGGAATATGGGTCATTTATACACACTTTGGGGTGTTTATGGTTTTGGGAGATCCCCAAACCGTAAACACATATAAATGGGGTTTTATGGTGCTTTTTATATGCTAAAACCATCAAGGAAGGTTTCCATACTAGTTTCTAAGCATAAGGGAAGAGTTGGGGGCACTTTGGCACCCAAAATAGAGTTTACGGTCCAAGAAGATCTTGGACCGTAAGCTCCTTTTTCTTGTGATTCTTGAGTGATTTCTATGATATCTAAACATGTAGTAAGCTTTAAAACACTTTGGGTAGAAGTACTTACAATTTGGGGCAAAAGATTGAAGATCCTTGGGAGAGAATTCGGGCTTTTCTCTAGTTGAAATTGAAGAAATGAACTAAAAATGGCTAAGTGCCCTTTATATAGTCCGTTGAGTTTTTGGTCCAAAAATATCATTTGAGCCGTAAACTTCAAAGTCTTGGAGTTTTGAAACTTATTAGAGGCACAAAATACTCTAGGGTATCCTCTCTCATGATATCTCCTAAAGTGTAAATCCTGAAATACTCAAACTTATTCTAAAAAGTCTGAAAATTAACAGCAACTGCTCTGACTTCTATTGACCTGACATGTTTGTACATAATAGAAATTTCGGGTTGTCACAAAAACCACTGCCCCCAACTCTATATTGTGCGTAGGGTAATTCTCCTCATGAGGCTTCAGCTGCCTCAAAGCATAAGCAATCACATGACCCCTCTGCATAAGGACATGTCCCAAACCCGAAATAGAGGCGTCACAATAGATCACGAAATCATCCAAACCCTCGGGAACTGGAGAATCGGGGCCTCGCACAATGTTAGTGCAATCTACTTGCCTAACAATCATGTTCAACGCCAACAAACAAAACACATTGAGATTGATATTCACTTTTTTCGTGACAAAAGTGGCATTGGGTCAGATTCGAGTTCTACACGTTCTGTCTTCCTGTCAGTATGCGGACATCTTCACCAAAGGGATTCCTTCGTATCTATATTTTGGATTTCAAATCCAGTTTGAATGTTCATCATCTTCTTCCTGTTCAAACTGCCAAGGGGGGGGGGGGGGGGGGGGGGGTTATTGTGTATTATGATGTTTATATTACTCTGTATTATTAGGCCCATATTTTTTTGAACGGAAAATTGATTGAAAAGCAACCTAGCAAGCGTTAGAGACATTTTGATATAGGGTCATTGCACCATTCAATCCATCTCAGAGTATTGCCTTTCTTCATGCGAGAGTTTATCCAAAGGTGTTAAAGAATTTGAACCTCATTTGCCAAATTGGAGTGTGTCTTGGTAGTGGAAGAATGCATTTTATGGTTCCGAAAGTTCCAAATCACCCAAATGAAAACCTTCATAATATCTTCGTGCACCAAACCCAAACGAGAGCGATTACAAAGAAGGTTTCTACAACGACTCAGATCAAACACCGAAGAGAATGAGGTAGGGAAAAACTTCCACTAGGTTGAGGCAACAGGACATTCAACAAACAAACGGTTTTCAGATTTCATATATCTGTTGCATAGATGGCAGGAAGAATTGAGGCAAAAACCAAGCTTTTGTAAGCTGACAAGCATGGGGAGTTTTCCATGAATTACCTGCCAAATCGGTATATTAATTTTCTTGTGAGTGAGATGATTCCATGACCAGCATTGAGGTGAAGAAGGAAGCATCGAGTAGTCTAAATATCTGCAATAAGGAGCAACAATAGGGAGCAACAGAGAAAGCTTTCGAGGCCTCCAAAACCCAAGACTAACCACCAAAATCAACTTGCCAGGAGTTAAATTGCAAAAATTGTAGGAACTCTAAATTGTTTTTTGAGAGAGATTGGGGGAGGTTAGCTATAACACACCATGTATTATTAGGCTCATATTGGTTTATGTATTCTGGCCCTTTACTTGTATTAGTATATATTGTTGATCCATGAGAAGGAATTGTTTTATGGGAAATATACCGATTATCAATCATAACTTCATAAAAATGGTTTTCTGTCTTAATGTTATGGTGCTAATTCGATAGATTATGTCATCGCATTAAAGATCTTAAGTAATTGTTGTTGCCGGCATCTTGTTATTCATAAATGTTAAATCGTTATTTGACTAAGAGATATTAATCTTTATAAATTGCATTGCTCATCTAAGCATCTTCTTTTGCAGCATTAAGAATTAATTAAACTCTTTGGATTCCTCGTTTTCATCTACATTTTCATTTCAGCATCTTTTTTTATTTTTTTTATTTGTCGATCACTAAATAAAATACAAACAAGTTTGGAACTAATAAAATATAACATTTACACATAATACTGAATTCACAAGGATATTCTATTTTGCGAGACAATATATAAAATTAAATATAAGCATGACTGTTTGAAAAAAAAAACACTTAAATTATACATTTTTGTAGATATTTTTTGTGTTTTAATCATCTAATCATGTCCATTCACTAATGCCTAAGGTTTTTACAATGGTAGCGTTCAACAAACCTAATTGGTAACGGATAGTGGGTAACGAGTAACGAATAGTTGGTAACGTTTTGTTAAATCTTACGTGAGATAGCTTTTAGATTTTGAGTGTTTTTTTTAAATAAACGCTAAAAATTTATAGTTCTAATTGGTAACGGATAGTGAGTAACGAGTAACGAATAGTTGGTAACGTTTTGTTAAATCTTACGTGAGATAGTTTTTAGATTTTGAGTGTTTTTTTTAAATAAACGCTAAAAATTTATAGTTCTAAAAATGGTTTTTTTTTCAAACGTTAACAGCTACAAGTTCTTAAACGCTCTGTACTAAGCACGTCAACTAATTCTAGCTCGTTTATAATTTTATTTGTTTCACTAATGTTTAGCTTCATGTTAATACTTCTTTTTATACAAGTAAAAAAATTAATGATGTATTACAAAATTTAACATCAAATAATCTAAATTGCAAATAAACTTAATAATTACATAGTAAATTACAGTTTTGGTAGGGATTTATATCAATTTCTATTTTTAATCCAAAGTTTTATATTAAATTTTATGTACAATTTCTGAATTTTGAGTAAATTACACCGATGGTCCCTGTGGTTTGGGATAATTTGCACGTTTGGTCCCTAACTTATTTTTTTTAACTCGGACCATCCTTATACTTTGGTTTTATTTCGGGTATAGTTTCTTGCAGATCGGAAATGACTATTATACCCTTAAAACATATTTTAACTTTTTAGTCTATTTAAATTTATTATTTATATTAATATAATTATAATCAAAAAGGGCCTATTTAAATACACTTTCTTTCACTGTTGCTCCTTACCTTCACTTTCAACCTAAACGTAGACACCATGAAAAATTGATCACCTATTTGCCGTCACAAGTGTCTGTTTCGTCGGAAACATTTCACCAATTCAGCTGCCGGTGACCTCTCGACCATCGTCCACCCTCCTAAATGATCCACCGGACCATACGAAAATCATCTGTCTCCCTTTGACTCTCAACCGGCAACACCAGACGAAGAGAAAATCGTTGCCACTCACCCTCATCGGACCTCATTGGCAACCTCCATGTCTCCCTCTTTCAGATCGCCATCGAAAAAAGTAAATGTTAGATCTCTTCATCTCCCCCTTCATAGATTCCACCGGAAAAAAAAACGAAGTTTTAGATCTCCAAAAAACAAACCGAACGTTTCAGGTCCACCGAAAAAAAAAAAGGAAGCAAGTCACCAAAGAAAATGGCGCAGATCATCGTAGAAGACTTTAGAACACTGCAGATCGCCAGAAAAAAACGAAGCAACTAGTTCACACACCTGCAACTTTTTTTTCTTGATGGAAATATCATTAGAAATCATTGTGTTTAGGCATTTAGGGGAAATGTGGAGATTGTAAAAAATCTAGAATCCAAAAAACCGAAATCGTGGCAAGTTGAATCATTCAAGGATTCCTTCCTGTTCTAGTGTTCTTAGCCTTTGATTTTGATTAAAGAGCTTGAATTTTTGACTTCATTACAGGTATCTTTTTTTTTCTGATTTTGATTGATTGGATAATTCCTTTCGGTTCATGTTTTTTTGGCGGTTTAATGTATTGAATTGTTATGCAAAGACGAAGATTGATAGGTTGCAGGAAAACATGAATGGGTTGGCAGGGAAGGTAAGAAGTCCTGTAGAGAAGAGGATGAGGGTGAAGGACAGGAGGGAGGTCGGGTATGGGTATGGGTGAGGGTGATGGGCTCACATCTAAAACAATTTTTTTTTTTACAATTTTATTTAACAAGTTTATAAAAAACAAAACATTTAAAATAATAGGTAAGGGTATATTGGTCATTTTAAGCTGGTTAGGGACCAAACGCACAATAAAATAAAACTATAGGGACGGTCCAAGTTAAAAAAAATAAATCAAGGACCAAACGTATAAATTACCTCAAACCACGAGGACCATCCGTGTAATTTACTCTTGAATTTTTTATATGACTTGTCTATGTTGTTTCCAAAAGTTTCAACCATGGCCCCTAGACTATTTCTATGAATAGGTGTCAATTGAATGGGTGTAAAATATCATATTAGCCTCAAACCAAAAATAAAAAAAATAAAAAAAAAATAAAAAAAATAAAAAACTATAATCTAAAGGGTTTAAAATTGTAATTTCTTATACCATAATGGGCCATTTTTTTAAAAAAAAATAAAAAAACCATGAAAGTCAACATCCATCGATGATCACATTCACATATACCATGGTTGTTTCTTTATCCAACTAGAATCTATCGCCCCCATCCCCTCACACATCACCAACACCCACCACTCTCCCTCCCTCATTTGTCACCTACATCTAGAAACCATCATTGCCTACCGTTTACGTCTCACCTCTTTCCTTCCTCAACCTCCAACCACCGATAACGCCATCTCCATCTCCGGAAAGGCAACCATCGTTAGCCACCTTCTCTCCAGTGTTATCTACTACCTCCACCTCTAACTTTGGAACCCACTAGATCTACTATGTCTCTCTCGCCTCATGCTACCCTTGGAAATGACCACATCCCCTACCACCAAATATCTCTGCCCAACGTACATGTGGTTGTCCAACATCAACATCTTAACGGATCTCTCTACCTTATAGGTGATGACCGTCTTGTTTTGATTTTAGATTTAAGGTTTCAGTTTTGTGGTGGTGATGATATTGATTATCAAAAGGCTAGATGATTTAGTGATGGTGGTGGTTAGGGTTTCAGTGGTTGTGGTAGTGATAGTAGTGTGATGGTTAGTGGATTTGGTTGTAGCATAGGTAATGGTGTCGATTATGGTTGGTTTCTGGCAGAAGTGGGTGGTCGGGTATTATAATAGTGTTTGTTTTAGTGATTGAGTGATATGGTGGTTTTGGTGATTGGTGGCAGTGATTAGTGGTGTGAGGGTTGGGATAACTAGGGTTATATGTATTTATATTAAAATAAATAATATAATAAAAGGTACAAAATACAAAAAGAGACACACATTCATCATTTGCAATGTACCTAAGTGAACATCTTAACATCTAACCATGAGTTGCAACTTTTGAAAAACGCTGAGCACCTTAACATCTAACCATGGGTTGCAACTTTTGAAAAACGCTGAGCATCTTAACATCTAACCATGGGTTGCAACTTTTAAAAAACGCAAGAGTGAACCATGTTAAAATTTTAAAAGTTAACCTAAAAATACAGATTCATATAAACCAAAGGGACTAAAAATGTAAATTTACTCATTTTTCACCAAAATGAAAATGGAGGCCAATATCTTTTATGGCGCTCCATTTTAGTTGCCCTAATGGGAAGCTGTCGGATAAGGTCTCCGTGTCCGTCTTCCACTTATTTCCTCACACGTGTCCATCCGCCCACAACTTCTACAGCTCCTATCGGACCCACACCTCTGTCTCACGCGCTACTATCCACGTGCATCACGTGGCTTCCTTTTTTTTATTTTTATTTTTTAAATTAATACACTCCAAATTCAATGCTCTGTCCCCTTGCAAAGTTTCTTAATTTTTTCCCATTTACAACGATATCGACAATTAAGGATTTTTAGTGCATAATTTAAGTATAAAAATACGTTCTTCATATAAACCATATTAAAGGCCATTTTAAGTAATGTTATCATTTTCAGTTATTAACATAAATATAACTAATCTAAGTCAACAAAAAAAAATCATTTTTACAAGTCAAAATAAGAGTGTTTTCCTGTTTGAACAAACGCGTCAGCGGTAAGGATGAAATAACTCAATCCTGAAACTCATGTGGCATCCGTAGACACGATTTCGCCGGCGATTACGACGGAAAATTGCAAATTAGATAACATGAATGGATCTGTAATGCACCGATCTACAATAATTGATACCGGAAAACTTGTAGAAAGTCACATTAATAAGAAAAAAAAAACGTTGAATAATTCTACAAAATGCGATTACACATTCAGGCAAATGTTGAGGAACAACAAGAGGAGAAATTACGCTACAGATTTCTCTAAATGTTGCAAAGAAATTGAGATCTGATTTAGAATTTACAGTCGACGATGTTGACCGACGAAAAAGATCATACCGATGAAAAAAAGGCTCTAGTGATTAGATAATAAAGATCAAAATCAGGTTGATTGATTCATTCAGCTGGTGGAGGAAGGTTAAGATCGATGGCGATGCGTTGTGGTTGTGGTTGTGGTGCCGGAGTTGGTAACGGCTTCAAGTCGATAACAGAGGATGAGTTCGAGTCATCGCTCCGTGCAACGCTAGCAGATGGCCGGAAAAGTACGGGAGGGCGATCGTAGCCGCCGCTATGGTGAACCTGAACTTGTCCGGAGAGGAAGATCCCGTCGAAATAAAACATTTGACTCGACTGCGGCGAGAAAAATCCGGTCACCGTACCTGCGGGTGGAGGAAAACGATACAGATTCTTCTGGTGGAAAGGAAACTGCACCACCGACGGAGCGGGGACGCCGTAGGAGAGGTTGAGATCCAACGACGGCACTACCGATTCCGCCTCTCGACCCGCGGACTCGACGGTACTTCCCTGACTCGTACTCTGCTGACTCACTAAATTCGCTTTTTTAAACAACTCATCATTTTCCACTTTCAACAAACAATTATCTTCATACACTGGAAAATTGGTCTTGGCTTTAGCACCACGAAACTCACGCGCCGCCGCATCGTACGCCCTAGCCGCCTCCTCAGCCGTATCGAATGTACCTAACCATACACGGCTTTTTTTCCCAGGATCACGAATCTCGGCAGCGTATCTCCCCCATGGTCTCTTCCTCACCCCTCTAAAATGCGCCTCTCTTACTAGCGGACCAACACCGCTATCGGCGGCGTTAGCTTTGACGACGGCCGGTGTTCTCTCTCTAGGCGACATTGAATAGGATTTAACGGTGGAAAAAGGAAAGGTTTGACGGCAGTTTAGAGAAAGAAGAGAATGAAGGGTCGATTATATAGGGAGAGATGGAGGAGAACCGGTCAACGATAGGAGCGTAGACGGGGGGCAGCCGCCCATAAAGGCGGGGGGGTTACGTGGCATGGCGGCATCATATTTTCCATTAATTTTATATATTCTTTAATTTTTTATTTAATTTTGCTTTCTTAAGCGGCCGAATTGAAAAGGAAAGGTAACGCGTGATCGGAGCTTCTGCCGCCACGCGCTGGTCTATAAAATTTGGAGTAGAGCTACGTATAAGTCTATGTAAAACATTTACAAAATTGGATAAATGGTCCCCAAGGTTTTTGAGATTTATAAGTTTCCTCCTTTAACCTTTTTTTTAATTATATGGGTAGTCTATGTTGTTTTAATTTTTTATGTGTGTCTTATCGTTTCATTCAATTACAAATTTGATCTGTTATTAGTATTTTACACTTGCCACCCTAGCTCTCTACCATTATCATTATCTCATCCTCAACTTTCAAATGCACTAACTAATCTCTCATGTTTCATCCTCCTGTGTTAATTTCAAGACTAGTTTCATCTTCACAAGAAAAGTTCTATGTCTTCATCATCTTTCACAACAAATGCCACTGTCACTAACAGTTTTAAGTTTTGTTACTTTGACTCTAAAAGTGGGTTTTCATAGGGTTAGATTTTCTAAGAATTAGGTAGAGAGAGAAAGATCTCGAATGTGAAAATTGACAAAGACAGAGTTTCGATCAATCTTTTTCGTCTTGACTAACAACCTATTAAACTATACATACCATTGATTCTTATGAATTTTTATTTAATGAATCCCAACTAACATAAGCATCTTGCTTTTCAGTTTGTCCACGAACAACTCATTATAAACATTCATTTCGTTTACATCAAACACAAGATCTTATGACTTGTACAGACGAGGTTCATATTCTTCAGACTTAGAAACCCTTGGTGTATGTTAACTTGTGGCAGACTTGTATAACTCAGTTCTACTTCATCACAAACCTATGTTGTCAAGAAAAAACTACTTGATTGCATAGATTCAAAGATGTGTGTCGGAATGACAAATAATCTCGTTATCTCCCTTTCTCTATGTCTTTCGACCTCTTAAAGCCTCCATCATTAACTACGTTCCACAACACATCAAAGATCGTGAGATTACATTCTCGTTCTTCAAAGTTGGGGAATAGGATACGCGGCCACCAGATATGAGAAATGGAACAAGTGGGAGATAAGTTATATTGGGGGTAAGGGATTGAAGGTTTTATTTAGTTTTTTTAATTAAAATTAGTCAAATGCAAAAGATAAAATAAATTAAAAAGTGTAGAAATGTCATTTCAGTTGGATAAAGATCAACCATACAAGAAATTGAAACCATGAGGATCATCCATATAACGAAAGATGGTTAAGATAAAACTTACAAATATAGAAAACCATTTCAACTATTTATCTAGCTTTGTTAGAACTAAAATAGTGTCTTTATTTTTATTTAAACTAAAGTTATACATTTCCTCTCTCTCTCTCTCTCTCTCTCTCTCTCTATATATATATATATATATATATATATATATATATATATATATATATATAGGGTTATGTTATTTTGTTTTCACTATCTATTGTGTGCATGTATGACTGATTCTGGACCAATCATTTTAGTTATTTTAAGAAAGTAATTAATGCATATTACATGTTGAATATATAATAGGTATTAATTACATCTTCAGCATTTAATATGCATTAATTACTTTCTTAAAATAACTAAAATGATTGGTCCAGAATCAATCATACAGTCACACAATAGATAGTGAAAACATTTGAACCTAACTCTCTCTCTCTCTCTCTCTCTATATATATATATATATATATATATATATATATATATATATATATTGGGTGTGAGACATATGTATTAAATGAGTTTATTTATAAGATAATAAATAAATATGAAATTCTAAACATTGAGAAATTTGGATGTATAAGGAATGTAAGAAAAATATTGAATTACTAAAACTAAAGTGTTTTTTTATCTTTTAAATTTAAACAAATAATTTAGATAAATAAATACAGAAAACTAATGATGTTGTAGTTTAGTAATTTTAAAATTAAAAGGAAAATCCATTAATAAAATTTATATGCATTTATTATTATATTTAAATACCATGTGAAATTTAATAAAATGAAAAAACCATAAAATGACATGTTGAATAAAAATTAATTTAAAATACCGCAAAATGACATTTGGCAAAATGATATTTTATTTATTTGAGTGTGTGTGTGTGTGTATATATATATATATATATACACACACACTCAATATATATATATATATATATATATATATATATATATATATATATATATATATATTCTGGACCGATCATTTTAGTTATTTTATGAAAGTAATATATATATATATATATATATATATATATATATATATATATTCTTATGTTCTAACTATCTATTGTGTGCATGTAGGATTAATTCTGGACCAATCATTTTAGTTATTTTAAGAAAGTAATTAATGTATATTACATGTTAAATATATAACGAGTATTAATTAATTCTTCAACATTTAATATACATTAATTACTTTCATAAAATAACTAAAATGATTGGTCCAAAATAAATCTTACAGGCACACAATAGATAGTAGAAACATTTGAAGAATACTGTTAAGTAGCATCTACTATGTAACCGTGTAACTCGATCGTGACCATTGGATCAATAAAAAATAAAACTATTCTTGAAAGAATACTATTAGTATGATATGATTTATTATTAATTTTAAAAAAAAAACGATTATAAAAGGGTAAATTCGACATTTTAGTAAGGGATAAAAAAGGAAGCTAATAGATCTTAGGAAACTCATTTGAATCCATAAAAGGAATATATGCTGCATTTTTATTCTTGTAAAGATACATTTCATTCTTGACATAATAAAATTTTATTTTAAAAAAATATATAACTTTTTGTTCTAATAATTGGGTTTTGTGATTTAAAGTTTTTGATTTCCGGTATTTAACATCAAAGTCTGATTTATTTCTTGAATTAAATTTAACATCCTGAGATTTGTCAAGTATTCTCGAACCCTCTTCTATCTGTTCCTTGTCATTTATAGTCCTTGGGGGTTGGAAGTGAAGAGCCAATATAAGTTAAGGACCATGTTTGCAAACTTGGGCCAAAAAGGGAGTACGTTGCACGTACATAAGAGTACGCTGGGTGTACACTTGTGTAAGCTGGACGTACTAATGTCTGGGTGAAACTTTAATATTTAGGGTTTGGGGCCTATATAAGCAACATAATAAGCACCAATACCCCTCTTATCTCAGCCTCCATAGATCAACTCGTCTTTCCCAAAACCCTAGCCTTCCCTTTTGTGTGTTTAAGCTCATTTGTGTGTTCTTGAGTGCTTTAAGAGGGAATCTTTGCATCAAAGAGTTGAAGGAAGAGACCAAGCTTGTAGATCTGAAGTTAGCTCATGCTCAAGAAGCTCCAGAAGGTATAAAGTTCCAAACTTTATGCTTATATGGTTAGATCTCTCCATTTTCTTTAAAAGACCCATTCCTTGTCACAAAATCACAAGTTGGTGCATGTTGTGTGTTAGACAAAAAGGATCATCCTTTTGGGCTCTTGAGGGGACCTTGGATGATAAAAATGAGGTCCCATCAACTGAATGTGTCCCATGCATGGAAAATAAGGTCTTAATGGATTAAGACCAAGCATTAAGAACTTTATGGACGTCCAAAGTGATAAAGTTTATGACTTTATGGATCCTAGGCATGTTAGGTCTCTGGATCTAAAGTTTGGGCTTAAGTGCTTAAGCTATTAAGCACTTAATAAGGTTTTGGCAAAATCGTCCAGTATGTCCAGTGTAAATCCAGTACGCCCAGCATACTGGGTCAACCACCCCGATAGTGGTCAACGTTTGGATGAGTACGCCCCGCGTACGTCCTCTGTTTGGGTTTTTGTCAAACGGGCTTCGGATTTGGGTTGTTTATGGTCTAATGGATTTGGGCCTTTGCTGGACTCTGTAAATGAGATATTTTGGGCCAGGTAGTGGTAGTGGATCATGGGGTTAAGCCCAATTAGGAGGCTGGGCTCAATTTGGTAAATTAGGCCGATAATGGGCTTTTATATGGACTTCCAAGTCAAGATTTGGGTATTTGGGCATTGGCCCAATAACGTGAGTGGACTAAATGAATGGTGTGGATATTTAGTCAAGAAGGTTGCTTTGGGTATTAATTTTGGTGTTTATTGTGTAATAGTTTGGGATTCCTGGTGAGACAGCAGTCGGAGATTTGCAGTATTTCAGCATTACTAGCGAGGTGAGTTATCCTCACTTTATCAATAGGGTCTAAGGCACCAAGGCCGACCCTTATGGATTGTATCTGGTTCCATATTTCTGGTATAATAAAATACATTCTAGAAAAAATTAGACTAAATATAGACATTCTCTTCTAGAAAAATAATAATATGACATTCTTGTATAATATATGATATTTAACTACAATGAACCAAAACACAACCTTAACCCTTTCTTTAAGTTGAATTTGCAGGTACTTGATTGCAGCTTCCATCCCTTTATCGAAGGTTCGAAAAATGAAGAACATTAATTACTTTTTTTGTTTGTGAATCAACATATCGAACAACCTTTTTGGGATAAGGTCACTGAAGATGGAAAATAAATCTTTGTTATGTTGTGGTCGACTTAATCAAATGGAGACGAAATAAGAAAAAGACTACCGGGATCGCAAAAGAGAATTGGTGTTAGGATTTGATAATCATTTTTTTTTTGCCAAAATCAAATGGAGAATAAACAAATTGGTGAAGAGAGTATCTGATTAAAGTAATTCTTATCCATGGCATGTTAAAGATTTACCCTTGTGTATGTCTTCTCCCTCAACAAAACACAACCAAAAGACCATTAATAATAAATACCTTATTCTTGAAGACGTGTAAAAATTTATGTATATGTTCTGATCTGGAAAAAAAATTGAAGTTTCAAGGATGAGGAAAGTATAAAATACAGTCTTATTTCTGTCATCTACTTCAACAAAACGCAGCCACCCACTCCACCCTTAAAACCAATTAACAATTATATGTAAAGAAGAGGGTGAGAATATGAGGTTTTGGGTGTGATGTTGGTTACGATGGTGCTGACGAAGGAGATGAGGCAGTGATGTGGGTTAAAGATGAAAATGTTAGGCTCCAATGAAATATGAATAGAGATGATGCATATGGAGTGGTGGCGGCTATTGACCAGTGGTAGACTTTGATGGAGCGTCCCCTACAAATAAAGAGATTAGGTTTTTAAATTATGGAAATATAAAACTATTTCCATAATAATAGGAATTAAAATTAACGTTAATATTTAATTTATGGTCAAAATACCGTAAATGCCCTTTTATTTTCTTTTATTTTTTAGACTTAATTTTTTAAAATGATCGGTTGAAATTGATTTACACAATAAATATTAGTTTACATATCATCCTAACTAACTAATTAACTATATATATATATATATATATATATATATATATATATATATATATATATATATATTGTGCTAGGATGATATGTAAACTAACATCTATTGTGTTATTGTGTAAATCAATTTCAACCGATCATTTTATAAAATTAAGTCTAAAAAATAAAAATAAAAAATAGAAGGGCATTTACGGTATTTATATATATATATATATATATATATATATATATATCTTGCGAGGTCTTTATAGTTTTTGGTAGGTGCATTTTATGTACCATTTTTAGCATGTTTAACTAAGTTGTTTGCACTCCATTCCATAATAATCCTTGCATTTAGCTTGTTTTTGGGACAAGTGTTGGCACACTTCATTTCCACACTTTTTATGTCATTTCATGTGGTTCTGGATATTAGAGGTGATTTGGAATAGTGCAAAAGAGTCGGAAGCGAAGCTGCAGAATTTTCGGAGTTGAAACGAAGAAATCAAGTTTTCAAAACAGTAGAGTCAACACGGGTCGTGTCGGCTAGCATTAATCGTCACGGGGGGTCATGTCAGGTGAAAACCAACATTTTTAGCAACGAACTTTGGACCCACCCAAGGTCCTGTCTCCTTAGCCTTATCTGACACAGGGGTGTTCGGCACAAAAACTGAATTTTGGTAGTTTTCTTTTATGATATATTTCAGATTTTGAAGCATTCCACACATTATCTCTCACTTCTAGGACTAGGGGTGATTTTTGAAGAGGGTTTTAGGTTATTAACTTGGATAAAATCATTTGGAAATGATTAATTTCATATTTGTAAATACCTTTGGTACTTTAATTTCTCTTCTAGACTAGTTGGTTTTGTTCTAGTCATGTGTGGCTAGAACCTTAGGTTTTTCAATTCTATGTCTTGACTTGTTGTTTGTGGTTTAATCATATGAATTGATGTTTATTTTCAATTTATATCTATTGAAGTTGGTTATGCTTCAACAAAGATTTTTGATTTTAATTTTATTCTTATTGGCCATTTGAATTACGATTAGATCTTTCCAGTTATGTAAATTGCAAAATTAGTAATTGTTTTGTGACCTAGACTTAGTAACAAGCACTAAATTGATTTCCATTGAATGGTTTTAGTGTAAACTTAATTCACACATCCTTACACTCCCGAGCTTGTGAGGAGTATTGGGTGTTTTTTGGAACATTCACATAAAGCTTAATGCATTCCTTGGTTTAATCCTAAGAGCTTATTTAGATTTAAATTCAAAGATTAGGTTAGTTTTAAAGAGCTTGTTTTAAATCTAATAAATTTGTGAATGGGAAGTGTTAGAGCTTGTTAACATTTCCATGTACCAACTTGGATAGAATTGAGTGAACAACATTTCATAATTGAACCACTTAATAAGACTATCAAGCATGGAGTTGGAACATTTACATCTCTGATTTGTTTTTCATTGTGTTAGTTCTTTAACTGTATTTTTACTTCTTACAAATAAACCCCCTATTTTGTGATTAACTTATACCTTTTGGAAAAGTAATAAGTGATTGTCATGTGTCTCTATGGATCGACCATGCTTACCTTGTATTACTTTTTAGTGCAATTAAACAGTGTGTTTAGAGACATTTTGTACCCCTATCATTTATTGGGGTTTGACACTTCCTTCAAATTGGGGTCGTTGTCGGGGACGCAGTGATACTAATTGTTTATGCCTAGATCTTTTCGGGTACACCATTGCCAATTGATAAGGTGATAGAGAAGACTACAAATAGGTTACGAAAGTAAGCGAAGCTTCGTAAGAGGTAACCGGGTTCAGGGACCTCTTCATCATCCACCGCTCCTGTCATTAACATATGGTATGATATACCTGTCTCAAGACTTGGGCATGATCTAGTCATTAACATTTTGTACAGTTAAACCGTTTCCAAGTGAAACAAAAACTATCTCACTCTCACCACAACCATCCTTATCCAGAAACACCACTCCACCCTCCTCACCTACTCATAGCTTCCCAAAGTCCATACCCACATAAAACCTTAATTCCTACTTCTACCATGGGAGACCAAGGAGGAAATGGGGGTAATAACAACAACACTAACAACTGTGGTCCACAAAACCCACCCGAGCAAACCCTTTGCCAATAGGTGAGGCAAGAGGTTACTCATCAACCTCTTGCATCACCTGTTCTACAGCCACAAACCTTGAACTAAAATTCGGCCTCATTAATCTACTCCTAACCTTTAGAGGACTCAAAAATGAATATCCCCATAAGTTCCTCATAGATTTTCATGTTGCGTGTGTTGGCATGAAACCACGCAACGTCACAGAGGATCAAATCAAGCTTAGGGCATTCCTCTTTGTAGTGCAAGACTCAACAAAAGATTGGCTCTATGACCACCCATCGGGGACGTCAATACATGGGTGGACCTTGCAAACCTCTTCTTAGATAAATATTTCCCAGAAATGAAGTCCTCGACAATAAGAAGAGATATAACAGGGATCAAACAACACAAAAGAGAAGCCTTTCATACATACTAGGAAAGTTTCAAAAAGCTTTGTGTATGTTGCCCAAATCATGACATTAGCAAATAAACAAATAATCCAATAATTCATCGAGGGAATGACTCCTTGAGAAAGGATACTTCTTAATGCCTCGTATGGAGGGTCTTTGACCAATAAGACCCCCACCAAGATTCGTAATCTTATCAAGAACATGGTGGAGGATCCAAAACATACGAGTCAATATGAAGATTGGCATACGAAAGCACCCCGAGGTGTGAAAGGGGTGCACACTCCTCAAATTGAAGCACAACTATTTGAGTTGACTAAGGTGGTAATGATGCTTGCTAAAGAAAAAGGTGTGCATCCCACATGCCTCCCTTATGGAATATGCACCCATATCAGGCACCCAACCAACATGTGCCTTCAATTGCAAGAAGAAGAATATGAAGAATCAAATGATATTTATGGCTATTCTGGACATAATCAAAGAGCTTATGATTAGCCTTGATGCAATCAAGGGAAGAACCATAATTAAGGCATGTGTTATCAACTAAGACAACCACCTTCATACCAACAAAGGCCATTATTTCAACCTCAAAATTTCAACCAAGACAGCCACAACAAACACCTTAATAGGCGGGTTCATCAAGTATGTCTTCGGAATACATAGTCAAAATCTTGGCAACGAGCACTCAATCATTCCAACTAGAGACCAAAGTAACCATAAAGAATTTAGAACAAAAAATGTCACAACTTTCCATGTCAGTAAGCAAATTAAAGTCTCAAGGAAAGCTTCCCGCCAAAACGAGACCAACCCGAGGCACAAGGCTTGTGCTATTACACTAAGAGGCAAAAAAAGTTATGATGGTCCAAAGAAGTCGATAGATCTTGAAGAAAAGGAAGAAGAGATAGTGGTAAAGATGTCAGAGAAAGATCAAGAAGAGCAAAAGAAAGACAAATCCAATCAAAAGAAGCCTTTCATCACTGAAGCCAAAGTCACTCTAGCTCCATTTCCTGGTAGATTGTCAAGTTCAAAGAAAGAATGGGAAGATAATGAGATTATGCAAATGTTTCGAAAGGTTGAAGTTAATATTCCACTCCCTGAGGCCATCAAGCAGGTACCTAGGTATGCTATGTTCTTAAAATAACTTTGCACATCTTAAAAGAAACTTAAGGATAACGAAACAGTAAAAGTGAGTGAGAATGTTTCAGCGGTTTTGCAAAGAAGGATGCCCTCAAAGTGCAAGGATCCCGTTGTCTTTACCTTGCCATGCAAATTGGGGAATCTTCATGTACCTAACTAGAGTTATGCTCGATTTAGGTTCATCTATAAATGCCCTACCATATTCTATTTACAAATCAATTGGTGTAGGAACATTGAGAAAAACCGGTGTTATCATTCAACTTGTCGACCGGCCAATAATACACCCAAAAGGTGTACTAAAGTATCTGTTAGTGCCAGTAAATGAGCTTATTTTTTCGGCTGATTTCTATGTCTTAGATATGGGAGATGACGACTCCCCTAATTCAAGTTCCATACTTCTTGGTAAACCTTTTCTTAAAACATCAAAAACAAAAATTGATGTCTACAATGGTACTTTGTCTATGGAATTTTATGAGGAAGTCACTAACTTCAATATTTATGAAGCTATGAGATATCCTTCCAATGTGCATTCTCTTAATTTTGTGGATGTGATTCAGCCTTTGACTAAATAATGGTTTAATTTGTCTAACAATGATGTTTTGAAGTTAGTTTTTTCACAAGGTTTAGACAAGGACAAAATCAAGGAACTTGAAAGGGTGATCAAGATAGACAAAGATATGTTGGAAATGGTTAATCTTATGGATGACAAGAAGCACCTGGGGGTCAATGAAAGGAAAGATAAGTTACCAACCACCGATACCAAACTCCTTCCATTAGTGATTCAACCACCAAAGCTGGAACTGAAGACTCTGCCGAACCATTTGAAGTATGCATAGTTGGGGAGGAAAACACTTTACCGGTCATCATTTCTAATAAGTTGTCAATGAAAAAAAAAGGAGGAGTTAATCACTTTGTTAAACACAATACAAGAAGGCTATTGAGTGGACAATTGCAGACATAAAAGGATTGAGTCCTTCCTTGTGCATGCACAAGATCTTGATGAAGGAAGACTTCGAGCCCACAAAGGAGGCATAAAGGAGGTTAAATCGTCCAATGATGGAGGTAGTGAAGAAAGAAATCATGTAAATTTTGGATGCAGATGTAATTTAATCCATCTCTAACAGTAAATGGGTTAGTCATGTTCAAGTGGTCCCAAAGAAAGTCGGAGTCATTATTGTTAAAAACTTTGAATGAGAATTGGTTCCCACTTGTGTGCAAAATAGGTGGAGGGTTTGTATTCATTATCGGGAGATAAATGCTTCCATTAGAAAATACCACTTCCCCTTTCCATTCATTGACCAAGTGATAGAGAGACTGACGGGTAAATCTCATTATTGTTGTTTAGATGGATTCTCGGGTTTTCATCCAGTTCTGGTAGCCCTGGAAGACCAAGAGAAAACCACCTTCACTTGTCCCTTTGGAACATTTGCTTATAGGAGTATGCCTTTTGGTCTATGCATTGCACCCACAATATTTTAGAGATTCATGGTGATCATTTTATCTAAATATGTTGAAAACATTATTGAAGTCTTCATAGATGATTTCTGTAGTTTATGGAGACTCATGTGATGAATGTTTAAGCAATCTAAAAATAATTGAAAAGGTGCATTGACATGGACCTTGTGCTTAACTATGAAAAATGTCATTTCATGGTGGAAAAAGGACTGATTTTAGGTCATATTGTGTCCCAAAAAGGCTTGGAAGCTAACAAGGCTAAGATAGATGTTATCAAGAGTCTTCCTTACCCGAAAAATGTTCAGGAAGTTTGTTCGTTTCTTGGTCATGCAGGTTTCTATCGACGCTTCACCAAGGATTTCTCAAAGATCACGGTTCCGATGTGTAAACTTCTAAAAAAGATGCTGAAATTCGAGTTTACTCAACCATGAAAGGATGCTTTTGATCGGTTGAAAGACATGCTTACCTCTGCTCCCATCATCCAAGCACCTAACTGGAATCTCCCGTTTGAGATCATGTGCGATGCGAGCAACGCAGCTGTTGGGCGGTATTGGGCTAAAAAGTGAATCGAGCACATCATGTCATCTATTATGCATCCAAAACTCTAGATGGAGCGCAAAGCCGCTAAACCGCCATAGAAAAAGAGTTGCTTGCTATTGTCTTTGCGATAGAAATGTTCCGACAATACCTCCTCGGGACTAAAATGATCATCTATTCAGACCATGCAGCTATAAAGCACTTACTAACTAAGAAAGATTCAAATTCGAGGTTAGTACAGTGGATGTTGCTTTTTTAAGAGTTCAATATAAAGATTAAAGAAAAAAACAGGAAAGAGCACTGGGTCACAGATCATTTGAGTCGCATTGTCTCACTCGATGACCCGACATCTATCCGTGAAACCTTCCGGGATGAGCATATGTTTGTAACAAAACTCACGCCATGGTATGCAGATATTGTGAACTACCTTGTCACAAACCAATTCCCTTCCAATCTTTCACGATTTCAAAAAGACAAAACCAAAAAGGAAGTGAAAACATATGTGTGGGACAAACCTTACCTATGGAAATATTGTGTGGATCACGTTACCTGAAGGTGTGTAGAAAAAAATTAGGTACAATCTATTATTAATTTTTGTCATTCTTATGCATGTGGGGACATTTTGGTCCCCAAAGAACCGCAAGAAAGATTTTAGACAATGGGTTCTATTAGTCACACATATTTCATGACTCATACTCCTTTTTGTGTAGATTGTGAGAAATGTCAAAAGTTTGGGACCCTTAGTTCTAGGAATCAAATTCCCCTTACACCCATATTGATTTGTAAGATATTTGACATGAGGGGTATAGACTTCTGATGGGTTTTATGTATAAGAACAATCCTATGTGCTCATACAAACCCTAATGCTTGGATCTAGGTTTCTCTATTGTACATGCTTTGAATCCAAGACTAATTAACTTAGATCTAACATATTATAAACTGAATTAGGGTTTATAGAATTACCTTTGATTGTTATATAGCAATAACAATCAATTCCTTGCTTGGATTGGCTTCAAAAGCTTAGTGCCTCAAGTGTTGCACCTCTAATGGAGTCACAAACACCATATACAACTTGGATGAAGAGGAGAAGAAAGAAGGCTGCCCAAAAATGACTAGAAGCCCTAGAGAGTCAGTTTTCCACGTTTTGGAGCCTAAGGGGTCCGTTATATACTTGTGTGGGTTGCTAGGGTTTCAGTCAAAAACCTAATGGACAGCTTAAAATCTAAGCAGCCCATGGAACCTTCTGGATAAGGCCATGGACGAAAATATGATGGGCTCCCATCATAATTTCGTTCACCCCTTGATCCTTTAGCATTCCTTAGCCCAATAACTCAATTATCCAATAATTGCAGTCCAGTCCCCTAAATTTAATTAATCTCTTTTAGCCACAAAATTAATTATCAATTAATTTTGGACTAATACTAATTAAACAATATGTTTTCTCCTTTAATATATTATTCTCATAATATATTAATAAATCATATTTAAACCCTTCTCTCCTTAAATCATCCTACATATTGGTATGGTGAAGGCAACCCAAAAGGACCATGCTCATAATCGGGTCAAGTACATACCAAAATAGTTATAGACTTAGACACTAATCCAACAGTCTCCCACTTGGATAAGTCTAATAACTATTTTCCGTATGACTTCAGAACCTGATCAACAATCGTAGCTTTCAAAAGCCGCTGTCAACTCTGATCTTATCAGATAGCGTGTCCTCTAGATAAGGGATCATATATTCCTCCGTTCTCAAGATATCGTATAGACATAAGACATGAATTTTAATCATTCTCTCTATACTGTTTCCCGACTTCTGATTTATGACGACTAATAACAGACCACAATTGAACACATCAACTTATTCCCGGCTTGGCCAAACGCTTACGTGTCATCATTAAATCATCGAGAGGCCCACATATATCGCTTTTATCCCACTTTGGGTAAAAGGAATGGATAAACTTTGACTCATATGCTTGCTTGAATTCACTGATCGAATCACAGAAAACAATAAGTTTTATAACACCAAGTTACTGGTGCGTTTACTTATCATCAATGTGCAACCGACCAACAAATAACAACTCACACGTCTCGGTTTTAAGAATATATAATATTATCGTCTCACTTATCACTCGTGATAAAACCATGAAGTGATCCAAGTGAGCGTGGGTTTAATCCAATACTCTAATCTTATCAAAGCACTCATGAACTCTGCAACAAACTTGTGCTATGTCTAAACCTTTCAGACAATCTACAGACTCTTCATGACAGTCTTCCTTCATACTTACTTCCAACGTATGACCGACTGTGGATGTTTGAATAACCTAGATATTCTGGAAGTCAAAACATGCAAACTGAAACATAACAATAATACTTAATCCTATATGGCCCCAAACTTGTGAGAGTAAATAAAACACTTCTATTTATCCACCATATTGATCACTCATTATTTATCATTTTATGTTTCGGATAATCAACTCATTACTTGAATTACAACAACAATTGTCTCATGCTCTAAGCATGCACACTTTGTTTCCTATGGTCCATTCTTTGTGAAATAGATCAATTGGAAAACTTTTTCAATGATGCTCATTTCACAATTCCTTAATCCCCATTGTTAGTGTAAGAACACAAGGTTCTTGCCACTACTAGAATATGCTAGATTCTAACATTTTACGCAACGATCCTTTCGCAAAGTCATAGCACAAAAGTCACCAAGACTTGGCCAATGAAATTACAAAGTACTCTATCGGAAATTTTTACAAGACAATTCCATAGACGTGAAGTCTCTCATTCAAAGTACATTCATTTGAACATCCTTCCTGCATAAAAGTTTCTAATCTAGACATAGATTCTTAATATGCAACTCCCAATATGGAAACATTTCCACATTTGCCATATGACAACTCATTCTTAATAGAATCTTATCTATTCATAATAATGTCGATATGGTCCATCCAATACCATACTTCCAACTACTTACAAGCGACCAATCCTCAACGAACTTTGGATCGTCCTTTGATAGTTGTTTAATTAGTCAAAACCAATTCTAGTCCTTTTTCCCTCTTCATGCGCTAGACATTTGAAAAAATTTTAGAATGGTAAAATATTGTAGCATTTGCAATCGATCGTATACCCTAAGCGTATGGGACACGATGCATAATGTCTTACATAAAGATATGATACTTTACCAATCTTTTGCCATAATATTTTATGTTTCATGTTCTCACAATTCGAACTATGAAGAGGGATGCCGTAATCATAATCGAATTTTAAGAACACACAATGTATCCTTTGACTAAAAATATTAAAATTTCTCAATCTAAGCTTTAGATTTTGAAACGAAGTATAATATTCTCTCCCTTAATTATAGCAAAAACAATTTTTTCAACCCATGCAACTTTGCAAATTGAATCTTTGTTTTTCTATAATTAATATTGCTAACTTGCAATACTTGCTATAATAATCATACAATCATAACAATTATGCTCCCACTATCATGATGATTATTATCATATAAGCATAACACTTATGCTCCCACTAGCTTTGACATGTATTCAGAAAACAAATGGACTTCCAGAAAACAATGCCTATTGAATTTTTGAAATTCATATTTCTAATACCAGATGCTTCGATAAGCCTTTATCTAAGCTTCTTAAACTTATACACCTTCACCTTAGATAGCTCATATGTGTGCTTAAACAATTTAGAACTTATGTTACTAAGTTCCAATGTTCAAACTAATTGCCAAATCTCACAATTCGAACTATGGAAAGGGATGCCGTAACCATAATCGAATTTGAGAATACAATTTTCACAATTGCTATCTTCTTAAGATCTCTCTTAGTGAAAGCATTTCCTCACAGTCATTTTCATGAAGGAGGGAATCTTATGACACTTAGATTTTATGGTGTATGAGTTCCTATCCATGTGAATTTGCCAAAACCAAAGTTTATGACAAATCCAAACTCATATGGACTGAACTTTCTTAATCTTGATTTCTTGCCTTATGGTAACACGAGTGCCCACCATGTCTTCCAAGTAGTTTAGTAACTTGTCCTTACATATCAATGTACTTTCCATCGACTAAGGTTTTAGTATGCATTCAAATGAGAACTCATAGAACTCACATACACAATTAACTCAATTGCAATGGCACAGAAACAAAATAATGTCAGCACGATAGGTTGTAAACTTCAAGTCGTGTGCTAGTGATGATCGATAAGGTTTATTCTTGATTTGTTCTTGAAACCTTTCAAGACCATTAAGACTCCCACTGACTCCTTGACATATAAGATTCCCTTTTCAAGAAACATTTCTTGACAAAGCAAATACTCAAGAGTTAGTGTAGTTCTTATCAAGACAAAACACTTCACATAATTGGTCCTAGTTGGTCTTTGTCTTATCCAAGACAGCACAACTTACCAATTTCAAATGTGCAAGAATAAGAAAACTTTTCAAAATTCCACTTTTGATGAGTGTTATAAACCTACTTTTCACTCAATGTCACAATCTTGACTCTAAGACTTGATATTGTAACGAAGTATCATTGACTTCTTGATTTAACCATTTCTACAATTCTCGATTCCTCTTCTTAGACATGCAATTGCACTAAGACTCACTTAGAGGATCAATTGAGACATGGTTCTTAATCATTAAGACTTATCATAAAACACAATGAAAGGTACTCTCCCTTCTTCTTAGAATAGAGAAACTTTTATCTTTCTGCCTACTTGATTCTTCTTTATTCGTTCTACTATTCATTGAAACTTTTTCAATCAACTCAGAATTACACTTAATCTTATAAGTATAATTATATTTACTAAACTTTAGTAAATCATGACGAATATCTTTGTCACTCTTGTGGTGGACTTGATCAACGCACAGCCTAGTGTACTTGATCTCCTTGTCCTTCAATTGACACTTTGTCAAAGAATTAGCCTAAGTTTCCCAAATGTGAAAGTTTTTCATTCATCATACAATACACATTGCATGATTCCAAGTTTCTGTCCAATTGAAACTTGGGCGATGAGAAACTCTCCCTATTTGGTAAACTTTTGACATTTCCACAAATAACATAATTAAGAATCAAATCCATTTTGCTAATAATTGAAGTACACAAACATCAAATTTTCATATATTTCATTGCAAGGATAAACAAATAAGATAAAACCAAAATTTATTTTATTCATAAAAACAGCGGAAAGCATGTCCTTACAATGCAAAATTCAAATGAAAAAAAAACTATGTTATTACATATTTCTTAACAATCTATTCTAACTCCAAGTAGTAGCTCAAGAATCTATTCTTCAAGTAATGCGATCGAAATCCATTTCTTCATGATTAGATTCAGCTCACTTCTTTTCTCAAGCTTCCTCTCTTTTCTTCGATCCTACAAAACATCAAAATGTAATCTTATCAATCATGTATTAAGAATCTAGAATAGGAACTCAAAAGAGTTAGATAATGGATTTTACCTGAAGTAGAGCCATATGTCTTGACTCTCCCATCTCTTAGATCTTTCAGGTAGTTAGGGCAGCTTCGTCTCCAATGCCCCTTCTCTTGGCAATAAAAGCAAATGGACTCCTTTAGCACAGCACATCGGACAATCACAGACGTAGTTCTTTCTGGACTTCCAATGTTGCCAGTGTCCATTGAAGTTTGGGAGTTTGATTCACTAGACAAATTTGCTTGACCAGCACGCCAAATCATTGCTGATTCAGCAGCTGAAAGCAAATAGGTGAGATCAATTAGGGTCACGTCGTGGTCCATCATATAGTACTCTCTAACGAACTCACTATATGATTCAAGAAGTGACTGAAGAACCCAGTCAGCAGCCAACTCGCTTGAAATCTCGACACCCAACATGTTTAACCTATCAATGTGTGACTTCATCTCTAAGACGTGTGCACACACAGGTTTCCCATCTTCGTGTTTACTTGCCAAAAGGGCTTGAGTGAGCTTGAACTTTTCAAGCCTTTGAACTTGTGGGTCAGGGAGAACAATTGGAGGAGGTGGAGGAAGTGAATCATGACTCTCATTTCCTTGATCGTATCTCGGAATGTCATCTTCATTTGGAAAGCTTATTCCAAAGGATTTGGGAAGACTATTGTAAGATTCAGACATCTACAAAACGGGAGAAAATTCAAGTTATGTTGATTAGAATTCTTGATGTAACACCCAAATGACACATCAAGCTAGGATCCAACACAATACTCTACAACCTAGAAGAGGGATGCCGTAATCTAGTTGCAGAATATTTGAAGGTATGTAAATGACGATTTACCAATTTCCACCATGAAAAACGAAAAAGAAGTTTAAGTTTTAAATGAACTGAAACTCCTAGATCTTTTGAGATTCATTGAACTTTTCAATGGCATGTTTAATCTCGATTATGCCCTACTATTTGTGACTGGGATGCCGAGGATCACAAATAAGGTGTGAATAACCATATGAATCACGTGGTGCACCCAATGCTACAATCACCTAATCAATGTGCCGGTTAGCCACACACGCTCCATTGATCTATGACAAACATCGAGTCACCCTTCGCTACCAATGTCATCCCCAAATTAGTGTGCCGGTTAACCACACACGCTCCACTAACGTTTGACAGGGGTACGAAGTGTAATTCTATGGATTAGCATATAATTTCATATTTTTCCTAAACTAACTATGATGTGGGAATTTGAAAAGGCATTTAGTTACTTTGTACTTCATTATACTTATAATGGAAGGTTTCTGTCCTATCCTACCCATTCGGCTAACGACCCTCCACTAGTCAAAAGTGCGGTGGGTAAGAGTGGATACCCATTCAATCGCCATTTTATAGGCAACTTCCTTAAACACCCCTTATAGACCAGCTTCGTGAATGAGGCCTACTAATGGTAAGACTGATTGTTTACTCATACATATATAATATTATACTTTTAATGTTATATATAGTATAGGGTGTATTTTACACTTTTAAAATACTAGGTGGTTTAACTTAGTCAATTATACTTTTAATTTAATTAAATGTAAACCAAAACTTTATGGATTTATTAAATCACTTTTAATTATACACTTTAATTAATTAATAAAACCATAAGGGTGTGATTTGAACTTTTCAAATTACTAGGGTTTTAGAATTTAACATTTCAAAATTAAACTTTTAACCAACTTTTAAATTCCAAAACTTGAGGGCAAGTTTTTGAAACATTTCAAAACTTTAGGGATCAAATAACAAATAATTCAAATTAAACAATTAATTTCATTATTATCTATATTTGACCTAATCTTATTTTAGTCATTAGATAATTACCAAATAACTTTAAATAATCCATATTTATCACATAAACAACCAATATTTAAAAGATTTGAAATTATCTATTGTTTTGGAAAGGATAAACATATAATTAAGATAAAATTCGGATTTTAACTTCATAAAACAATTTAAGCATCAAATCCAAGTCAAAACAGCAATTAAATCCCGAAATACCCTCTGCCTGACGCACTGACTCGCCGAGTTAGACCTGGACTCGCCGAGTAGGGCCAACTCGCCGAGTTGAGTCGGGCAGAGGCAAAAAACTCGTTTTTCAGTAAATAATACAACATAGCATCACATACAACAGAAACCAATCAAGTCTCTGATACCACTGATGGGTTTTATGCATAAGAACAATCCTATGTGCTCATACAAACCCTAATGCTTGGATCTAGGTTTCTCTATTGTACATGCTTTGAATCCAAGACTAATTAACTTAGATCTAACATATTATAAACTGAATTAGGGTTTATAGAATTACCTTTGATTGTTATATAGCAATAACAATCAATTCCTTGCTTGGATTGGCTTCAAAAGCTTAGTGCCTCAAGTGTTGCACCTCTAATGGAGTCACAAACACCATATACAACTTGGATGAAGAGGAGAAGAAAGGAGGCTGCCCAAAAACGACTAGAAACCCTAGAGAACCAGTTGTCCACGTTTTGGAACCTAAGGGGTCCTTTATATACTTGTGTGGGCTGCTAGGGTTTCAGTCAAAACCCTAATAGACAGCTTAAAATCTAAGCAGCCCATGGAACCTTCTGGATAAGGCCATGGACGAAAATATGATGGGCTCCCATCATAATTTCGTTCACCCCTGGATCCTTTAGCATTCCTTAGCCCAATAACTCAATTATACAATAATTGCAGTCCAGTCCCCTAAATTTAATTAATCTCTTTTAGCCACAAAATTAATTATCAATTAATTTTGGACTAATACTAATTAAACAATATGATTTCTCCTTTAATATATTATTCTCATAATATATTAATAAATCATATTTAAACCCTTCTCTCCTTAACTCATCCTACATATTGCTATGGTGAAGGCAACCCAAAAGGACCATGCTCATAATCGGGTCAAGTACATACCAAAATAGTTATGGACTTAGACACTAATCCAACAACTTCATGGGACCATTTCCACCCTCTTTCGGTTTTTTGTATATCTTGTTGGTGATGGACTATGTGTCTAAATGGGTGGAGGCCAAGGTCACCCGTACTAATTGCTCAAAATTTGTTGTGGATTTTCTTAAGGCGCATATCTTTTCCTGGTTTGGCGCTACAAAAGCTCTCATAAGTGATTGTGGGTCTCACTTTTTCAATTGAACGCTTGAAGTCGTCTTCAAAAAGTATAGGGTGACACATAATTTCTCAACAACTTCTCACCCTCAAACCAACGAGCAAGCGGGGTCTCTAATAGGCAAATCAAAGGAATATAGGTTTGTTAGAACAACTTTCTTGAAACTATCATGGTGAATTTAGGTTTTTCTAACACACCCTAGGTCCGCAAATTTCCCACCAATTGTGTTAAATTACTTGATTTGTCGTGTAGGATAAAATTGGGGAGGTTGAAAGAGGAATCTTCATCACAAAAATCACACATTCAAGAAATAATCCAATATACTCCTTCCATTTTTTGTTAGTTTCTTGACATTGTTGAAAATCTTGCATCTTTGTGTGATATTTGGTGTTTTGGTAGAAATCGAGTTAGGAACTAGTAACACCCACTCATTTACCCCCCCCCCCCCCTTTGTGCTTTAAAACAAAACAACTTTCAATGGGTCCCCGAAAGCGAACTAGGCCCGCCCCTGACCCAAACCATGAGGGGATGTAGTTTGTGACTGACATTTAAAAGGGATAATTTGACACTCACTTCAGGAAAAAAAAAGTTCCTAAATCAAAGATTGGTAGACCGTAGTTGCCTTCGTCAACTTCATGTGTGGGATGGTGTTCTTACTCTTTTTAGGAACATTGACTGAGCATACATCCTCAAACTCCGCTACCGTAGCTACCAAAATCCAACCATGGATTTCATATCTACCCTTTACAATGATCATGGCGTCTTATCCCTTCGTTTGAAAAATCATTCATGGAAAATATCCACGAACCAAATCTCTTCTTGTCTCGATGCTCTTGTTGAAGATACTTTTTCTCCAAATATAAACCACATTGAAGGGTTCAACGATAGGAGTTTTTGGTTACAAATCTCAAGCGACGTATAATTTGATGCAAAAGGCTTGTAAATCTTCATGCATCCTCCATTCTGTTCTCCGCGTCACTCACCAGCTCATAGCTTCCATTGTCTTCCAAAGCTTTGAGAGGAGCACTGTTAACTCAATTGTGTTGAGGTTGTTTTATTGTATGAATCATGACATGCCTATTAAACCACAGTTGGGTGCTCATATTTTCCACAAGCTCCTTAAAGTGAGCCAAGTGAATTCCGGGCATATCCAATGTGGAGGATTAGTCAACCTCATTGCTCATTCCAATATGTTGGGACTTAATTTTTGACATCTCCCTGTGTTTTTTGATGAAAACACTCTTCTCAAATCTACCTTTGATTCCAAGCTTATGTTCAAGGAGAAAGATAATGGATTTCTCCAGAACATCAATCTTGATACCAACAAAACCCTCCTTATCAATAGAGTTTCTACCTACATGCTTGAGTTATCCATTCCTACTGAGCATACTGATTAGACCTTATCATAATTTCTTGAGGAAAATCAGGAGGATAACAATCAAGGGGAGATTGAAGGGCAATGAGAAGAAAAAAATCAATAAGACAAGCCAATGAACCAAAACCCACCTTATTCAGACCACATTGGGTCATCTAGTGGGTTGGTCCCCTCTGACTGCCCGCTTTACCACCAGATGTACATTGATCATTTTGTTGATCTTCACCGCAATTACTCCAACCTTCATACCACCATTCAGCCTGTGAACACGCGTGTTGACTCCCTCACTATTGACTTTCAAGGTCTAAAACATTCATGGTAGGGACTTCATCACTAACTATAGTGCTGACCGGGAGAGGTGTGACAAACACATTGAAGATATATTCGGCGTTGTTGACGAGTTGCGCCACTGGACCCGTCACTTCCTTGGATATCTGTCGCCTCCTCGTGAATAGATCGTCCCCGTAACATCCCAAAAATTTAGACGAAAAATTTCATTTTAATTATAATAAAGCCATCAACCCAAACGTGTTTTATAAAACCATAATAGAATCAGAGTATAACCAAAACATCCAAATACACCAAAGTCAAATAAAATGCAGAACAATATGGTGTGTGCGAGGCGATCACCCAAAGCTCTTCCCATTGGACCCAGAAGTACATGAAACATAAATTGAAAACAGTAAGAACGGAACTTAGTGAGTTTAACAAAACACAACATACCATACATATCAAACATATAATAGGCTCCGCCCGACATCGTGCATATAAAGAATGCCGAAATCCGAGTTATAACGAAGAAGTTATGACTTGTCGAAGTTTCGCGACAGAACCGGCACGACACAGCGCGACGTAAAAAGTGAATTTACGTTAGAGTGATATTTAGCCTTAGCAATCTAAATGAAAGTCGTAGAATACATTAAACCATGAGCGTGCATAAAAAGAACGCCCAAATTTGACTTCGTATGAGGAAGTTATGATTTTTCGAAGTTTCGACTTAGCGGTATGCAGCCCGAATGCTCGATTTAAGACCAAACGGTTTTTAGCCGAAACAATCTAAATGAGAATTGAATATCTCATTAATTGTAGTAAAACGATAAAAAGATAGGCGAAAACGGACGTCGGATGAAGAAGTTATGATTTTATAACGGAGTTTTCCTGTCCCGGCCTACTAAAAATAAATAATAAAAATAAAATCAAAATTAGCCGACGGAGTCTAAATGAATGTTGTAGAGCGTAGTCTCACCTACGCGGGGATATAAAGAACGTCGAAAACGGAGTTCGTATGAGGAAGATATGAACTTTTGAAGTTTATTAAATATTTTCGATATTTAATTTAAATATATATTGGCCGATATTATCCATGGGGGGAGTCAGCGACCTTATCGTCGTTACGCCCAGCGTAATTCGACCTTCCAGCCCCTATAAAAGGGTGTCGAGGGCAGCCGAGTAGTTTTCTCATTTCTCCCCTTTTTCTCTCGTTTTTGCATCGTTTTTCGTGCAAGAATCATCCCGAAGCCCCGGTATCATTCCCGAGCCCCGAAGCAAGTCCCGAGGCCCCGAAGATCCCGAGAAGTGAAATTCCCGAGCCGAACCTTTGCCCGCGAGGAGTCCGGTTTTTGTGAAGATCTTCCAGATCTGCCGAAGAATACTACTTCTACAACCCGTAGTGTTGTCTGATCATTTTCTAATCAAGTGAGTGTGTGGTCACTTTCTTCTAACACATAAATATTAAGTATTTGCTATGAAATACGTGCTACGTGTATAATATTTTGTTGTTTATTTGAGATGATTGTGGAACGGGTGAATTATATAAGTTTTAATGAGTTAAACTATATACGTATGTTGCATCTAAAAATATGTTGGGTAGAACATGAGTAGATGAGGTTGTTGGTAGGTGATAAAAGGTGGGTTGGACCATGAGATAAAATGATAAAGAGATAAACTTGTTTTAGATTCGAGAGTATGGATCAGAGTAGGAGGTTAGTTTTAGATCCAAGGGTATGGATCAGATCAAGAGGTTAGTTTTAGATCTAGGAATATGGATTAGGTAATGAGGCAAATTTAAGATCCGGGAGTACGGATTATGTATTTTTGAATTACGTGTTCATACGATAAGATATCATGTGTATAGTCCCTTTTAGGAATGTGATTTTTATACGTGTATTGATTAAAGTATGAAATATACATATGTATGTAAAGTATTTGTTATCGTCCGAAATACGGGTTAGATATATTTGATAATATACAACGTGCGAATCAGTTATGGTTCAATATGTGTTAAGATGTGAATATATGATATTATTACTTAAAACTCTGTGTTGAGTATACACTAGTTAGCATTGCCTAAACGGAGTTAATATCGAAAATTGATTATAAGCATTGTAGGCTTGCCTAGTGATGGGTTAAGGCTTAAATAGGGATGTTTAGTTCAATTAAGTTTGGACATTGGGTAGTCTCTTATTAAGAGTACGTGCGTTGCGAGATTGATGATCGGTGGAGTACGTCCTACGTATAGAAGTACATTTTATGTACGTAGTCTTTTTTAAAGCTCCGTGTCTTGGGTGTTGCTTGTGCCAGGGTACTATTATGTTCTCGGGTACGATTCTTTCGCATACCAAAGTACTATAATGTGCCAGAAGTACTATCATGTATAAAGTCTTTTTGGCGATTTTGTGTGTCGGTTACGGGAGCGTACGGGAGTACTCTAGTAGTATTTCCCAATACTTTTATTTTGAGAGAGCTTTGGAGTCAGCGTTTCTTTTATGAGGTGATCGACCGAGCTTCATATGTCAGCGTTTTTCTTTCACGAAGTAATTAAGGGAACTTTGTAGACTGCCTAGTAAAGTGTGTCGGTAATAGACCACTGCTAGGTATGTTTGGTGTTATATTGCTGGATAGGGTGCGTCTGGGGGTTAAATACCTCATGTATTCAGGCCACTGCTAGGCAAAGTTCGATGCTGGGATAGGTAAAGTCTGGGGGTATAATACCTCATGATAGTCAGACCACGCCTAGGCATTGTTATCTAGATAACTACCCCTGACTTAAAATGTCTTGTGGTTCTTTCTTTTACGAATGAAGGTTCGTGGTGAAACTCATTCTATTCCCCTCATTTGATGTCTTTATTGATCCTCGTTTGCTGCTAGGGAATTTCCGAAGCAGCTTCGTCAGTTGTTGTTCATATCGATTTCCTTAGGCTAGATCTCGTAAGATCATTGTATAGGGTCAGTATGTGGGGATCGACGGGATGGGATAGATTGTTTTAGAAATATGATTTATATGTGTTAATAATATTAGTGGTTTTGTAGGATCGAGATATACATTATAATCACGTGGTTTGAACTAAGAGCTTTCGTACTCTGTGTTCCTTAGGTGATTGAGTTCACCAGGGATATTTGAACTAGGTGTTCATTAGGTATTATTGAACGGAGTGTGTTCAATGGGTGTTCTTGAACTTGGTGTTTATTAATTATTTTAAACTGCGTGTTCACCAAAGGTAATCTAAGAACCATGGCAGCACTAGACTTTGTGCCAATTCCTTAGGGCAATTCTTAGGAATGAATGGGAGAAGGGTATTCGGTTCTTAGGGTAAATCTTTACTAAATAAATGGAGATAATGGGGGTGGGTAATTGGATTAATTGTTTGATAATTAAATATAATAATTATATTATTGGGCGTTGAAAACCCTATATGCTCACCAGGCTCTTAAGCCTGACCCACTCAGTTTTCTTTGTATCACAGGTATCGATACGAAGATATATTTCACGGAGAGATTAAAGGAGATGTAAAATCTTTAGTGTAAATAATGTAAGTTCTGTTTATGCTTATGTGTCTGTATCGGAACATGACATCCCGAGATTTTGTTATATAATAAAAATACATTTCTTTAAATAAATGCTTTGATAAATCTTTATCATATTTTGGGAACAAATTCCGCAACTGTTTTCTTTAAAAGATTACTCTGATTTTAAAAACCAAGCATAAACAAATCGGTCTTTTCTGGCCGAGAAATTGGGGATGTCACAAAAACCCCTTTAGTCTAAATGTGGACCAAATCATGAAACTCAACTGAAGTTAACAGCAACTGAGTACGCCCTGCGTACTCAGGATTACGCCCTGCATACTCACTAAGCGTGCAATATCGGGGACCGGGCAACGTACGCGCAACGTACACATATGTATGCCCTGCGTACGTTCCAGTTAAGCACTTTTCCCATTAAGTGCTTAATACTTGCAACTAAAAGCCCAAACTTCAGATTCAAGCCTTATTAAACATCTTAATACATAAAGTCATGAACTTGGAGCCTTTCCATGGCTCAAAAGGATCCAAACCTCACTTTTTAGCCTTCTACTTTCACCATAATGACCTAAACACATGCATGGTTGATCCACAACCATAAAGATGCTAAGTTTATGGACTAAGGACCTCTGAAACATTGAGAGAAGCAACTCCTAAGTTATAGAGTGGAAGGAATCCACTAGATCTAATCATACGACCAAAATGGGACCAAAAATTCATAAAGACTAGATTTAAGCAAACAAGGAGAAGGTTCCAAGCTTTATAGCTCAATGAAGCTGGAAATGGTGAGAGAAGTCTGGATCTACAAGCTCTCATTTGATCGAGGCTCCTTATTCCAAGTTCTTCTTCTTCAAATCTCACCAATACACACTAAAACAGACACAAGAGGGTTAAAACTCTTCAAAGGGGTTAGGGTTTTGAAATGTGACTCAAAGGGCTTTGGAGGTTGAGAAATGAGAGGTTCAAGGTTCAGAATGTTGTTTAAATAGGGTCTAAACCCTAAAATTTAGGGTTTTTCCCCTGCATGCATATGCGTACCCCCCCCCCCCCCCCCCCCGCGTATGAGGAGTACACCCCACGTACTACAAGTTTTCTAAAAATAGGAAAACTGCCCCCTAGGGATCAAACGTGCAAAATATTTACATACCAAGGGTCAAAAATGAAAGTACCTTGAATCAGATGTTACGGTCCCACCCCTTTTCAAGCATTGAGGATGATGCTTATTTTTAAGCTTAGGAGGGGTATAAGGTATTACATGTTGCATGGTTTTAAAAATAAAAACTCCAAAAAGATTTTACCTTTTTATTTCTTTTTCCCTTTTTTCTTATTTTAGCAATTCAAAAAAAATCATGTTTTGTTTTTTATCCAATCCAAGGCAACCCAGTCTTTTAAAAATAGTCGAGTTGGTAAGAGAGTCGTATGCCTTGAGATTAGACTTGCTCATTTTTTAATTAAAATCTTAAAGAAATCTAATCACACACGAACACATCTCTTAAAGCTACTCGTTCAAAACGGAAAAGGAAGCGGTTCTCAACATTGAAGGATAATAATAGGTTGGCTTTCGGATCTCACGACTAGTCTTATTGTTAGTAAATGCTCAATTAGAACCAAATCTCAAATCCAAGAAAGAACATAAAAATATAAAGTTTCAGTGAACCGAACCTTCTAGCGCTCTAAAAACTCATTTTTACCCATTCCCTTCTAAGTACCCTACTTAGGGACATAGTTTCCAACTATACTTACGGGTCCTCGTGTGTTACATCAGTCCCCCAAAAAATGCCTTAGAATTCTCTCACGGTAAAAGATTGTGAAATTTCCTAACAATAGAAGAACTCGACGTAAAAAATATAAAGAATTAAGCCGAGAAAAAAAGGGTACCATCGAGTCAATAAGTGGACAATTCCAAAACAACTTGAGTTTCATAAAAGAATACAATTGGGAAAACTTGGCTGCCAAAAGATCCCTTGGACTTGGACTTGAAATTATGACATTGAGACTGATTGTTAAATACTTTGACTAGGGTAAGTGGTTTGAAACATGTAACCAATCTGAGTAAATCCTAGGGAATTTTTAGAAAAGATTTTTTTAGAAAAAGATTGTTGTCAATCAACAAATAGCTGGATTTGGTCATTGTTATGGTTTTCAAAATGAAGATGATTGAGCATATTTTTTTCCGCGTATGTTTTCACCAAAGTAAGACCATAATTTGTTTCATATTCTAGCCCAATACCAATAAGAATGAACAAGTGTTGTAACTTTTGATTTTGTTGAACTGTGTTAGGGAGTGGCTAAAACTCTTGTTTTTAATGTTATATATCTTTGTAGGGCTAATGCCATGTTAGCTCAAGGAACGTACATCCTTGACTATGTGGCACAATAAGGCTAATCGGGTTGGATCATTTTTATTTTTATATTTTTGTTTGATTTATTTGTACTCCAAAAATTAGGACTTAAATTTGTACTTTATTCTTTTCTTCTCTCCGATTTATATTAATCTTTTGTTCTTTCTTGGGGACAATAAAGGTCTAAGCTTGGTGAGATTTTGTTTGGTGCATTTTATGCACCCTTTTTAGCATGCTTAACTCACTCGTTTGCATTCCACTCCATAATAATCCATGCATTTATCTTGTTTTTGGGGCAAATGTTGGCACACTTCATTTCCACACTTTTTATGTCATTTCAGGTGGTTCTGGAGATTAGAGGTGATTTGGAATGGTGAAAAGGAGCCAGAAGTAAAGCTACAAAATTTTCAGAGTTAAAACGAAGAAATCAAGTTTTCAAAAAAGTAAAATCGACACGAGTCATGTCAACTAAGCACAAATCAACAAGAGGGGTGTCAAGGCAAAACAAACATTTTTAGCAACAAACTTTGGACCCATTCGGGATCGTGTCTCATCAGCCTTATCCGACACGGGGGTTCATGTCCGACACAAAAACTGAATTTTGGTAGTTTTCTTTTATAATCTATTTTGGGATTTTGGGGCATTCTTCTCACTTTTAGGACTAGGGATGATTTTTGAAGAGGGTTTTAGGCTATTAACTTGGATAATATCATTTAGAAACGATTAATTTCATATTTATAAGCAACTTTTGTACTTTAACTTCTATTCTAGACTAGTTGATTTTGTTATAGTCATGTGTGGCTGGAACCCTACATTTTCCAATTCTATGTCTTGACTTGTTGTTTGTCGTTTAATCATATGAATTTGATTTTGATTTTGATTCTTATCGGCCATTTAAATTAGGATTAGATCATTCCAGTTATCTAAATTGCAAAATCCATAATTGTTTTGTGAATTAGACTTAATAACAAGCATAAATTAATTTCCATTGATTTTAGTGTAAACTTAATTCACACATCCTTACGTTCCCGAGCTTGTGAGGAGTATTGGGTGTTGTTGGGAACATTCACATAAAGCTTAATGCAATCATTGGTTTAATTCTAAGAGCTTATTTAGATTTGAATTCAAAGATTAGGTTAGTTTTAGAGAGCTTGTTTTAAATCTAATAAATTGGTGAATAGGAAGTGTTAGAGTTTGTTAACATTTCCAAGTACCAACTTAGATAGAATTGAGTGAACATCATTTCTTAATTGAATCACTTAATAAGACAATCAATCATGGAGTTGGAACATTTACATCTCTAATTTTTTTTCATTGTCTTAGTTCTTTAACTGTCTTTTTTACTTCTTACAAACAAACCCCCTATTTTGTGATTAACTTATACCTTGTGCAAAAAAGCATAAGTGATTTTCCCGTGTCTCTGTGGATCGACCCTGCTTATATTATATTACTTTTTTTGTGTAATTAAGTGGTGTATTTCGAGTCATTTTGTACCCTTATCATTTGTTGGGTTTGACACTTCCAACAATTTTGTTTTGATCCACATTTGATTTAAATTTACTATTATACTTTTATTAAACATTTTTTTTATCATTTTCTTTAAATAAATTTTTACATATTATTAAGAGTGATATATAGAAATGGTCCTTATGGTTAACATGATTTTTCAATTGATCTCTTGTAACGACTTGAATGTTCCCACTTTGCCATTGAGGTTAGTTCTGCTATATGTTCATTTAAATTACCTTTCTATTGATTTAAGTTAAATTTTTGGGGGCTTAAGTGTAAGAAATAGTTACTTGATCATGCATATGGGTCATATAGTCATTTTTGCACACTTTGAGTGTCTGACATTAAAATTTGGCTTGTATTTATACACCATTTAGCCCTAATCCGAGATTAATCAGCCATTTGCAGCCAACAAACCCTACTCTAAGCCTTCGCCATGTTGAGAGAGTGTTCTTGGGTTCTTGCCTTTGATAGTGAGTTGATGTGAAGAAGGAGGGTGAAGTTATTGGTGTATTTGGTGGACACTTGGTGGAATTCTTGAGGTTCTTCCTATACATCATCTTGGTGATTCATTTATGGATTTCCAGAATGTAAGGGCATCTATCTTTGATTCATTATGTTGTCCTACAATCACATATAAGAAGAAACCTTGGATGATGGAAAATTCTTGGTTTTGGTGTGTTAGTTAGTCCCATTCTTTTCCCTATCATTCTTGTCACTTAGAAATGGTCTTGAGGGGTTAAGATCATATCAATAGAGGTTTTGATTGGACCCAAGTCGAGCTGATTAAGGTTATCAATCGATGATACAAAAAATATATAACTGCCCAGTTCTCATGATGTGAGCACCCATTTTCCATGTCATGACGACATGACTTTGAACGTCTAGGGTCGTGTCTGACTCTTGGCCATGACATGAGAATCCATTTTCCATGTCATGATGACATGGAATTTCCTGGTCAAATCTTAACGGTTATGTATATCACCACATGGACATCCTAGTGCCATGAAGTCACGACGAGAACTGATCAGACCATAATCGCGATGAGCACTAGGCTACATAAAAAGATAAGTTTGAAGCAGTTTGTTATGCTAAAAATTATAAATAACGGATGAGAGCTACATAAGATAACATTGCATAAATATATCTAAGTATGTAAGTTTGTGGATGAGCACACTTACATAAACACAATTGTATCCCCATCATCAATCCAACAACAAAGTGTTGGGTGTTGTTATTCAACAAAAACAAGTTAAGAAACATCAAACAAACGACAAACGATTTTTATAAAACATGTGGAATAAACTTCTGATAGACAATAATAAAAAACTGTAAAATTGAACACAATATTTAACATGGTTGGATCGATGTATATCTAAGCGAGAACAAGAGAATGGATTTATTAATCTTCTAGGAACAATTAAAATCACTCATACAAGGTTGAACCTCACTCGAGCTCTTAAAAAATGAAATCGTTTTTGCTGACAAACTGCTCCAAATGATATGCTCTTAACCTCATAATGATTGTTATTTGAAATTTATTCACTCATAAACACAAATATCTTGAAGTAGAAAATGTTAACGGAGATAAGAGTCCTTAATTATAGGCAAGCATGTGTACCCTATATATGATGGGCCTGACCCATCCATAAATAGGCCCTAAATCGAATCAACCAATCAATAAGACGTCATATAACTACTTCTAGAATCTTCAACCTTTAAGAACTTGCATGACCACCTACCATGCACATAGGCACATTAAACAGCTTCCAAAGAACCATACCAACATATTCAGAAGTAAGAAGCACATTCACCATCATCGAGAGAACATCATTGAGCTGCTGGAGCATATTTAGAAGGACTAGCGCATCCATGGAGCGCATTCTCCATAATAGTGCATCCCCCCCCCAAGCAAAGCACATTTAGCATTAGCTGGAACGCCTTTTGCTCAGGCTATAACGTATTTTCTAAGTACTCGATCACTTTAAGGACTTAGAATTATTTTTCAAAAGGAACGTCCTGCCACCAAGGAAGAATTCTCTTAATAAAGAAAGAGAGCATTCTCTATCCGATCATTCTCTCATCAAGAGGACATTCTCCCTTTCACTTTCTGGTCGTTCTCCTACCATGAGGGAATTCTCTCCACAACCATTCTCTCATCAAGAGGGTATTCCCTCTTAGAACATTCTGATCAAGTATTCACACCCCTATGTTAGGCATTTCTTAAAGGATATACTGACCGAGTGACAAATTTAGTGTTCATATTTTTCATTGACAAGCATATCATGTAAAATTACATTCTTTTGATTTATTGGGGGTCCTTTGAAGGAAGTTTCCAAATACTCCTAATATATTGTTTCAATTTAAAAATGAAGAATTTAAGGACGGTTAACCACATTAAGACTTACAACGACCATCAATTTGAGTACCTCTTTTTTGTATCAGTTGCATAGTAAGATTATTTTGCAAACATTATTTGTAGTCGTTCTGAACTTTTATGATCAGATTTCTTATCTATAATTTTATAGATTTGAGTGAAGAAAAATTACTTGCATCCCTTATCGTAATTGACCGTGGTCACCACATCTTCGTCATATAACTTATCAAGTGAGTATTGAAGTTGTCATCTATATCACTAATTGTCACCCTGTCAACCATTTGGACATATGGACGCACTCATTTTTGGAACCATGTTGTGGTCACATGAGCGGGAAAATATTCATCGAACCACAAAGTTGTTATCAGGAAGAATACTTTCTTGTCAAAGCAGAGCTCGTAGTCACATACTTTAAAGAATAATTTATTCACATCGGACCATGGTATGTAATAGTCTCCTTACAAAACATGTAGCAGATGAGCAACGAGTGCCCTTCCATGCCTGTGGGGACATCAACCTATTTTCCAAAATTTAACTCCCTGAAAAGCGCCTCTTGTAATGTTGCAAGTATGTCTCAACCCAAGTCAGTCTTGCAAGTCATTATCTTTACAACCTCATACACACATCTTTACCAAAAAAACGTCACATATCTTCATTATTGATGCCAACTAAGAGAATCCATTGACGATTACTCAACGAAAATGTATTTTGACCCTAAGTTCAAAATTGCAGATAAGTTCTACGTGTTCCCGACAGACAATCTTTTTATATTGCAGCTTATGATTTTACATTATCTAGATTGATAAAATGCTAACAAAACATATAAGGTAGAGAGAAAATACCACAACACTGCAACCTCTAAACATCTATTTTTTTCGTTGACAATCATAACATAACATCGAAAAAAAAATCATAACGTCAGAAATACGACTCTGATATATCATGGATACCAATGTTTTAAAAACTGGTCTTTTTAGTTGAACCGGTATAGTGACCGGTTCCCGGTTCAACCGGTTTAACCGGTTCGACCGCCGGGTGAACCGGTTTCTATATTTTTCATGTTTTTTTCTATTTTCCTACACATAAATACATATAGAAATTATGAATTTGATGTTTACAAGTTCAAACATTAAAAATACACATAAAAATAAATTGTAGATGAATCCAAACACATTAAAATAACATATAACCATAAGTTTTAGTATTTTACATCAATCCATATATGTCAAAATGAAAAATTAATAAAGTATAATACCCAAACGAAATATAGTTTTTGATGAATACAAACACATCAAATGAATTTATAACATTTATCATATGTTTTTATTTAAAGAAAACTAAATAGATTTGAAAAAAATCACCAAAGTTTATTATGTAAATGGTTATTTTTCATGTGTTTTTATTCGATTTAACCGGTTCAACCGATTTATTTTGACCGGTTCAACCGGTTTTTCCTAAAAACCGGCCGGTTCAATCCGGTTTAGAAATCAATGTAAAACCGGTAATAGTTGAACCGTTCCTTCTCCAGGTTCCCGGTCCAACCGGTTCGACCGGCCGGTTCAAACCGGTTTTTAAAACATTGATGGATACCACATTATGGAAACCACGTATAACTAGGAGGACCACTAAACCCGTGTCGGTACGAGACCACTTCAAGGTCCGCATTCCGAAAATATTGAACATTTTCTGAAATCATAGTTTTTGGTTATTTCCTTTAACAATAAATATACGAGTATTGTTATTTTTTTGTTAATGTTCATAAAATAAATACAGCAAAAAAAAACGCTTATTATTTAATTTTAACATTTAGTCACCCTTTTGGGCATACTACCTACTGACCTAGTCGACTAAACGATCAAATAGTTAAATAGAAGATAAAGAGTGTTACTTAAAAGAGAAAGAAAATTATAAAAAAAAGGGAAATGGAGGTGGGAGTAAATGGTGAGCGGCTGTGGAGGAAGGTGACGTGCCGGATTACGACAGACAACATTACAATTTACAACACCAACGTCTGCGCTATTGTTTCGAGAAGGGGCCTACCTTCCACACTCTCTATCCAAATCCCCACCTTACACGCCACTTTCTTTCCCTCTTGTGTCACTTTACGTCTCTTTTTAGGGAAACCCAAAACTCTGTGCTTAATTTATTTGTTTTTTAAAATAATTTTATTATATATAGGCCAGCTAAGTTCTATAAAAACCATAAGCATTTAATATTGGGAAAATTACGTATAGGCCTATAATGTTTCTAGGGTTGACCCATTTAGCCAGTTAATTTATTTTGTGGCTTAATAAGGGATCGAATTATTTGTTACCTAACAATATAGTCCCTTTTATCTATTGTAGCCGGTTAACATTGCTACATAAACCTAGCCTAACACGTAAGCGATGACATGGCAAGAAGTTAAATCGTCCAACAACCACAACGACGTCGTATTGAAGGCGAATCGTAAGGAGCAACGATCGACAGTTCTAGCGCCTCCATATAAAATGAAGACTTCCTTGACCTAAAAGGGCACATCTGCAAACTTCATTACCCCAATCTCGTCTCTAAGTTTACTCCAAAATGGCTTCGAGCGGACGTGCAGAACACAGTTGGTCTCCAAATTACGCCCGTTACATGGATGAGAATCATTCGAATGGTGTAACGAACGAAGACATAGCCATCAGTCTACTGCAAACCCAGACGGAGTTGTCTCTTATACGAGAGGACTTCCAAGACCAGTTGCGTGAGCTCCGTCTTGCAGTTAATCGACACTTAGATGCCATGAACCTTGAGGTCGATGACGTTCGCGCTGGTCAGATGGATATCTCACATATGGTTGCTGATCTTAAAAATCATTTCGTTTCTCTGCAAGGAGCATATGCGAAGATGGTCTTCAAGGACAACAAACGTAAGAAGCTGATGTCTTGTGTTGGGATTTTTGGTGTTGTTTGTGCATCTGTGGTGACGTATTTGGTGTTTAAGTAAAAAAATGTTGTGTAGGTTGAAGCATTTCACTCCTGGGTTTGTGTTTTGGTGTGTTGCCTATGTTGTTTAGTGTCAATATTAGTAGTAGATTTTGTGTGGGTTGCTGGTATTAGTTTGTGATGTTGGTCTGTAGATTTGGTGGTGGTGTTGCTGGGCTGCTGATTGTCATCGTTTTTTGATGAAGTTTTTTGTCGATGATCTCTGTAATAGGTTATTGAATAGTAGTAAGCGATGTAAACAAACCCATGGGTGAATTGTGTTTTAATATGATATTATTAAAAAAAATTGTCTTTCACCTGTATCTGTATGTGTGCATGAAAGAAAGAAACATTTGGGTATTATATATGTTTCATCGACTGGGACAGCACCACAAGACAAAGCAAAATGAATTTACCTTCTTTATGCGCATAGACAGGGACCACAAATGGTGCAGTTTGGGAAAAGGGACAAAAAAAACCTTTGCACACGATTGAACCATATCTGCTTGTCTGCAAACCTTTTTTGGAAAAAAAAAAGGGAATAAAGTTTTCTAAAGATAGCCTTTTCATGTTGAATGGATTAAGTCACAAGTCCCGTGTTTTTTACAATGACTAAATTACCCCTGCATGAAAAATGGTCAATTTACTTTGTAATGACTTAATTACCCCTGCATCCAAAATGGCCAATTTACTTTGTAATGAGTTAATTACCCCTGCATCCAAAAATGGTTTTAATTTATAATGACTAAAATGCCCGCACATCGAAAATGTTAAACTTAATTTGTAATGACTAAAATGCCCCCACAACCAAAATGGCCAATTTACTTTGTAATGAGTTAATTACCCCTGCATCCAAAAATGGTTTTAATTTCTAATGACTAAAATGCCCTCACATCCAAAATGTTAAACTTAATTTGTAATGACTAAAATGCCCCCACAACCAAAATGGCCAATTTACTTTGTAATGAGTTAATTACCCTTGCATCCAAAAATGGTTTTAATTTCTAATGACTAAAATGCCCTCACATCCAAAATGTTAAATTTAATTTATAATGACTAAAATGCCCCCACAACCAAAATGGTCAATTTAAATAGTAATAACTCAAATACCCCCACATCATAAATGGTCAGTTTACTTTGTTTTGGCTAAAATGCCCATAATACCCCTTAAAATTCGTAGTACACCATAAAAGAACATACAAAGATCATTTGTTTACTGCAACACACATTCACTACAAATAACAAACTAGGAGTGTTCGTTTGGATGGATCGGTTTGATCCGATCCAATCAAGGGAATCCGAATATATTTCGGTTTTCAAAACATCGATCTGAATAGTCCAAACTAAATTTAAATCCGATCCGATCCAAACTAATTACAATTCGGTTGGATCGGTTTTTACAATTCGGTTTTCAAGAGGCAAGACATTTTGAAAAATATATAACTTGAATATTAGCAAAATCTACAAAAAAACTATTTTTTTTATAAATTATAATTTATGAATAAATACTAAGAAAATATATTATAGTTAATATTTCATTGACAAAAAACTTTTGATAATAAGTAATTTAAGGTAGTATATTCAATGAAAACTTCTAATAACTACAAATAATAATTTAGTAAATTTATAAATAGTTAAAGATACATATGAAATAAAGATAATAAGTTGTTATTCGGTTCTTTTGGACTATTCGGTCCTTAGTTTATAAACCAAAACCAATCCGATATCCAAAATATTAATTCGGTTTTGCTGAAAACCAATCCAAAAATCCAAATATCCGAACCAAATAGTCCGATCCAAATTGTCCAATTGGACAATTCGGTTTTATCCAGATAGTGAACAGCCCTATAACAAACAACTACTTAATCCAATTCCATGGCCGTTGCAACACTGCTACCTTCACCCCCTACATTTTTTGCAAGCTTCAGTTTAATGATTCGTTCTGACTTCTTTCGCATTTTAGGTGGTTTAACATGCTTAACTCGAGCATTGACATTCACCCCTTCATCCTGTCCATTGACTCCCACCATTCGCTCTTCATCTCTAGGCCTATCCAAAGCATCAGTAGCATCTACGATTACCTCATCCTCCCCTACTCCTATGGTAATGTTTACAGACTCCTGCGTAGGTATCTGTTTTTGTTTCTTTGTTCCATTTTGTTTGGATGTTCTTACACCTTTACTACAAGTAGCCTTGTTGTGTCCTTTCTCCTTGCATATGCTGCAAGAAACTTTCTTCCCTGCCTTGCAGACGGTATGTTTTCCCATCCGTTCAGAAGCATCTCTTCTTCTCTTTATGGTTGGCCTTCCTGGCATACGCCTTTTCAATGGAGGCAAAGGGGGTATCAAGTCAGTAGAAGGCCACATATTTTGTCCATTCATCCCATGGATTGGCTGTTTGTGAGTATTATGGTATAATGCAGCCAAGTACATTGAATCTACATATGGACCATCAGGTGTCAAATTTAAGTAGGCTAAGGTGGCAACTGAGTGTACGCAACCATATCCATTAAGTTGCCATAGCCTGCAGCTGCATTCCTTTTTTTCAACATCCACAATAAACGCCTCGTCCATCTTCCTTGCCTCAAACTTCATCCCACCACAAGAAATGACATGCCAATGCCTACATATATAGATGAAAACCGCAAATATCATGAGATGTGAAGAGTAAAGTAGTAATGTAATTGGATAAATGTACAAACCTTTGCTCAGTTTGGAGCATATTCAACCGTATTATGATATTTAGACAAACAGAATAAGCATTCCATCCTTGTCCGGTTAGTTTCATAGTCACCATCCTTTGCATCACATATATACGAATGTCCTCTAACATGCTTATTATTGGTTTCTTCCGGGCATCCAAAATCACACTATTAAAACTCTCTGAAAAACCATTCTCTACTGACTCACAAGAATTATGAACTCTGAAAAAAGCCAAAGACCAAGTCTTTGGATCTCTAGCCATAAGATGCACAACTGCTTCCGGATTTAATTTTCCAATCTCTTTCATGACTACATTAAATTGTGCTTCAGTTGTTGCCTTGCTCGCTTTCCAAAACAGATTTTCAAACTTGGATCCACTAAATGGCTTTCTAAAATTCGCATAGATATGTCTAGCACACTGTCTATGTTCAGCTGTTGGAAATACTTCCTTCACTGCCTCAATCAAACGCTACATAAGTCACATTAATGTTTGAAATTCGAATAGCAATAACTAAATTTAAAACATGCAATAGTTTTGAACCATACCTTGTGTTGATCCGAAATTAGAACCAAATCGTTACCATGATTCCAACATTGCAAATCTTCTGAAAGACTTTCTAAGAACCATTTCCAATTCTCTTTGTTTTCCACAGAAACAACTGCCCAAGCAATTGGGAATATTCCATTGTTAGCATCTCTACCCACAGCACAAACCAACTCCCATTGACAAAAAGTTTTCAGAAAACAACCATCCAGGTTAATGATCCTCCTACATCCTCCCCTCCATCCCTCTTTTACTGAAGCAAAACATATGTATATTTTGCTGAAATAATTCTTACCATCAGGCATTGAATCAACACAAATTTTAACTATGGATCCAGGATTTGATCTTCTAATCTCCTCACCATATGACCATAATCTTGCATAATTCTCAGCTATTGTCCCTTAACTAGACTCAATGCATACTTCTTGGCTCTCCTACACTGACTCATACTCACGTTAATCCCAAAATCTGTTTTTACCTCCTCTCTAAGCATTCGGGCGCTCATCTTTTGATTGTTGTAAAATTGGTGCTTAAAGTGGGTCCCTATCCATTTGTAAGCCACAATTGATCCGAATTTGAAATTCTTTGCACAATTATGCTCACTGATAAGAGATTTTATCTGGAAAGACTTATCTTCACTCATCCAAGAACCCCAAAGCCTAAAAGTACATTTGCCACCACAGCATTTGACAAGTAATCGTCTAGTATCATTCTTAACAAAACATAATTGATAACCATTCGCGACAGCATAGTTACAAAGCATGTGTTTCAATTGCTTAGGACTCTCAAACCTCATACCTAAAATAGGTTCCTGCTCCTTCCAATTGAGCTTATCATTGAAAATGTTTGGCAATTCGGGATAAACATCTTCATTGTCACCCATGTCTTCATCGAAAAACTCACCTGCACCTGCTTTCTCACCCATCTCTTCCTGAATCTCATTACCCTTTATAAAAAAATGAGGCTTTTGATGGTCATCCTCATCGCCATCGACATCCTCATCCTCGTCATCATCATCATCGCCATTCTCTACCTCATCGTTCGTGTCACTATCACCCACATCCCGATACCCTGGTGCAACTTCCTTAACCAGTCCTGCACCATCAAGTACTTCTTCATCAATGTTACCAACAAACTCGTCTTTTGTTCATCCAACCATTCCTGTATGTTACTATCCCCAAAATGGTCTACATACATAGGGAGTATAACACCACATTCATATGCAATTTCAATGAAGTCGTAATAATCGGGGTCATTGCAAATTAGAGTCAAACCTTTTGGAAAATCAATATCAGGTTGGCAGTAATAGAGCTTCTCACACTTTTCCCCAGTGAACCTTTCGATGAAGGCAACACACCCATCCTTGTCCATTCCTGCGAAATCGATGTCCGAAAACCTCTGAGTAATTCCACCGGTGTAGCGTATGGGGTTTCTGGCGAACATTCCTTGGAAGTGGAAATCTACTTGTAAGAATACGGGTTTCATGCTTGAGGATTCAAAAGCAGCTCACAAAAAAGGGTTTACCGATGAAGTGTTGAACAGTGGATGTAAACAGGCTCTTTTATAAAGCGTATACCGACATTACGAAGGAGGTGACTAATTAATGACATGGCATTAGACGAAAGTCACAGTCAGCATCCGATGTGGTGTTAGTAGAAGGAGGTGGACTTAAAATGACCGGCTAACCCCTTCAAAATTGAAATAAGGACTTAATCGACCCGACAAAGACTAATTCGATCCCTTATTAAGCCACAAAATAAGTTAACTGGCTAAATGGGTCAACCCTAGAAACATTATAGGGACTATACGTCATTTTCCCTTTAATATTTTGGTTTGATTATTGAAAAATATATATTTTGTTTGGAAAATTTAATATAAATATTTATATTTTTACTAACTTTAGACATATAGAAATATATGTTGTATATATAATTAATTCTAAGTGAGTTTGTGTTCTCTTCCGTGAAAACTTCGAAACGATATATTATATGTCTAAAATGAAATATATGTGAATGAGATATCGATACTCAAAGATGAGTATTTGAGAATAAATCTAGCAAAAGAGAAGAATATAGGAATGAGTTCCACATTGATAGAAAGACCAAACTTAACAAGGTTTATAAACTTGAATGCATGAGTAATGACAGTAACTATAATATATATCTATAGTCCAAACTAAATTCAAATCCAATCCGATCCGATTACAAATCGTTTGGATCGGTTTTTATAATTCGGTTTTCAAAAACCAAAACATTTTAAAATGACATATAATTATAATATTATCCAACTTTACACAATAAATGAAAACAAATTATTTAGTTGTGATTTAAAATTTATAAACAACTATTAAGAAGATATATTATAGTTAAATATTTTATAGATAGAAAACTTGAGAGAAAATGCGTATTAATGTTTTTTTATTAGGTGAAACGTTTTGAACCTATTTGAAAAAATAATTTATAAAATCAATAAATAACTATAGATATATATTATAAATAATAAATAAATAATAAATATTTATTCGGTTTTTTGGACTATTTGGTTCTTATTTTATAAACCAAAACCAATCTGAAATCCAAAATAATAATTCGGTTTTGTTGAAAACCAATCAAAAAAATCCGAATATCCGAACAAAATAGTTCAATCCAAGTTGTCCAATTGTCCAATTCTATTTTATCAAATTAGTGAACAACCCTAGTCGATACTATCTAATGTGACTTTTGAATTTCTACTAATGATAATATCTATCTCTCTTACCAAAACTTCATTATTTTTTTTTCACCATTATATATTCAACTTAATCTAGATTTTTATTTTTATTTTATTTTTGCAATTAATATTCATTTTTATTTTTGAAAAAAAAAACTCAAATTAATATGATAAAAAATAAATCATTTATTTTGAACTACATTTATTTGGATGGCCTCATGTATGGTTAGATAGATGTTTTTTTTTAATTTATTTAATATTATTTAACTAATTTATAGTATTATTATAAAAGAAATTAAAAAATTATGGAAGTTTCAAATAAATATAGTAAAAATAAGAATACTTCCTATAGTATGATGATAATAGAGTGTTTAATTATATTTTTCAAGAACATTATTAGTTGAAAAGTTTCAAAGGATAGAAAATGATTAATGAATTATGTTACTATTTAAACTTTTTAGGGAGACATTTATTTAAAGAATGAAATAATTTATTATGTTTTGTATATCATTACAATGTGGGATCAAGTTTGCTTTATCACATGCATTTTTGTGTCATGTTTTTTTATCCCACATTACTAAAGAAACAAAGTTAAAGTAAAAGCAAACAATTATAATTAAAGAGACTAAGAGATTTTTTTTATCCCACATTGCTTAAGATATAAACTCATGGGATTATAAAACATTTATAAGTAAATGCGTTAAAACATTTTCTCTTATATGTTTGTTCTCCTATGTTCTTGATTGTAACCGGTTTAGACATCAATTGCATCATTCCACAAGCCATTTTGTCAACCATGAAAGTTTTTTTCAGAACTATCATATTTTCTACCTTTTGTGATGTCCTACATCGATACAATATAAAATTATGATATTTAGATGATATTATTTAATGAAAATGCTCTCATCGTAAATTTTCAACTTAGTTTTTAACCTCAATGAGAAGCCTTAAGAAATTTTTTTTTTACCCCATTCATGTAAAAACAAAAAATGGGCTAAATTTATATAATCTTAAGTCTTAACATTTATATAAGAGTTGATTTTTTTGAAAATTTATATAACTACAACGTTCAACTTAATTATTTTGAATAATGTTCAAGCTTCATTGTAAAAAAACTATATATATGTATGGTGATGATTTGAAAAAACTTTACATGTATCACAAGGCATTAGACTATGGAAAACGACTTACTATGGACATAGAAAATCATTTTTTTAAGTGGTTAACATGAAAAATCTTTTAAAACATTGAGATAAAAACATGGTTTATAACAAAATGAACACTAATAAATATTAGTAATAAACTTTAAAAGCCATTTTATGATAAGAATAAAAGATAAGAGAAACAAATTAGTTATATTATATAGGAGAAATATGAAAGGTTAAATTTGTGCGTAAAACAATGTTAGATAAATAGAAAATGGCAAATATCATAAAAATCATAACATTTTCACGTGTAATTGGGAAAAATCCTATTATTTTTTTGGTTGGCTCTAGCCACAAATGGGACATAGAGTTATCACTCTACGTCATTTAACAGGTTTCATGGTGAACTCCGTTATCTTTTTTGCAAAATTAGTCATAAAATTTTGTGTGTGTGGGATTCGAATCTAGTAAAAACCCCAAAAGTGGTAGAAACCGCAAGGATAATTCTCCACCACCCACTTCGTCAGGGCACAAATGTCAAATCCAATACTTGGGCATGATGTATTCGCATATGATGCACGCCCGTGGAACGTAATATAGGTTCGAGGATGTAATCGCATGTGACAAACGTCAATGGAACGTTATTTAAGTAGGGTTTTCTTATTTTTTTCATTTTTTAAAAATATTTTTTTTAATAACATTAATCTTTGTTTAGCTTTTTTATGTTTTTTTTAATTATTATTTGTTAATGGTTTTGTGCATTTTTTAAGTTAGTTGTATTTTTTTGAGCTTAATATCGATTCGGCTTTTGATGTTTAACAATTTTAAAAGTTTCAAATCATAAATATTAAGAATCATAATATCTTTCAATCATATCATTTTGGATCATAAAATTTTAGATCATATCATTTGGCAATCATAGTATTTTGGATCATATCATTTTTAAGTTATATGATTTTTGGATCATAATATATTCAACTAAATCAAGTTTTTGGTAATAAAAAATGTTAGATCATTATATCTTTTTGAATCATAAAAGATATGATTAATGATCATACCGTATTTAGATCAAAGAATTTTTTAATCAAAATATTTTTTGATTATAAACATGTTGAATCATAACTCTTTTAGATCATAAATGTTTTGAATCATCTAATTTTGGATCCTATCATTTTCAACATTTCAAAAAAAAAAACTTATCCTCTTCAAAATTAAAGTGTGATATCTAAGAAACTTTATTTTTTAAAAGTTCTTTTAAAAAAGTTCATAGTATAGTGACCATACCGATGGTTTGGGTTTGAATTTTCTAAAACTGAAAAATAGCAGTTCGGTTCGGTTTGGTTTTGAAAACCGCCCATAGAAATCAAACTGACCCATTTTGTACTGACAAGTTGTATTAAAGTTGTTTGCTATTTCAATTAAAACCTAAACTTTAGACTTTATCCCTTTACTACTGTAGGTTTATTGTTCACAAATTTTTAATTGTGTTAAACTTTAACATTTTGAACACATCAAAGCGTGTAGAATACTAGAATCCATACTCTTTATTTTAGTATATTTAAAGTAGATATAATACCATTTATAGCAGTGTGATTTCAATGGATTTGAACTCAAAAACCAAAAAAAAAAAAAAAAAAAAACTTGAACTCACAAACTCGCGGTTTTAAAACCGAAAACCCACAAACCCAACCCGAAAAACCAAGCCATGCAAAAAGCGAAGCCAAATGAGTTTAAAAACCGAAAAACTGACTTTCTAAGGTTTGACTCAGTTTAAGCCAAAACCCGACCCAAACGGACCCATGTTCATTCCTAAAAAACCCCTCCAACCAACCATTAAGAGCTGGACACTTGGTTCAAAGATGGGAGGTTCTTGGCAGGTACACGTGTCGTAAGTGGGAGGCCGAATTTTTGTTTTTTTTTTCTTGTTTTTTGCTTTGTTTTTTGTACTTTCCAAACATTTAACATTCATTGGAAGTTATGAAAATCTTGCAACTAATTTCTAAAACGCATATTATCTCACGGGATTTTGACGATAAATAAAAATAAATATTGACCATTTGTTTTTTCGATCTTATAGTCAAGATTTGTCAAGTGGTTCCTACCAAATTTTGAGTTCTTATATAAATATATATATATATATATATATATATATATATATATATATATATATATATATATATATATATATATATATATATATATATATATATATAAAAGGCTATGTTATTTTGTTTCTTACATTTATTGTGTATCCATAAGTATAATTTTGTACCAATGGATGAATAAAATCAATGTTGATGATCTGAGGGTCTACAATATTACAATAAGGTAACATGTACAATATAATCACTCAAATTTAATCAGAATGGTGTTTTGGTCATTTAACCTACATTAAAAAAGGAAATTTCCGAATTTTAAGGGTTAATTAATTTCCTTTTTTTAAATCTGGATTTATTAAATTAATTCAAATTTAATTCTATTATAATTTCTAATACTAACCTATTTTATTTAGTCAGAATGACAGAGAGTCAAACATAAACTAGTAAATATATTTTCGATTTTATTCTTGCAAAATATGGTTCATTCAATATATTTTTTATGATTAACATGCTTAAAGAATTATACAACATATTATCAAGAATAACATTTTCTAAAGAATACAAATTTTATTTTTTAAGAATCACTAATTACATTAATTCGTAAAGAATGAGACTAAACAATTATTACTGAAAAAAAATGATTAATAATGGCTTAAGAATTACATTTATTCTTAAAGATTAAAACTAAGAATGGTTAAAAAAATAAAAATAACAATATCAAAATCTAACAAAAACACTACTCAATTCTAAAAGAATATTATTGTTAAGAAACACTTTATACATTCTGGCAGAATACATTCTGCTAGAATACTCTCGTTCTCCATGTTTTCTTCTTTTTCCACATCAATGCAACCTCTTCAAAATCTATATCCCTAAAGAAAACATAATCAACTTTAAAATATTAAAACTAGTAGTATATTCCAAAAGAATAAAACTATAAATTCTAATAGAATGTGTTAGACATTAAAAACTTTAAATTTATTCTAACATAATGTAATACTCGAGTCACTTGATCAAGTATTCCCCGAGTCATTTGATCCAAATAATCGACTTAATCTAATTACAATGATTCTAGAGCCTACATTGTAGCTAACACAGAGGACAATACGTCGGAAAAAGGTCATATTATTACAAGAAAGAGTGTGGAAATATGACAGTTCAAAAATCACAAATTTTCTAAACAAAGTAAAAGTGCTAAAAATATAGCTGTAACATCCGATGTTCGAAGGACTGTAACTCAACCAATATTAATCCAATTAAAATGAATTCGAAACCTAACTTGTAGCTAACACAAAGGAGAACATGCAGAAAAAAAATTCAAATCATTCCAAGCTAGTATGAGAGAGATATGATAGTTCAAAGATTACAAAAAAATTGGTTGAAATATTTGATTCAATCATTTTATCAAAAAATTGGCGGGCAAAATCGGATGCTCGGATCTTTATACTCCATTTGATGAAACATACAACATATGTAATTAATAAATACATGAAAGTGACTAAATTTACAATAAAAGAGTGTATTCCTTCAAATACTAACGAGTAATTTGAGATTCCATGCCATAAAATCGAGATTCCATTATGACAGAATGCATACCACATTGTATAGTTAAGTAACACCATTAACCAAGTTAAAACTTTCTTTGGGATTCTTCAAGAATTTGAACATCAAATTCTTCTTCAGACATTTTCACAAACACTTGTAGTGCAACATATATAGATAACAGATAATCAAAGCTCAATTATAAAGAAACGAAGGTAATTTAATTTGAATAAATATACATCACCTAATTTATAGTCTATAACATGTATAATGCAAAACAATAAAAAAAATTAAGGGAAACATGTTTTACTTGGTGAAAGTTTAGAAGCGAGAAACTGGGATGATTCAATTCAATCAGAAAAGACAGTAGATCAATATGATTGCCAATTGAAGGAGATAGACGTCAGGTTGAAGAATTAATCGTTGTCGAGTGATTGAAAAATCTGACAACGAGCCAATTACCGGTGTGTGGAAGAAGAGGGCCGCATGGATCTTGGTGTCGCTTGATAGGGTGGGCAACAACCGATGGTGGAGGAATGAGGCCGTCGATGCTTGTGGTTGTTGTTGGTGGAGATTGTTTGATGAAAATAGGAGTACGGTGGTGGAAATTAGGAAAAAAAATATGAAAAGGGGGAGAACTGTGATCGGGGGTGTCCATACCATACAGGTGCCGATCGGAAAACACTGAGATGGATGCAAAAAGGGAAACAAGCTTGATGTAGCAAAGCGCAATGGCCGACGGTAGCGCCAATAGCCAAAGGGAAAAAGGATGGCGGCGTTGGTGGTGGAGTCGTCTGGTTTTTGCGTTGTTGGTGTAGTCATGTTATGCCGCTTGTGAAACAACCGACTTGCTTGATTTCTTTTTGTGGTACGATCGATGTACAATTGGGTGAAGAAGAAGAACAATCATGTGATATAAGAGAAATATTAGGTCAACGTATTTATTCTGTTTCCTTAAGTGCAAAGATTTTATTAAATGATACCATTAATTGAAAGTGCAAAAAAACGAGAATACCCTTTTTTATTTAATTAATTATTTAATTCTTTGCTAATTTCTGATTGGTGCATTTTGAAAGTACAAACACCAAGAGCAAAGGGAGAGGCAAGAGAGAGAGAGAGAGAGAGAGAGAGGAGGCAGAAAATCGGCTCTAGGAACTTCTAGGATCAAGTGGCCGATTTTCCTAAGCCAAGGGGTCCTTATATAGGTGTATGGATTATGGTTTCAGTCCTTATCCTTATCTGGTTGCTTGCCCACCAAGAAGCCTATAAGATAAGTCCAGAAGCCTTATCACGGACGAATTCTAGGGCTTTATCCCCTTGAATTCGTCCACCCTATCCCATAGGGAATCCATTACCCTACTTTGTAACTATCACATAATTACAATTCAGCCCCTAGTTTAGTTAACTTCTTTTAATCACAAAATTAAGTCTTAATAAACTCTTGACCAATGTCAACTAAATAAATATGATTTATCTTTTTATATATTATTCTTATAATATATTAATAAACCTTAATAACCTCTTTCTCTATCATTTCTCCAGTCATGTTGCTTTGGTGAAGGCAACCCAAAAGGACCATGCACAACCGGGTCAAGTACTTACCAAATATGGTTACAGACTTAGACACTAATCCAATAGCCTCCCACTTGGATAAGTCTAGTAACCATAAATGCAAGCACAATCCGATTAGCAATCGTAGCTCTCAAAGATGTTGAAGAACTCTGATCTTATCAACAACCTGTTCTTTAGATAAAGGGTCATATATTCCTCCATTCTAGATATCGTATGAACTGAGACATGGATTTTAATCATACTCTCTGTTCACATGTTGTTTCCCGATTTCTGATTTATAACGACTGACAACAGACTACAGTTGAACACATCAACTTAGTCCCGACTTGGCAAAGCGCTTAGGGTGTCATCACAGATATCGCTTTTATCCCACTTTAGGTAAAAGGAACGGATAAACTTCGACTCAATGCTTGCTTGTACTCACTCACCGAGTTACACACAACAATACGTTTTATAACACCAAGTTACTGGTGCGTTTACATATTATCAATGTGTAACCGGCTCGCAAGATACAACTCACACATCTCGGTTTCAAGAATATAAGATATTATCGTCTCACCAATCACTCGTGATAAAATCCATGAAGCGATCCAAGTGAGCGTGGGTTTAATCCAATACTCTAATCTTATAGCAGCACTCATGAACCCTGCAACAACCTTTTGCTATGTCTAAAACACTTTAGACAATCTATAGTCAGATTCATGACAGTCTTCTTTCATTCCTACTTCCAAAGAATGAGCGACTGTGGAGAGTTTGAATAATCTTATTATTCGGGAAGTCAAAACATGCAAAGTGAAACACAAGAGTAATACTAATCCTATATGGTCCCAAACCTTTGAGTATAAATAAAACATTTTTATTTAATCACCATATTGATTACTCATTATTTGTTGTTTCGGGTAATCAACTTCTTACTTGAATTATAACAACAATGTCCCATGCTCTTAGCATGCACATTATGTTTTCCTATGGTCCTTACTTTGTGAAATAGTATAATCAAATAACATTTTCAATCACACTTCACAATTCCCAATTCTTATCACAAGTGTAAGAATATCAAATTCTTGCCACTTATAGAATATGTTAAATTCTAACATTTTATGCAACGGTCCTTTCGTAATGTCACAGCGCCAAAGTCACCAAGACTTTTCTAATGAAATTACAAAGTGATCTATTGGAGATTGTTACAAGACAATTCCATAGTCATGAAGTATCGTATTCAAAGTACATTCCTTTGAACATCCTTCTTGCATAAAAGTTTCTAATCTTAGACATTGATTCTCAATATCCAACTCCCAATATGGAAACATTTCCATATTTGCCAAATGACAACTCATTCTAAATAGAATCTTCATAATAATGTCAATATGGTCCATCTATGACTATACTTCCAATTGTCCACAAGCGACCAATCCTTGGCGAACCTTAGATTGTCCTTGACAGTTGTTTAATTATTTTAGTCAAAAACCGGTTCTATTCCCTTTTTTTCCTCTAAATGCCTTAGGCATTTGGAAAATATTAAAACGGTCAAATATTACAACATATGCAATCGATCCTATACCTGAAGCGTATGGGATACAATTCGCAACTAGGGGTGCAAACGAGCTAAGCTACTCGTGAGCTACTCGAGATCGGATCGTTAAAAGCTCGACTCGAAATCGATTTTAACCGAGCCCGAGCCAAGCTCGAGCTTAATATTAAGCTCGTTTATTAAACGAGCTCGAGCTCGAGCCCATGTCACTAAGCTCGATTAGGCTCGCGAGCCTAAACGAGCCTTTATATAATATAATTTATTATTATTTTTATATATTAAAATAAAAACATATTTCGGGATTAGGGATTTAGGGTATTAGTAAACAAGCTTCTTAACGAGCTCAAGCCGAGCTTAAGCTTATTTAGACATGTCATACAAAAAACGAGCCGAGCCCGAGCCCGAGTCGAGCTTGTATAATTATTTACGAGCTCGAGCCGAGCTCAGTACAAGAAGCTCGAATCGAGCCGAGCTCTAGCTCGAGCCTCGTATAACTTAAACGAGCCCGAGCCGAGCCTGACCAGGCTCGAGCTCGGCTTGGCTCGTTTGCACCCCTATTCGCAACGAAAACGTGATACTTTACCAGTTTCTTTCTATAATATTGCCATAGAGGTCTGGAAGGCAGATCCACCAATCAACTTTGCTTTTCCAGTGCGCCAAATCATCGCTGATTCAGCAGTAATAAGCAAATAGGTGAGATCGATGAAGGTCATGTCATGGTCTATCATATAGTACTCTCTTACGAACTCACTATATGAGTCAAGAAGTGACTGAAGAACCCAGTCAACAGCCAGCTCCTCACAGACAACGACTCCTAACATTCTTAACCTATCGATGTGTAACTTCATCTCTAAGATGTGTGCACACACTGACTTTCCATATTCATATTTCATCGCCAACAGGGCTTGAGTGAGCTTGAAATTTTCAAGCCTTTGAACTTTTGGGTCAGGGAGAATAATAGGAGGAGGTAGAGGAAGTGAAGCATGATCTCTTGTTTCTCGATCGAATCGTGGAATATCATCTTCATGTGGAAAGCTTGTTCCACGGGATTTGGGAAGACCATAGTTGTCATACTTTGACATCTACAAAATGGGAGAAAATTCAAGTTAGTTGATTGATTGAGTCCTTAATAAAACATCCAAATGAGATATTAAGGCTAGGACCCAACACAATACTCTACAACTTGGGAGAGGGATGTCGTAACCCAAATTGCAGAACATTTGAAGGTAAGTGAATGACGATTCACTAATTTTCCACCATGAAAAACGAAAAGGAGATTAAGTTTTAAATGTGTTGAAAACTTCTAGATCCTTTGAAATTCATTGAACTTTTCAATGACATGTTTAAATCTCGATATGTCCCTCGATTTATGACTGGGATGCTGAGTATCACAAAACAGAGTGTGAATAACCATGCAAACTTACATGGTGCCCCCAATGTTACAGTCACCTATTCGATGTGCCAGTTAACCACACACGCTCCACCGAACTATGACAAACATCGAGTCACCATTCGCTACCTTTTCTTGATGTAATTTCATGGAATTGCATCAAGTCACTTTTGCTTAAAGTGACTAATATTGGGAATTTTGTAAAAACATTTAGTTACTTTATAATTCATTATACTTGTAATGAAAGGGGTTGCCCTATCCTACCCGTTTGGCTAACGACCCTCCACTAGTCAAGAGTGCGGTGGGTAAGAGTGGATACCCAATGACGGTCATTTTACAGACCACTTCCTTAAACACCTCTTATAGACCAACTTCGTGAATGAGGCCTACTAACGGTAAGACTGACATTTAAGTTATACGTATATAATATTAGACTTTTGATTTTATATATAGTATAAGGGTGCATTTTACATTTTTTTTAAAATACTATGTGGTCTAATTTAATAAATTACACTTTTAATTAAATTAAATATAAACCATATCACTACAGATTTATTAACTTTCTTTTAATTATACACTTAATTAATTTAATAAAACCATAAGGTGCAATTTGAACTTTTCAAAATTAGGGTTTTAGAGTTTAACATTTTCAAATTAAACTTTTAATTAAAATTTAAATTCCAAAACTTGAGGGCAAGTTAAACTTTATATCTAATGAAATTGCGGCTTTTACTATTTTTCTTATCGTATATTACACACAAAAAATCGAGATACCCCTTTACTTTGACTCTGGCTTCACTACTAGTAGATATGTCTGTTGATTCGTGTATATATATATATATATATATATATATATATATATATATATATATATATATATATATATATATATATATATAAGTAGTCATATTGACTGCTGATTTGGAGTTCGCAGGTTCACACACATTTTTAGGTTCGCACAATAACACGATTATATATATATATATATATATATATATATATATATATATATATATATATATATATATATATATATATATAGTCATATTGACTACTGATTTGGAATTCACAGGTTTGCACACATTTTTAGGTTCGCACAATAACACGATCTTTTATATATATATATATATATATATATATATATATATATATATATATATATATATATTAAAAAGATCAAATAAGGACTCTTAAAATTTAGGATAAAGTTAAATGTATTTTATCAATAAAAGAAATTGAATCCAATCTTATAATTATTCCATCAATGCTAAATTAGATATATTATATATAGGTGAGTTCAAATGAAAAATAGATTTACAGTGAGAAAAGTGATAATGAATTATAATGAAAAAATGATAATGAATTATAATGAATCGTTTATAACTTTTGTGTTTAATTAATTAAATATTTGAAATAATTAAAAAAACTGATAATACATAAGTGTATATTAATCATAGTACTAATCACGATTTATGGATACAATTATTTTTAATAGCCATATAGTTATAGAAAGAGTTTAGTTATTCGGATTTGATTAATTTTCTAAACAAAATTCAATATTTTAAAAAGTTGAATATACATAAAGAATATACAAATTGATTATAAATGGAGAATTGGATACACAAGTTGAATATACATAATAATTTGATACACAAGTTGAATATAAATGAAGAATTTATACACAATTTGAATATACAATGTAATTACGCAAGTTGAATATATTCAACACTGAAGACAAAAGTTCAATATACAGAGATAATTTGATAAACAAGTTGAATATATACATGAAAAATGCATAAGTTGATATATTCAATATGTATTGAAACAAAATTAATTAATTATAGAGATTTAATAATGATAAGAATTTCATAACAATGATGAAGTTAATGACTTTATTTAGTTATAAAAAATTAATGATTATAAGAATTTCAAAACAATGATGAAATTAATGACTTTATTAATTTTCTAAATAAAATTCAATATCTTAAACAGTTGAATATACTCAAAGAATATACATTTGTGGTTATTTTCAATTAAAAAATTTCCACAAAATGGTTTGAGTTTTTTTTTTTTTTTTCTTTTTCTTTTTTAATTAGTTTCAGATAATACTATTTATAAGTCACATGGGTTTCATTTCTTGATATAATAAATGGATTTCAAATATGGAAATGTAATAAATGTAGATTATGTGTTACCCAAATTCCAATCACCCAAAATTATTATCTCGATTTTAGCTATAATTAAGGTAAAAAAATAAAGATATTGTATTTAACTTTAATATATATTATTGGTTCATAAATTGAAAGAATTTATTTATTATCAAAAAACTCTAAAATACTTTGGTGACTCGATTTTAAGTTTCAAGTAACTACTTTAATCGTAAATCAAAAACTCAACAACGTGTTTGTGTTCAAAATTGGTGTTAAAATAAAATATTAAGCTGACTTATCTGTAAAAAGAAATACATATGGTGATAGAAAGTAGGATGTAAAAGGTAATCTTTTAACTTGATAAAATAAAGATCATAAAATTAATTACATAGAAAACATTAATTAATGAAATTATAACCATATACATGTGGTGATAGAAAGTACGTCATGATTATAAAAATATACTTTATTTGTCATTGTAAATAGTATGTTATATCTAAAAAATAAATCATATTATTATATAAAAAAATATATTCAAATACTATTTTTTAAAATAGTTAAAATGTATAGATATTGTAAATGTAAAACGACAAGTCAATTTAAATAAATATTATTAAAAATCTATTATTTATAATTCAATTTTTTTCATGGTAGTGGTTTTTGATTAATTAACACAAAAAATTATATTGCATTAACTTACGAGCAATGCTTTATATATCGATTAATCATCATGATCGAAGTTAAAAAAATCAATAGATAAACAATTTCTAAATAAACAGTTACAAAGTTAAAGTGTAATATTAAATCGTAAACTATGTTTAGTTTTATTTAAATGCAAATCATGAATAGATGCTATTGAATTATATAAATATATTATCTATCTATAGTTGTATGTTATATGACAACAATTTTCTCATATTATTTAATTGAAATTTTTGCTTATTTATTATGTCTATTATACTTATTTCAAAATTTTATTTTAAGAATGTTTAATGTCTAGAATTTCATATATAACTTTTTGTTTTAATTAACCTATATAATATATTAGTCTCACAACTATTATTACTAATATATTATTGGGAAAATGACTCTTGAGGGTAATTAACTTTTGCGTTTGTACTCATTTGGTCCCTTTTCTTTTTTTGTATTCAATATACCATCGAACTTGTTGTTGGTGTTTACCATAGCCCTTTTGACCGGCTTTTGACCTGTGATAGCCGGTCAAAGGGTTATGGTGAACACAAACAACAAGTTCGATGGTATATTGAGTACAAAAAAAAGAAAGGGACCAAATGAGAACAAACGCAACAGTTGGTTACCCTCCTAATTCATTTTCCCTTTACTCATTTACAACAAATCCCACATCATCTCCTACTGATATTAATGACTTTATGAGATTCGTTCTTGCTTATCTTCAAAACATAACCTACGAAAGGACATTATTCATACATGTACAACTTTGTAATGCACTTGAATATTTATTAGAGGAATCTTGACTAATCAGGCGTATTTCATGACTACATTTATATTTCCAATCAAATGATTTATCGTATCATGGATTCTAGACAACTCTACAAACGAGTGGATTCACAAGTGCTGTGATTTTTTAGTTTACTTAGCTTTAAGATCGAACTCATGGGATAAGATACAACATCAATATGTACAATATTATGGTGATGTGTGTACAAAAGCAGCATGATATTCCACTCGTTTGTAGACGAGTCTAGAATCCATGATACGATAAAACATTTGATTGCAAATGTAAATGTAGTCATAAAATGCGTCTGCTTAGTCAAGATTCCCCTAATAAATATTCAAGTGCATTATAATGTTGTACATGCATGAATAATGTCCTTTCGTGAGTTATGTTTTGAAGAGAATCAATAATGAAACTCATAGTCATTAATTTCATTAGGAGATGACGTGGGATTTGCTGTAAATGAGTAAAGAGAAAATGAATCAGGAGGGTAACTAACTATTGCATTTGTTCTCATTTGGTCCCTTTCCTTTTTTTTGTACTCAATATACCATCGAACTTGTTGTTTGTGTTCACCATAACCCTTTGACCGGCTATCACAGGTCAAAAGCCGGTCAAAAGGGCTATGGTAAACACCAACAACAAGTTCGATGGTATATTAAATACAAAAAAAAAGGACCAAATGAGTACAAACGCAAAAGTAATTACCCTCAAGAGTCATTTTCCCTATATTATTCTATATTTGTTTTACCGATTACATAATTATTTTAATGAGTTAAATCCTTAGATATAAATTTTTGGCTGTAATTGATTCTGACGGATCTTAATTATTTTAATGAGTTAAATCCTTAGATACAAATTTATGGCTGTAATTGATTGTGACGGATCTTACAATAAATCAACTTTTTCATTTTAACATAGTCGAACTCATATCAGCTTTAGTTAATTCAACTTAATGTAGGTGAATTGGTCCACCTAATAAATCGTCACCACTAAACAAGAACCCACACTCTTCCTTTTCCATTATTCCTTACTACATGCTCTTTTTCCAAGATTATGGATACCAAAATTAAAGGGAGAGTCACCAAAATATCAATGCAGGATCGCTAGGGACAGGGTTTTTAGATGTTGCAACATTCCGCCTAGGCAATTTTCCTGTGTGAATGAGATTCTGAACTTCGCTGACTATAGGGGGAATTGTCCGTAGAAAAAAAAAATTATTCATGGCCATTATCTATACTTAATCTTGAATATATAGTATTAGTGTATTCTGTATCGGTATGACACGACTTAATTATAAGTAACTATATATGTTGGAGTCATTTTTCTTTAAAACGGATCTTTTGAAAAGACAATCTTGAGCTCAACATATATTACATGGTATGAGAGCCGACGTCCTACATCCCTGTGACTCAACATATCCTTGCTTATCCTTATCAAGCCTCCGACTCCGAAGGGAAGTGTTAGTATATCCTATATCAGTGTGACACAATCTTAGAAGTGATTATATATGTTGGAGTCATCTTCTCTCCAAAAAGACTCTTTTGCAAAGATAATATTGTGTTTCACATATATTTACATATAGACAGTGAAAAATAATATGGTGTTCAACAGAATACGCACCTCTCCTATCAAGATTGTAGATATCGTTATTTCATTTTCTTATGTTTGGTCTAATCGTAGGCGTATGTTGGTCTCTCGTACTTGGATAGATTAGAGTTGTTTGCCATTTACATATCTTGCTCTCAATTTTTTAAGAACCAGTTTTGTAGTTAAATCGTTTTGATTAACGGTTCCCGGTTCAACCATCGGTTCGACTGTTGGTCTACATCTGACAGTGGTGTACGTCGGACTTCGAGTTGTGTATATTTCGGATAGCATAATCGATCAATATATTCAATTTTCTTTGAAAATAAATTGTTATTGTTATTGGGTTAAGTGAACAATTATCTAAGTCCAATAAACCGGTTCAAACGGTTTTTTACCGATTCTATCATACCAATTCAATCCGGGTTTTGAAGAAATAGTCTGGTTCGATCCGGTTTAAAATTGCATAAAACCGGTCTTAGCTACTTGCTGAGCGCAGTGTCTTTTATATATTTTTGCCGTTTAAAAAAAAACAAAGGGTTTTAAACTTTTTATTGTTTCACGATAATCTTTTCGAAAAATCATCAAATAAATTGTTTATTTTGCGATAAATGGCACCTGACTTAAAACCAATCTAGCAAATGGAACCCGCTACATATTGGTATGTAGTGTGGTCGTAGTTTCCGAAAAATCTAAGCTTGTTTGTGCGATCGTGGTTTTCAGTTTTAAAGTAGGAACAATTGTGTTACTATTAGGAACTTGAGAATTGTAAGGCTAGGGGGACTTAATTTGGCATGGGTTCAACATGTGCTCAGTCATCTAGGCAAACTCTGCCCTTCGAACTCGGTATGCCGAACTCGATTGCCAAACTCGGTGACGACTTGTAGAACAGAGAGGATGTCCATTAAAAAAACTATATGTTTTTTTTTTTTATCAAGAATTCAAAGTTTTTACCTATATTCAAACAAAATAAATAACAACCATCTTTATTTCTTAATACTCTCAGACATTCAATATTAATCTCATATCTTTTTCTTTATTTCTTTATATATACAGTTTACAAATATACACATGTTATGCAAAAATGAAGTTATATCAATAAACTTTGGAAAATACATTTGAAATAATTACGTTATTGATATTGACTATGAATAATAATTTCTTACACTAATTTGTTACATAAAATTGTAATGCTTATGAAACATAATATAAAATTATATATATTAATGGCAGCAACTCCTGGTTAGAGTGTAAATAAAACTAAATATGAATCTCAATTTAGTGTTACTCATAACATTATAAATAATTAATTTAGAAATTACTTATTTGATACTTTTTTTATAAGATAACATATTATAATTTATAATTTATGTTATTAACTATTATTATTATTATTAATTAATTTAAAAAATCCCTTATTTGCAAAAACTACCAATTATTATTAAAAAAATATTTTTGGATGTTTTTTAATTAATTTGACATGTCGATTTAGGTTTTATATTCAAAATATATAAATATTTTAAACTATTTTTAGATAGTCCTTGGATATTTTTAAGTTTATTTGATATTTTGATTAATATTTAGATTTAGCATAATATGTAAATGATATTTTGAATTTAACATGAAATTTAAATTAATAATTTAAGTATATTATATAGATAATTAAAAAATCTTCCATTAATATTATAATATTTCATATTTAATAAAATATTTGGATTAATAAATTAGGGGTGTTTACGGTTCGGTTTGAAACCGTGAAACCGGCCAAACCGGGTATCGGTTTGGTTTCACGGTTTATATTTCTCTTTACGGTTTGGTTTGCGGCTTCAAGCTTTCGAAACCGTAATGAACGGTTTGACTTATGGTTTCAAAATTTTCAATGCATAGAAAACCGGACTGGAACGTAGGATTTATATATATAAAAACTAATTTTTTTATATGTAATAATGTAATTATATATAATTTTATATGGAAAAAATGAATATTCAGTTGTTATGTATGTAACCTTAAATAAAGAACTATACAAAAAGATACAGTTTTAAATAAAAAAATTCATATACATCCATCGAAGACATGAAATCAAACTCATAATATTTAATATGATAAACCTCCAAAGTTTGTAAAAAGAAACATTATATTAATAAAAATAGTATTATACTATTATTATGCTCCATCGTTTCTAACAGTGAAGTGTTAAACATTATTTTAGACGTTGAGCTGTTTCATTTGACTTATGATTTTTTCTTTTTCATAATTACCATCTAATGATACTTGCTTTTCACGCAAGATGATATCACAGTTTATAAACTTTAAATATAAGATGTGTATACATGGTATGGGTTTTAGAATTTGTCTTCAGTTGTTAAAGAGTTTTTGTATTGAATAGACGATATATATATATATATATATATATATATATATATATATATATATATATATATATATATATATATATATATATATATATATATATATATATATATATATATATATATATATTGGATTAAATGTTTAGTTAATTTGATTAAAACGAAGTATTTTTATATAGTTCTACATATAAGTTTACATACATAACAACTACGTATTCACCAAACGTTTTATATATATATATATATATATATATATATATATATATATATATATATATATATATATATATATATATATATATATATATATATATAAAGCTTAAACCGTGAAACCAAACCGGAACCAAACCGTTAGTAATGGTTCGGTTTGGATTTTCAATGGTTTGACTTTGTTTTACGATGGACAGAAACTGTTCCTAACGGTTTGGCTACGGTTTAATATAAAAACCGAAAAAATCGGACCGTGTGAACACTACTACTAATATAAGTTACAAAGTTATAAATAAGAGGAAAATAAAAAGTTATTACTAATTAATAACCATAAGTTGAAAACTATTTATTATAAGTATTACATATACAAAAATTAGAGAAGTCTTCAAAACTTATGAAAAAAATAAACACTATCACTTTTAATAACATAAAAACACTAAAACATCTATTATAACATTTACATTAAAACAATTTATTTAACACTTACAGATCATATTAAAAAGTATATACAAAAATCAACATACATTTGATATATAGACACACTATTATCCAAAGATTCAATAAAATATACAAAAATCAACATGCGTTTGATATATAGAATCACTATTATCCAAAGATTCAACAAAATATACAAAAATCAACATACAAGTGATATATAGAAATAATATTGTCCAAAGATTCAAGAAAACTATTTTTTTTTAACTTTTCATATTTAAATCACAAATTTCTTCAAACACAAGAATGTTTTTAGTGAGCAAAACTTACTTATATATTATTACTATAAGTTATGGAGTTAAAAATGAAAGGAAAATAAAAAGTCATTAGTCATTACTAATTAATAACCATACGTTCAAAATTCTTGTGTTGTAAGTACTAAATGTACGTAAATTAGAAAACTGTTAAATTATTGTATTATAGTGAGAGTTTCAAATGAATGTGATGCTTGAAAACATGTCTCTATTATCTATATTATATTATAATTCAGATCATTTTTTTGCACCATATTCATTTGAAACTCTCACTACAACTTAAAAGTATGTTTAACTAAAAATTAATTAATCACTACAACTTAAAAGTTTTCTAAATTATATGTATTTATGATTAGTTATGTATAATTATGATTTTAACATTAAACTAATCAACCACTACAAAACTCTAAGAGGTTTTTCTATCTTATATATAGTTCACAAACATAGTTGAGGTTGTTACGGTTTGGAAAATGAGATTATGAAACAAGATGAATTGAATGAGATAGAGAAAATGACGATATAAGAACACAAAAGTCTCTAGTTTGTTGTGTATGCAATACTGAATGAGGAAGAGGAAATGGGAGACTTTGGAAGATACAAAACTACATTAGTAAACTTATTTGTTAGTGTAATTTAAAGTGATCATCTTTATGTTGTTAGAAGTTATACTACGTTGTATAATGTTGTATAATGTGTATGTGATCTTTTGTATAAATATATACCCTTAATATCCTCCAAATTAGGTTTACTATCAGCTTTTACAAATATATAATGCTTTATGTATAAAAGTATCCGATTGCATTTTAGTTAATTTGATAAGGAACTTCAACTTCCATTCAAATGTATTTTAGTTAAACCGAAATGGAATTTTAATTTTCAATCAATTATATTGTATGGTTTGTATATTATTATAATATTCTTTCATAGTATTTTATGTTCCACACGAAAATTGAATTAAACATAATATGGAAAGTATTTTAGAATTAAATATTTACGACGCAAATTCAATAAAGAAAACTTGTAAAAGAATAGCGTATAACAAAAGTAATGTTAGGAAAACTTTTATTTGTTTGTATGTTTAAAGTCACAAAAAATATAGTTTGAATTACTATTTGTTGTTGGTTGTTTTAGTTTAACTAATTTTTCTAAGAATCAAAGCTTAAAAAACGGTATACCCTATTAATTAAATTTAATATTTATTAATAACTTTATTATAAAGCGGATATAGTCGAAAGAATTTATCTTTGCCAATGAGAAGACGCAAGTTCTATTAACTATCTTCTAAATTATAATGTACTATGTTAAAACCCATGTAAACCACGGGTAACAAAGAAAAATACTATTGATAATTTAAAACGGCAATGATAAATCAAAGATTTATAAAATTTTATTAAATTACAAAGGTAGAAGTTTTATCTATAAGTTTTTAGTGATTAATTGAAATTAATATATACATTGTTCTGAACATCCGATCTAATTTCTGTATGTGTAGGTATTTAATAAAATTATAATTTTATACCATACAATATATATATTTGAATAGAATGAAAAAAAATCATGGAAATAATAGTATTATATGACAAATTAAAGATAACAAAGTTAAAGGTATGATTTCCAATATTAAGGTATGATTTCCAATATTAGACAAATATAGTCTTTAACCTTACTAACAATTCTTTATGAAACAAAATTGAAATAGTCACACTCATGTATATTAGCGAAATACAAATTATATTTTCAGTAACATAGATTAAAAAAAAGTAAGTGCATTTAGGGGTGTGCATTAAACCACATAAACCGCACCGCATAATGCGGTTTTGGACGCTCGTGGTGCGGTTTGCGGTTTGTAGTTTTCATAAACCGCACTATGCGGTGTGGTTTGCGGTTTATAGTTACCAAACCGCACTGCAACATACCATATATATATATATATATATATATATATATATATATATATATATATATATATATACACTCACATACACACATACACACAACATGCTAGATGTTTACCACTTTTAATACCCTTAATAATGTTTATGAGATTTCGATTGATAAACATGAGTCAAAATGGGAAACCAACTATATCAAAAATATGTGTTTACAGTACCATAAATTCATATTATAATTTTAAAATATTGTAAAGTATTTTGATATTATGCATAAAGAAGATGCTTATACAGACAATTAATCTTTTATTCATAGAATATAAAGCACCACACACTTATTATGTTTAAAACTAAATTTAATATTTATGTTTATGAAACCGTATAAACCGCACAAAAACTGCAAAACCGCCCGTACCAAACCGTACCGCGAACACCCCTAAGTGCATTAATAAGTTACAACAATAATATTGAAAATGAAAAACATGAAGTTACAATTCATATCTATACAAAGACTTCTTTGTATACAACATTGCTATAAATGGATTTAAAAACTATAAACTTTCGATTACCATACCAAATATGTCAAAGTTAGGACTTTTCGATTGTACATTGCTATAAATGGACTTAAAACTATAAACTTTACATGACCTAACCAAATATGTTAAAATCAGATATAATTCTATAACATGACAAATAAAAATGACAAAAAATAGCAGCATGCTTTGATAAGAATACATAAATGACCATCTAAAGTTGTCAAATTAGTAAAAGTTCAAACAAAACAACAAACAATACTTTTAATGAGAAAAAAATGAAAACGAACATGGGATGCAAAGTTGTATCATCAAATGGCCAAAATTGTATAATATGTACTCGGTCTTTTGGTCTCCAATTTATCATCTTACCTATATCATGCTTTTTTAGTCTCCTATTTAGCATCCTGTAAAAATAATCATCATCTAGACTGAAGCTCAATAATTCAGATTTATTGATGGGTTTTGGTCATAAGACATCCTATGTGCTCATACAAACCCTAATGCTTGGATCTAGGTTTCTCTATTGTATATGCAAGTTATCCAAGACTATAAACCCTAATTCTAGCATACAAGTAATCATATTAACATGAGAATAGGTTTATAATGTTACCTTGATTGTTATGTAGCAATAACAATCCCAAAACTCCTTGTATTGACTTTGGAAGACTTAGAGTCACAAGTGTCACTCCTCTAATGGTTCACAAACACCATAAGCAAGAGGATGAAGAGGAGAGAGGATGGAGGCAACCAAAACCGTATGAAAACCCTAGAAGGTTGCTTGTCCACGTTTTTGAGCCTTAAGGGTTCTATATATAGTGAGACTATTAGGGTTATCTAACAAGGAAACCCTAATTTGGTTGCTTAAGCCCTAAGCAACCCATAGACTCCTTTAATCAAGCCCATGGACGATTTCCTTATGGGTTTCCCCCTAGAATTCGTCCACCTCTTGATTCAAGGCAATCAATGGCCCAAATTGCAATTATCTTATAATTACAATTCCAGTCCCTTAAGTTTAATTAATCTCTTTTAGTCACAAAACTAATTACCAATTAACTATTGACTAATATTAATTAAACAATACGATTTCTCCTTTAATATATTATTCCCATAATATATTAATAAATCATATTTAATCCTTTCTCTCCATAATTCATCCTATCAAGTTGCTTTGGTGAAGGCAACCCAAAAGGACCATGCACCATCGGGTCAAGTACATACCAAAATAGTTACGGACTTAGACACTAATCCAACATTTATATCATGGTTTGGAACGATCATCTCCTATTTTAGCATTTAAGATAAGACCATGAATACACACACACCAAAAATTAGAAACTCGAGAACAAATAGACCTAGATACTTTATAATTTAAAAATTAGAATATTATCATAGCAAAAACAATTTTAGATTTGGTGATTGCACACAAAAAGTCAAATAACTAAATGTTAAAATACCAAAACATCTAAGAAAAAAATGAAGCAAATAGGAAACCAAAACGTAAAGAAATTGAAAAAGAATGTAGAATTGGATGATTGATCAAAAAATTCAAATTTCACTGTTTTTTTTTTCTAAAAATTGACCTTCAATGATTATTTTTCGAACATAATTATGCAAAATATAGAAATGTAGATAAAATAAATCTCAAGACTTTTATTAGTAATGAGCTTGGTGAATGGCTAATTGATCAAAAAAATACCCTCAATAAGGGACACTAACTTTCAGATGATAGATTGTCTATTTTATTCCATGAACCTTCATATCTATATAATAACCACACAAATTTCCAAAACATTAAAAAAACCTACAGATCGATGCACACGAAAGAAAAGAGAAACATATTTTAGTATATCAATTCTCATGGACATTTTATCAAACACCTAGATTGCAATATCAAAATATCATAAACCATTTAAATGAAAACACATCAATTCTTAAATTAGGATAGCCAAAAAATAAAATGAATCAGGGTTCTCACCACTTGTAGATGTTTCGGTCTAACAACTTCCAGTTGCACCGGTTGAATAATCCAAAGAGGATGAAGCCTTAATAATGAAATAATTCGAATAAAAAGTGTACCATATGTTGGATTTGGGCACACCAATGGAATCAACACATGTTTTTCCATTTGTGGTAGTCTCTAGCTCGACCACTACGACATCCAACCACCTGGTCATCACCGTCATTGAGCCTATACGAAAGAAGCATAAGCCCCAAATATGAGAGTGGTGGTGGGAGAGAGACTAAAGATGAGGTGTTAAATTGAGAAAGCCAAAGAAAAAGAAGGGAAGCAGTGCCTGGCTAATTAAATTTTTCTTGAACCCAAAATCAAACCCTGATATCCGTTTATTATCGAATGCTCCTTGAAAACACAAAAATGCTGGTAATTTGAAAGTTGATTTCATGGAAGAGAAGCTATCGAACTTGAACATGGTGACGAGTCCAAATATTTCAATCGCTCTCTCTATCTCTGCTTTTCAATCGAACATTGGTGTGGAAGTGGTGGAGCGGTCGATTCAATATTGTAAAGCCTAAATCCAAGAAAGTTTGTGACGATTAGGGTTTACATCAACAGATATGGAGTAGTCACTTCCTGATTTAATGGGATTACCCTTGATGAGCGGTATAACTTGCTGATTTTATGGATTGATGAATATACGGAATGGACTGCAAGAGGGTAGAACACGAATTTCACATAGATGATTTGAGCGGTAAAATTAGCTGGGGAGGCGCTAGCAATTACCATGTGGCAAAAATCTACTTATTTATTAGATTAGGGGAGGAGATTTTTATATTCACGTTATATTATATATTTTTCTAAAATATAAATATGATACCTTTCAACAATAATCTTTAACACTTTTTTATATGTTTAATATAATAATTTGTTTTTTTATATTTATAAATTATAACTATTTTTTTGAAAAGAAAGAAATTAATAACATATATTTGGTACTATTTTAATTATATTTGGGTATCGCCTAATAATAGATTAGACACTTCTCGACAAAAAAAAAAGCATCATACTATAGGGAGTTAATAGCAATTGATGTTATGATTAGGCCCTTTTCTAGTAAACTAATTGTAGGAGTAGCTGACAAGATAACATATCTAGTCATGGGACCAAAAAATCAATACGTGTCAAAATTGTAGGAAACGGGTCCCGCCACATCACGAGGGCAAAAGTAGGCGTCACGGCGGTCCTGCGACTTTTGTAGTTCGCTCTCTTTTGTCTTGTCGTGCCGCAGACAACGGCGACGGTTTCCTATGGTCCTGCAGCTTCTTTTCCCTCCACTTTCGCTTTTTCATTTAACGGCGCCGTTAAACTCCATTTGACTTATTGTATAACGTAAATATTAATTAATTTTTTATTTATTTTCTCCATTAAATTATTTTAAACGAAAGAATATGCAATTTCTTCCCTTTTAGTAATAAAGTTTCGATTATTCTTATCTTGATCAGAATTTGTATCCAGAATATTGTTTGTAGGTCACCATCTACTATAAGATTTACTTGTTAAACAATTGCAAGTTACTCGCTTTTTAAAATACTATACGTTTTAAAACGTTTTAATTGAAAATTGTTTGCTTTTTAAAATATTGTAAACTTCAAAACATCTCTGTCTTATTTAAAAAAAATAAACTTGAAAAATCACTTATAAGTTCTTCTAAATTCTACAGAGGTAAAAACCAAGTCCTTATTCATACTATTTGTAATGATAATAAAAACAAAACTTTATAGCTAGAATATTATTAGTACAATTATGAAACTTACATAAACAATATTTTTTTCTTTCACTTTTTCTAATAAATATGAATATAATTTATTTCAAAATAGTTAAACTCAACTTTCAAAGTTTTTAATTGTCATCGTATAATGAATGAGATGACAAACGGACAACAAAGAAAATAAAGAAAACACATTATTTATTAATATTGTCGAATATGAATGAAATATCTAGTATTCTTAATAAAGAAAATAAAGTTTCATTTATACATAAAAAGTATTGTGATCAAAGTTTTACAATACAATGGAAAAAATCAGTTTTTTTAAACTTCATTCTTGTATAGCATGCATATTTTGAAAAATAAACTGTTTATTTGCAGACTACAAGAGTTTAGTATGTTTATTACTGTAAATCAAGTCCGCAAATTATAAACGTTTTACAATTTCAAAAGTAAACAACGTCTTAACAACCGAATATAATTTTTTTTCAGTGTTGCTATTCATATCCATGTCTCAGTTGTACATTCAAGGCTATGAGAGTGGTCACAGCTAAACCACCAGCCAACTTAGCGCCACGTATGTAACTTAGAGCCACGTATGTATTTTACCATTCCACAACCAAATCATTAGGTTGTGGAAATGATGTTCACCTGTGGGTTAATAGTAAATAGACAAAAAGAAAGAGATAAAAAGAGAGAAAATATAAGGAAAAAAAAGAGAGAACAATGATTTCTTCATAACCACTACAAACCACTTCACAACCAAACCACCGGTCCATGGGGCGGTGTTCACCAATGAGTTAATGTGCCACATGTATGCCACATAGGAAACTCATGCGTGGGTTCACACCCACTCTGATAGCCTAAAATATAAATCAAATAAGGTTCTATCTAATTATTTTTTATTTATAGTTTTTTTTATTGCATTCACCTTATTACTTATTATACTTATTAATTTGATTTTTTGTTTTTTTTCACGTTTTATTTATAAACATTGTTATTAAAGTATATTTAATTATATTTATAACCATTTTATTTTCAATCATTCTTTTGTTTTTTTATTATTTATTTATTTTGCGGTTAAACTCAAAATTAGTCAAACTTATTCAAATATATTTTGTTAAAAGCAATACATTAAATATAAAAATGAGAAAATTTGAAAAATAAGTTTTATGTACAAGGGTTGGATATATAATATTTAAATGTTTAAGTAAAAAAAGTTTGTTTATTGTCAAGAACGACATGTCTTTAAAAATCAATAAACTAGGCGGAGTGGAGTTGCTAAAGCTGCTATCGTCGCTATGCATTTCAAACACAACCCCCTAGCGAGCGCTAGGGGGCTCGCCATATTTGTCTCGCTACATATGCAACAAGATGAGGGAGAAAGTTTGTTTGGTTTGTGATTGGATGAATGGGGAATTGACCGGATTGTTCAGCCACCACGATGATCTATTGTCGCTACCTGAAACCCAACTACACATACTACTGTGTGTGAGAGAGACGATGATAATTCATATAGGAACTTGGACAGAGAAAGGGAACTGGAGGAGGGATACTGATAATCAGAGGAGATGGTATGTTCGGCTCAACTCGTGTATGCTTCATATCCCCTAATGTCGTTGCTTTCCTCTTATGCTTCATATACTCCGGCTGTGTATCATAATTTGAGATACTTATGTCGAAACCTAAAATCTACCATCAGGTGGCGATCGAAGGCTTCCTCTGATCCATATGCTTCTATGTTTTCAGCTGCTGCCTCGATTCAATCTGATTCTGCGGAGAAAAACGTCGTATGGTAATCATATATCCCTTCCTTGCATATTAATTATGTGTTTCCGCCAAAATGACAGAATTCTATTTGTGGATTTAGTAGTTGATTGCAACTTATGCTGTGTTGTTGCCTTGTTCTCTAAAGTTCATTACCTTCCAGGCGTAATTGTGTACACTTAAGTAATATTGCATTGAATCATATGGTTAAATTTAATGATGCAGGTTCTCTATAATCGAACCAGTTCATGACTTCGATAAAATGGATATACAAGAAATTCAAGATAAAATAAAGTAATTTAATTAAATTAGAATAAAGTAATTTAATTAAATTAGAAAAAGAAAAAAATAATGTGGTATGAGTGTTACCACTCCCTATCAAATGCTAAGATTAAGTGTTACATGGTAAAAAATGAGGTGACACTCCAAAATCTGACCTGACAATGTGTTAGGAGTGTTACTACTCCCTTTAACTAAATATTACAAATCATCTAAAAAAATTGAGTCATAGACATTACGTTAAGGTTGTTTGATTTTAAAGAATTTAAATTTTTCCAAAAGAAAGCCAAATTAAATGCTTTCTATCGATTAGTAAAAACAGAAGAAGAGAAAAAACTTCCATTTTTTATTTATCAATATATCAAACCTATGAAATTAATAATAATAATGGCTTTTCACATTAACCATATATATATATATATATATATATATATATATATATATATATATATATATATATATATATATATATATATATAGAGAGAGAGAGAGAGAGAGAGAGAGAGAGAGAGAGAGAGAGAGGTTGTTATATGTTGTCCAAGATGCATTAATATATAGGTTTTTTTTTATTAAGAATATGTTTATTTTAATGTTGGTTAACATAATTTAAAGGGCTTATATATGAAATCATCATAATCGAAACTTGATTGCTTCTATTTGTTGATCTCTTTCCACCTGCTTGATTTCTATGAGATACTTTGCCATTTGAACAATATGTATGATGATCGACAACATACAACATGTCTTATATGGATACATAAAATCAAACAATGTTTAAATATGCATTTAGCTTGTCATCTCCATTTGTATAGATAACAATGTTGACTGTTAGATGTTTATAGGATAACCTGTTGTGATTATCCAATACCCATAATGCTCTTAATAATAGGTTATACCCAAATACATATTCAATTGTGATTATTTTTAACACAAGTCGCTTGCTATACACTTCGAAGTACAATTAACACTCTCTCATCACTCACTACAAAGAAGTACTATAAGACTATTGTTTTGTGAATTCATTATTGATTCAAAGAAATATGTGTTGGATCTATATGCTCAAGAATCATTATTACCTCATGGCCGAAAGTATAGAGGCTTGGGAGATTGCTCGTCAACCTCCTCCCCCCCCCCCCCCCCCCCCCCTTCCTATTCTCTATGCTTACTTTAATAGCTTATACTTTATGTTTACATTGCAGGGGGTATTTAAAGAAGTGTCTTGCTTGAAAAAATCACTTCTTCTTTGGCTTATAATACTCCTAAAACTGTAGCTTTGTCACACCCCAAAACCAAGAACGACGAAAACGTTCTGGGGCGGAGGACGTCATGTAAAGTATCACAACACAGTAATAGTAAACAAGCAAACAACATCATCCATTGCATTAAATATATAATTTTAATACAAGTATGTTCTGTACAGTTATGGACACCAAAAATGTAAATCAAAATAAAGAGATGAGTTCTGAGTGCGCTCCATCTTCTCAAAAGCTGGTCTCGGTACCTGTCTACTGATGACCTGAGAATACAAGTTATTTTGAAAGAGTTTATCAGCATTAAGCTGGTGAATTCATAAGTATTTTAGTGTCGGTGTTTGTATCAAAACGTTTGAACATAGTTTTAAACAATAGTTTGTAAACATTGTTGATAACAGTATGTAAATGTTTGTACGTGTTTGTAAAAGTTTGAATCTCTCAGAAAAACTTATATTTTCTATTAAAAGTAGCCTTCTACCAAGGCGTAACTGTTTTGTACGTTCGTTTATCATAAAAGTGTGTAATTTTCCCAAGTATAACTATCATTATCAAAATATAGTTTGTACATTATTGTTTAAGTGAAAAGATCACTAAATGATTGTAAAGGGTAAATTAATGTAGTACTGTAGTATTGTATTAAAGGAACTACTGCTGTACTAACTACCTTAAATCGGATTTATATTAAGGTATCATGTGATTAATTGCACCATACTATCGACTGAGTAACAACGACAAATGTAGGTCGTAAAAAGGTATGACGTTTGGCACCCGCAGACCTGCAGGTCCGGTTGTAGCTAGCAGCAAGGTGTAGGATAGTCAATCCAGTATAGATCTATACGCAAACTCACGATCTCCCTCGAAGAGACTCTGGTTACAACTCGGGCCATGACATTTAAGGCATGCTCCGATATAGTGGATCACATTTATGTAAATGTATATATGTATATGTAATGTATTGTTCCTTTTCTAGTATCATTGTATATGTTCTCCTTCTAGTATAGTTGTATATGTTCTCCTTCTAGTATAGTTGTATATGTTCTCCTAGTAATATCATGTATATATTCCAGTAGTAATAAGTATTGACTTATAAATAAACTGACTCATTGATCTAGCAATAGTAATAGTATGACTCTGTGCTACCCCAATGGTAGCTTACTAATGATGTAACTAGTACCCATGAATATGGAAGTATTTTTATGTCTATATATGTACACGTGATATATCTAATTAATATTGAAACGACCTTCGGACAGCTACCCGATATCCCACCAGACCACATCCAAATCGAGGAAAAGGAAATAGGGTGGATGGCCTTCCTAAGCCTTTTAAACATTGTTTATATAAATTTACATATACAGGCATGCAATTTATAATACGTGTAACAAAGTTTAAAATAAAAGTATATGATGAGTAAAGAGATTTGTAAGGCAGTTTGAAGTAAAACAGTTTGAACGATAATAAAATCATTGGTTTGTAGTTATTAATCACATGTGATTGATCTAATAACTTATCATGATTCAACTTGTATTCTCCCCCATAAAAGCACTTAAAACATTTCAAAGGTTGATTAATAGGGGTATGAACTCACCTGTAGTGAGTGGTTCTGATGACAATGTTGGATTAGTTGCTAGGTGTCAAGTGGTGACTTGAGTGCATACACGAATCCTATTTAGCATATATTGGCACATATATGGATATAATTAGTGTTATGAACAACTAATTGATGATTTTGGGACTACCTTAGGGACTAGTAAACACTTATAATGAAGTGTTACAATCATATATGATTGTATTAAGGGTTATAAGGCTATATAAGAAGGTGTATGGCCAAAATACACACTATATGTGTGTGTGCGGCCAGGTGTGCGGCCTGGTGTGCTGCCAGCACATGTGTGCGGCCATGTGTGCGGCCAGGTGTGCTGCCAGATGGTGTGTGCTGCCAGAAACATGGTGTTCTTGGTGTTCTTGGTGAAAGTTGTTACCTTTTGGATGATACTTGAGAGGATTTTGAGTCCTTGCTTTGAAGAAATGTAAGAAATGATCAAGAGACCAAGGATTTCATATATATATGTATATATATATATATATATATATATATATATATATATATATATATATATATATATAGGAGGTGAGTGCGGCTGGAGGTGTGTGAGGTTGGGTATGTGCGGCTGGCTGGCCGCACACACCTAATTTGGTGTGTTTGGCTTGTTTTTCCAATGCTATACTCTAACTATTCCATCCTCCGACAAGTATCCCAATTATACTAGGCTTTAAGCACTTATTTAGACTCAAAAACCTCATTATAGAATAGCAAAACGAAGCTAATCTTTGATAACTTGGTGTGTTTGGCTTGTCATCGTCAATGATTTGACTCTTCGACCATAATATTCTTTCCGACTTAGGGCGTCTGCTACTACGTTGGCTTTACCCGGATGATAACGGATGTCGCATTCGTAGTCATTGAGTAGCTCGACCCATCGTCGTTGGCGCATATTGAGCTCCTTCTGATCGAATATGTGTTGTAAACTCTTGTGGTCAGTGAAAATGGTGCTTTTGGTGCCATACAGGTAGTGTCTCCAGATCTTCAGGGCAAACACAACTGCTCCTAGTTCAAGGTCGTGTGTGGTGTAGTTGACTTCGTGTGTCTTCAGTTGTCTCGAGGCGTAGGCGATGACCTTACCCCTTTGCATCAGAACACAACCGAGCCCTTGATTTGACGCATCACAGTAGACAACGAAATCTTCTATCCCCTTGGGGAGGGATAGTATTGGTGCGGTGCATAAGGCTCGCTTGAGGGTTTGGAACGCTCTCTCCTGTTTCTCTTCCCAGTCAAAGGCCACGCCTTTCTGGGTCAGTGTTGTAAGGGGTTTCACAATGCAGGAGAAGTTCTGTATGAATCTGCGCTAGTAGCCAGCGAGACCTAAAAATTGACGAATTTCTATAGGCGTCTTCGGTGCTGACCAGTTCTCAATGGCCTTATTTTTGGATGGGTCCACATGGATTCCCTCTTCGCTTACCACATGTCCTAAGAATTCGACTCTTCGGATCCAAAATTCACATTTCGAGAACTTCGCATAGAGCTTCTCCAGTCGTAAAGTTCCTAGAACTTGTCGCAGGTGATCGCCATGCTCTTCCTTACTTCGGGAGTAGATCAGGATGTCGTCAATAAAAACAATAACGAACTGATCCAAGTAAGGTCGGCATACTCTATTCATCAAATCCATGAAGACTGCGGGCGCATTGGTCAATCCGAATGGCATCACCACGAACTCGTAGTGTCCGTAACGAGTTCGGAAGGCTGTCTTCGGAACATCCCCCTCTAGTACTCGTAACTGGTGATATCCGGATCTCAGATCAATTTTGGAAAAATAATTCGCCCCTTGCAGTTGGTCAAATAAATCGTCAATGCGAGGCAGAGGGTAACGATTGTTGACCATCAGTTTGTTGAGTTCCCTGTAGTCGATACACATACGGGATGATCCATCTTTCTTCTTAATGAACAAGACCGGTGCTCCCCAAGGTGAGAAACTCGGTCTTATAAAGCCTTTGCTGAGAAGTTCGTTAAGTTGACCAGATAATTCCTGCATCTCAGCTGGTGCTAATCGGTATGGCGACTTGGCTACTGGGGTAGCTCCTGGAATTAAGTCGATTCTGAACTCGACCTGTCGTTGCGGAGGTAAACCTGGTAGCTCTTCTGGAAAGATGTCTGGAAAGTCGCTCACTACTGGAATGTCTTTTATTTCATTCGATTCTAGGCTTGTATCGACAACGTGCGCAAGGAATGCACGATATTCCTTACGAAGATATTTTTGTGCTTGAATACTAGAGATAATACGAAGACTTGTACCGGGTTTGTCGCCGTAGATGACTAGAATTTCGTTAGACGGGAGGTTTAGACGGACTGCTTTCTCATAGCATAATGTCGGCGCGATGAAGACTCAACCAATCCATGCTGATGATAACGTCGAAGCTTTTAATTGAAACCGGCATGAGGTCGATTGGAAATGAATGGTTATCTAGAGTCAGGTTGCATCCTAAGTATATGCTCCTGGTGATTTTAGTTTTCCCATTAGCCATTTCTACCGTGAATTGTTCTTTAAGTGCGTGCGGTTGATGTTTATGTACGTGAGCAAATTTATGGTTCACGAAGCTTCGCTCCGCTCCACTATCGAACAGAATGCATGCATAGGAGTTATCGAGAAGAAACGTACCATTCACCACCGTCGGGTCAGCAACTGCTTCCCCATGGCCTATTGCCAGTACTCTCCCCGCTCCACCTGCATTCTTTGCTTTGGGGCAGTCCCTCTTATAGTGGCCCACTTCGCCACAACCATAGCAAGCCTGGCTTACGCCCGTACCGGGGACTTGGTTAATCGGCCTCGCCGGAGATTTACAGAAACAGACAGTGTGTCCTTTCTTGTTGCAGTTAGAGCACTACATTTCACGGCAGGGGCCGTTGTGGTGGAAGTTGCATTTGTTGCACCGAGGCAAACTTCCAGCATACTACTTCATCGGAGCAGTAGCACCAGTAGGGGTTATCGCAGCATGTACAACCACAATTTGCTGCTTTTTGGCAGCTCGCTGCTTCTTCTTGTCATCCCAGAACTTCCGCTTAGTGTCAGCGGGTTTAGAGGGTTCTGAGACGGCTTGGGTTGTTGTCGCTGTTGGGGATTGAATTCCATGGTCGATGAGTCGCTGTGCCAGTCGCTTGGCACTGTCGAAAGTAGCGGGGTTTGATGATAGAACATTTCCTTGATACGGAGGCACCAGCCCCTAGATGTACCTCTCGATCTTCTTCCCTTCAGTGGGAACCATATTGGGGCAGAGAGCCACCAGTTCGCTAAATCTGGCGGTATATGCGACTATGTTGGTGCCTTTCATGGTTAGGCCCCATAGCTCCTGCTCCAACTTCTGGATTTCGCCCCTCGGGCAGTACTCCTCAATCATGAGGTCTTTCATTGTTTCCCAGCCTATGTCGTTGGCTCCGACGAGAGTTAGAGCTTTAACGTGGCCATTCCACCACGTCAGAGCTTTTCCTTCAAAGGTGCATGCGGCATATTTAACCTTGCTCGCCGCAGGGCATGAACAAATTTCGAAGACTGATTCCGTCTTCTCGAACCATTGCGAGAGGGCAATGACTCTGCCGGTCCCATGAAAGGACTTCGGCTTGCAGTTGGTGAAATCCTTGTAGGAGCACTCTCTCGTGTGCACAGGGATCTCAGCATGAGTAGATTCAACAAAGGTTCCACCTCGGCTGTTGTCAGTTGAGTGATATTGAGCCATGGCAGTTGCCACTGCCGCAGCTACTGCAGCATTTAGAGCCGCGATATCGATGACAGGAGGAGGAGGTGGTGGTGGGGTTGGAGGATTACGTCTAGTTGACTTGCGAGGAGGCATCTTTCAGCTATAAGTTTATAAAGACAATTACAATGGTAAGAATCAATTGTAAGAAGGGTGAGAGCGACACATGGACTAAACAGCCATAGTCCAACAGTTGAATGAACATACAAATTGAGTTTACAATAGGGAATAATAGTAGGAAAAACACAAGTGCAAAGATTTTCCAACAGAATAGATAATTGTCAATATTACTGGTATTATTGATGTAATAAGTTCGGGGAAAATCGATCTAGCAGTAGGTCTTACATCATACCATATGAAAAAGTTTGACAGTTTCTGGATTCCTAATTAGAGTACTGAAAGTTAGGAATATTTTACAGACAAGTGCTACCTAAGGCCCAGATACTAAAGGCTATTCCTTAATCAAAAGACAAAGATGTACTAGACATCTTCTAACGACGATGAGAATTCCTAGGGCGAATCCTCATATCTGCCAATTGACGAACCACTTCTCGGAGGTGTTGTTCGTGAGCTCTTTGGCGAACTCGAAGTTCTGCGACTTCGGTGGTCAATTGATGTCGCAGTGCGTCATTGGTTCTCCTCGTCCCTTCAAGTGCTTCTTCCAGATGTTGAATGCGGACGGTGTTAATGCCTGAGTTGGCATCAATTTCCATGACCCGGTCGAGGGCTGCTCGACCTTGTTCAACGTTACGTGAAATTCTACGGACCATGACGGGCAGAGCTCTATCCGCAGAACCACCTTCGCTAACATTGTAAAAGCTTTGGTCCCCAAAGTAAGGTAAGGGTTGACCCTGTTCGTCGCTCCAGCGATTCAAGTTGTTTACCCACAAGGGTGTGGGACCTGGAAAAGCTGGTCGGAGATTGTTGCATGGGGCTTGACCTATGGGAGGTAGATTGTTGACTTCGGGTTCCGAGTCAGAACCATCAGAAAAGCCTTCAGCTTCATGATCATCCAAAGGAATCGGGTGATCATCTTCTGGTTCCTCTTCCAGCCATCCTGCATTGCCGTGGTTGGGGAAGTACGGGTCTTTGGGGATATGGAATCCGGCCATTTAATCTATGCGAGAATAGGGACAAGGAAATAAGTAATAGACAAAATAACTCGATAATTATAAGATGATTATTATCAGTTACTCCAACACTTGTTTAGTGCATACCAGCTATATATACTCATGACAGGATAGCCCTTCGAATAAGTGCATCCTAACTTTAAGCCCACAATCAAACAAGAACAGGAAATAAAGCAAAGATTTACAGATTCTTAGGCTATGACATCCTAGGCAAATATACCCGTAATGTATCCACTAAGCAACAATTGACATACAAATAAAGATCTTTAATCCTCAGATAAGTGATTATTGTAACACACAATACTCCTATAGTATTTTAAACCTATGCTCTGATACCAATCTGTCACACCCCAAAACCAAGAACGGCGGAAACGTTCTGGGCGGAGGACGTCATGTAAAGTATCACAACACAGTAATAGTAAACAAGCAAACAACATCATCCATTGCATTAAATATATAATTTTAATACAAGTGTGTTCTGTACAGTTATGGACACCAAAAATGTAAATCAAAATAAAGAGATGAGTTCTGAGTGCGCTCCATCTTCTCAAAAGCTGGTCTCGGTACCTGTCTACTGATGACCTGAGAATACAAGTTATTTTGAAAGAGTTTATCAGCATTAAGCTGGTGAATTCATAAGTATTTTAGTGTCGGTGTTTGTATCAAAACGTTTGAACATAGTTTTAAACAATAGTTTGTAAACATTGTTGATAACAGTATGTAAATGTTTGTACGTGTTTGTAAAAGTTTGAATCTCTCAGAAAAACTTATATTTTCTATTAAAAGTAGCCTTCTACCAAGGCGTAACTGTTTTGTACGTTCGTTTATCGTAAAAGTGTGTAATTTTCCCAAGTATAACTATCATTATCAAAATATAGTTTGTACATTATTGTTTAAGTGAAAAGATCACTAAATGATTGTAAAGGGTAAATTAATGTAGTACTGTTGTATTGTGTTAAAGGAACTACTGCTGTACTAACTACCTTAAATTGGATTTATATTAAGGTATCATGTGATTAATTGTACCATACTATCGACTAAGTAACAACGACAAATGTAGGTCGTAAAAAGGTATGACGTTTGGCACCCGCAGACCTGCAGGTCCGGTTGTAGCTAACAGCAAGGTGTAGGATAGTCAATCCAGTATAGATCTATACGCAAACTCACGATCTCCCTCGAAGAGACTCTGGTTACAACTCGGGCCATGACATTTAAGGCATGCTCCGATATAGTGGATCGCATTTATGTAAATGTATATATGTATATGTAATGTATTGTTCCTATTCTAGTATCGTTGTATATGTGCTCTTTCTAGTATAGTTGTATATGTTCTCCTTCTAGTATAGTTGTATATGTTCTCCTTCTAGTATAGTTGTATATGTTCTCCTAGTAATATCATGTATATATTCCAGTAGTAATAAGTATTGACTTATAAATAAACTGACTCATTGATCTAGCAATAGTAATAGTATGACTCTATGCTACCCCAATGGTAGCTTACTAATGATGTAACTAGTACCCATGAATATGGAAGTATTTTTATGTCTATATATGTACACGTGATATATCTAATTAATATTGAAACGACCTTCGGACGGCTACCCGATATCCCACCAGACCACATCCAAATCGAGGAAAAGGAAATAGGGTGGATGGCCTTCCTAAGCCTTTTAAACATTGTTTATATAAATATACATATACAGGCATGCAATTTATAATACGTGTAACAAAGTTTAAAATAAAAGTATTTGATGAGTAAAGAGATTTGTAAAGCAGTTTGAAGTAAAACAGTTTGAACGATAATAAAATCATTGGTTTGTAGTTATTAATCACATGTGATTGATCTAATAACTTATCATGATTCAACTTGTATTCTCCCCCATAAAAGCACTTAAAACATTTCAAAGGTTGATTAATAGGGGTATGAACTCACCTGTAGTGAGTGGTTCTGATGACAATGTTGGATTAGTTGCTAGGTGTCAAGTGGTGACTTGAGTGCATACGCGAATCCTATTTAGCATATATTGGCACATATATGGATATAATTAGTGTTATGAACTTCTAATTGATGATTTTGGGACTACCTTAGGGACTAGTAAACACTTATAATGAAGTGTTACAATCATATATGATTGTATGAAGGGTTATAAGGCTATACAAGAAGGTGTAGGGCCAAAATACACACTATATGTGTGTGTGCGGCCAGGTGTGCGGCCTGGTGTGCTGCCAGCACATGTGTGCGGCCAGGTGTGCTGCCAGATGGTGTGTGCTGCCAGAAACATGGTGTTCTTGGTGTTCTTGGTGAAAGTTGTTACCTTTTGGATGATACTTGAGAGGATTTTGAGTCCTTGCTTTGAAGAAATGTAAGAAATGATCAAGAGACCAAGGATTTCATATATATAGGAGGTGTGTGTGGCTGGAGGTGTGTGAGGTTGGGTGTGTGCGGCTGGCTGGCCGCACACTCTAGTGTGCAGCCGCACACACCTAACTTGGTGTGTTTGGCTTGTTTTTCCAATGCTATACTCTAACTATTCCATCCTTCGACAAGTATCCCAATTATACTAGGCTTTAAGCACTCATTTAGACTCAAAAACCTCATTATAGAATAGCAAAACGAAGCTAATCTTTGATAACAATGAAGAATGAAAGTTAGAAATTTCGAGTTGTCACAAGCTTCCCTTTCTCTTCATCTCCATCCCCTTTTGAAGCTAGTTGTTAGTGTTAAGTGTTTCACTTTGTATCTTCCTTTAATGCTTATGTTGATAAGCACTTAAAGGCTTAAAGAACAAAGTATTACAATATGAAACTAGAATTTCTTGGTGCTTTATTCTTGATGGTGGATACTGTTGGATTAGTGTCTAAGGCTGTAACTATATTTGGTAAGTACTTGACCCGGTTGGGCATGGTCCTTTTGGGTTGCCTTCACCATAGCATCTTGATAGGGTGATTTAGAGACAAGAGATATTATTATTAATGTATTATAAGAATAATATGTTAAAAGAATAATAATATTATTTGATTTATATAAGTCATAAATTAATTAGGAATTAATTTAGTGACTTAAAGAGATTAATTGAATAAAGGGGTATAAACTGTCAAATGTGTGAAAGTTGTATTTTGAGCTAAGAATCCTTATGAATATGGGTTGGACGATTTTAGGGAAGTGGATCACCTAGAAATCGTCCAAGGCATTATCTAGAAGAGGATTTGGATTGCTTTGAGGCTAAGTTATCCAATTAGGGTTTTAAGGTGAAACCCTAGGAGCTCACAGTATAAATAGACCCATAGGGTTGAGGAAATCGGCCACCCTTGTGATTGGATTAACCCTAGAGCCGATTTCCCTCTTTCTCATCTCTCTCAAATCATCTTCTTGCTAGTTGGTGTTTGTAAGCCATTAGAGGAGTGACATTTGTGACTCTAAGCTCCAAGAAGAAGAAGGTTTTCAAGTAAGTAACTCAAGGTATTATTCTAGATCTATTTTCATATGTTTTTAAATGTTAGTTTACATTAGATCTAGCCATGAAAGTCTTGGATATGTTTCATGTTCAATTAGTGAAACCTAGATCCAAGCTATAGGGTTGTATGTGCACATAGGTAAAGTTCTTATGTCCAAAACTTGTTCAATACTTATATAGAAGATCATTCTCTTTGATCTTTATATCTTCATCAACACCCTAAATCCTAGTGGGTTCAAAGGCTCCAAAGGTTGTCATTCTAAAACACCCTATGGTTGGTTTTAATATCATTCTAACCTCTATAAATAGATCCGTCATGGTTTGGTTTTGTTATAAACTTGAAAATAATACTATTATTTTTAAGCTTCCATTGCAGTTTTTATGGAACTTACTCTTATATTTTGTATTACAACCCATAAGTGGTGTCAGAGTCATCTTTTATATGTTAGAATGATTTTTTGTGATTGATAATTTTTTGTGTTTTGAAAAAAAAAGCTTGGATCTTTTTGGTTAATAAATATCCACATTTGTCTAAAATTGTTTATTTTTATATATAACCATTTTTCATGCTTTTTGGTTATATAACAGTTACCTCAGAAAAAAAACATAGAGTTGTTTGTTATTATATATGATATGTAGTTGTGTATAAACAAGTCATTTCAGCATTTGTGTTGTGTTTGGTTGATATTTATTTATTCGTAAGATGTAATAGATAAATAGGTTTTTTTTCATTTGTTTATATGTTGTAATAAATTAGTTAGACTAGTTCTATATTTTTAAATGTAACTATAACATCCCGATAATGAGGTATTTCCAAAATTAACTCTTAAGTATGAAGGTTTATGATTTTTAGCCCTTGGAATGAGTTTTGTTTGCAAATTGGTCTCATGGTAGCATTTTTGTAAATTAGGGGCAAGGCTTAGTATGTTGGTGTACGTTGTGTATGATGGGCGTACGTGCACGGGCATTAGTATGCTAGGCGTACACCGTGTACACTAGGCGTATGTGAAGGATCCTCAAACCCTAATTTTTAGGGTTTGGTCCATATATAATCATCATCAACTCCTTATTTCTCATCCCCTCGTCATCCTCCACTGAGAAAACATCCCTCTAGCTACCCCTAGGTGAGAAGAGTGCATCTTGAGCTTATTTTGGTGTTTTGGTGGTATTATTGAAGAAGAAGGTGGTGGAAAGACTTTGGAGCTTGGAAGAAACTTGGATATGGGATTCTCTCCTTGCTAGCAACCTCTAAGAGGTAAAAAGCACCTAGCTTAATCATCTTATCTTATAGATCTATCTATTTCTTCATTTAGGGCATTTTTGGTCCCACCTATGATGATTCTTGAGCATGGCGTGCTCTTAATCGAATAAGCCGTCCTTTCAGACCCAATGAGGGGTCTTGTGTCATAAAAATGTGGTCTTGATGGTTAGTTTTTCTCCATGCATGCTCTAAAAGCTCTAAAGGTGATAAGAAGTTGGGATTTTGTGTATTAAGCACTTAATAGGCATGTAAAGTCATAAAGTTAGAAACTTTATGACTCTTAGTGGTATTTTGGCATTGGATTTGAAATTGGGACGTGCGAGCTTAATGCATTAAGCTTTTATTGAGGAAAAAGGGATTTTTTGCGTACATTGTGCGTAACCCAACATACATCGTGCATACGGGGTCAACCACCCTACTCCGGTCAAAGCCAGAGTACACCCAACATTGGAGCTAAGTACATGCCGCGTACTCAGCTGAGTGGACCGAGTTAACTCGTTGACATGGAGCTTTGACAAGAGTTTTGACCAAGTTTACCTAGGGTTATTTTAGGTATTTTGAGATGATTAAATGAGATTAGGTCCTCGGTTTTGGTTAGGTGATTGTTGAGCCGATTTTTGGGATCGCAATTTATTCAACTTGCATTCAGACTGAGAGGTGAGTTTTCCTCACTGTACCGTGGGTCGAAGGCACCAATACCGGCCCACTAGATTATTTATCCTGATCAGGATAGTGATATGATAGCTTGTAGATGTTCAGTAGATCCGTTATCTGTAGTTGCTAGCTATTTGTTTATGTTTTTGTTAAATATGTCGACATGTTGTGTTAGGTTGAGGTGGTCATGCCTTGTGTTTTAGGCCAAGATACATGGGGACGACCGGATAAGTTGTAGGCCTTGCGAGGCGGACCAGTCAGGCCGACGACTCGTGGTGCGGTCCGGATAGGCTGTAGGCCCTACGAGGCGGTCCAATCATGTCGAAGGCTGGTAGAGCGGTCCATATAGGATGTAGACCCTGCGAGGAGTTCCAGTTAAGATGGCTACTCATATTGTATGTTTGTTTGTTATGTAGTATGCTGGTGCTTTGAGGAAACTCACTAAGCTTTGGCTTACAGTTTTTAGTTTATCGTTTCAGGTACTTCAGAGGATCGTGGGAAGGCAAAGGCGTGATCGTACACAACTTCTTATTTTTATGTCTTCGGGTCTTGGGAAAACTTTGATTTGAAAACTGATTCATGGTTGGTTTTGAAATTTTGAAATTTATTGTGATTTTTGGAGTGCTACAAGTTGGTATCAGAGCCTTGGTTTGAGAGAATTGGATGAACATTCGTGTTAATCCAGACTCAAACTAGGGAACTGCAAAAGTTTTTAAACTGGTTTTCAAAATTGTTTTCAAAAGTAAACAAGGAAGGATGCGATGTGTACCATCAACCGAAGCAAGAAAGTATACCCCAAATTACCCACACTGTTATTTGATATGATGTTTATGTTAGAACAACATGCTAGTGATAGGCTAGGGATCTTCAAGAATTGCATTATAGAATTGACTGTTAATTGATGCCTGATAGATAGCCTACGATTCCTTCTTGTATGGAATTGACATCATTACTATAATTTCTTAGTGTGTGCATCATAGTCGTACATAAATAAGAGTATATAGCAAGAGAATGTTTGGTTTAGCCTTATTTCTTGTTCTTTTTTGATGAAGGGCTTAGGGAAGAATCAAGTATTTGACTATTTTATAGGATCTATTGTTACGTATGATTAGCATACACGAGTGTTGCGGGGTTGGTGAAAGTTTCATGGATGGGTTACATGTGAGTAGCTGGCCAGTTGAGGAATGTCTAGCCTTTCTCTAGGGAGTGAGAATAGGATGTATGTGTATTCTAGTGTAGGCTGATAGGGTCGTTGTGATGATCTTTTTGATGGGTTTTGGTCTTAAGAACATCCTATGTGCTCATACAAACCCTAATGCTTGGATCTAGGTTTCTCTATTGTACATGCAAGTTATCCAAGACTATAAACCCTAATTCTAACATACAAGTAATCATATTAACATGAGAATAGGTTTATAATATTACCTTGATTGTTATGTATCAATAACAATCCCAAATCTCCTTGTTATTGACTTGGGAAGGCTTAGAGTCACAAGTGTCACTCCTCTAATGGTTCACAAACACCATAAGCAAGAGGATGAAGAGGAGAGAGGATAGAGGCTGCCCAAAAACATGTGAAACCCTAGAACAAGTCTTAGCCACGTTTTTGGTCATAAGGGATCTCTTTATATAGGAGGCAATTAGGGTTATCTAACAAGGAAACCCTAATTTGGATGCTTAAGCCCTAAGCAACCCATGGAGCCCTTTCCTTAAGGCCTTGGACGATTTCATATGGGCTTCCCCCATAGAATTCGTCCACCTTATAATAAAAGGAAATCCATGTCCCAAATTGCAATTATCTTATAATTACAATTCCAGTCCCTTAAGTTTAATTAATCTCTTTTTGTCACAAAACTAATTACCAATTAATTATTGAATAATATTAATTAAACAATATGGTTTCTCCTTTAATATATTATTCCCATAATATATTAATAAATCATATTTAATCCTTTCTCTCCATAATTCATCCTATCAAGTTGCTTTGGTGAAGGCAACCCAAAAGGACCATGCACCATCGGGTCAAGTACATACCAAAATAGTTATGGACTTAGACACTAATCCAACAATCTCCCACTTGGATAAGTCTAATAACTATTCTGCATATGATTTCAGATCCTGATCTGCAATCGTAGCTTTCCAAAGCCGCTGTCAACTCTGATCATATCAGATACGCATGTCCTTTAGATAAGGGATCATATATTCCTCCATTCTAGATATCGTATGAGATATGATTTCAAATCATTCTCTTTGTACTATATCTCGATTTCCGATTTATGACGACTGACTAATTGAACAAATCAAATTAGCCCTAGCCCGGCCGAGCATTTACGTTTGTCATCACTAAATCATCGAGGGGCCCAAAGATATCGCTTTTATCCTACCTTGGATAAACGGAACGGATAAACTTTGATACAATTCTTGCTTGCACTTACTCACCGAATCACACACAACAATATGTTTTATAACACGAAGTTACTAGTGTGTTTACATATTATCAATGTACAACCGATTTGCAAGATACAACTCACACATCTCGGTTTCAAGAATATAAGATGTTATCGTCTCACCAATCACTCGTGATACAATCCATGGAGTGCTCCAAGTGAGCTTGGGTTTAATCCAATGCTCAAATCATATTCATAAGCACTCATGAACGTTGCAGCAAACATTTGCTTATGTCTAACACTCTTTTAGACAATCCACACACCAATTCACGACAATCTTCATTCATATCTACTTCCAACATATGAACGACTGTGGCCCGTTCGAATAATTCGATTATTCTTAATAAATTCTATTATTCTGGAAGTCAAAACATGCAAATGTGAAACACAAGAATAATACTAATCCCATATGGCCTCAAACCTTTGATTATAAATAAAACTCCTTTTATTTATCACCATATCGATTACTCATTATTTGTCGTTTCGGGTAATCAACTTCTTACTTGAATTATTACACTTGTCCCATGCTCCTAGCATGCACACAATGTTTACCTATGGTTCTTACTTTGTGAAATATACCAAATTGAGCACATTTCCAATCATTCTCATTTCACAACTCCAAGTCCTTTTTCCATAATTGAAATAATATAAAATTCTTGCTACTTATAGAATATGCTAGATTCTAACATTCTATGCAACGATCCTTTCGTAATGTCACTGCACCAAATTCACAAAGACTATTGTCAATGATATTACAAAGTCCTCTATCGGAGATTGTTACAAGACAATTCCTTAGATATGATGTCTCTCACTCAAAGTACATTCTTTGAACATCCTTTTGCATAAAAGTTTCTAATCTAGACATAAATTTTCAATATTCAATTTCCTATATGGACACGCTTCCATATTTTCCATATGACAACTCATTCTTAATAGAATCTTATCTATTCGTAATGATGTCGATATGGTCCATCCAATATGGAAACATTTCCATGATTTCTATATGACAACTTATTCTTAATATAATATTTTCTATTCATAATAATGTCGATATGGTCCATCCAATACCATGCTTCCAACTACTCACAAGCGACCAATCTTCGTCGAACTTTGGATTGTACTTTGATAGTTGTTTAATTATTTTAGTCAAAACCGATTCTAGTCCCTTTTCCCTCTAAATGCGCTAGACATTTGGAAAATTTTAGAATGGTCAAACATTAAAGCATTTGCAATCGATCCTATACCCGAAGCGTATGGGACACGACACACAATGTTTTATTTGCTATGTTCTCAAAAATCGAATTATGAAGAGGAATGCCGTAATCATAATCGAAATTTTAAGAACACACTATGTACCTTTGGCTAAATTTATTAACATTTCTCAACCTAATCCTTTAGACTTGAAATGAAGCATAATATTCTCTCCCTTAATTATAGCAAAACAACTTTACAACCCTTACGACTTTGCAAGGTATAACTCTTGTTTTCTATAATAAATATTGCCAACTTGCAATACGTGCCTTAATAATCATACAATCATAACATTTATGCTCCCACTATCATGATGATTATTATAAAACATAACACTTATGCTCCCACTAGCTTTGACATGTATTCAGAAATAGCTTAACTTTCAGAAAAACAATGCTTATTGAATTTCTTAAGTTCATGTTTCTAATACTTAGTGCTTTGATAATCTTTTATCAAGGCTTCTTGAACTTATACACCTTTGCCTTAGATAGTTCATATGTGTGTGTAAACAATTGCCAAACCTCACAATTCAAATTATGGAAAGGGATACCGTAACCATAATCGAATTCGAGAACGCAATTTTACAATCACTATCTTCTTAAAATCTTTCTTAGTGAAAGCATTTCCTCACAATCATTTTTATGAAGGAGGAAATCTTATGACACTTAGATTTAAACAGTGTATTTGTTCCTATCCATGTGAATTTGTCAAAACCAAAGTTTACGACAAATTCGTACTCATATGGATCCAACTTTCTTAATCTCGATTTCTTGCCTTATGGTAGCACAACTGCCCACCATGTCTTCCAAGTAGTTAAGCAGCTCACCTTTTCTTATCAATGTACTTTCCATTGATCAAGGTCCTTGCTTTTTATGCATTCAAATGAGAACTCATAGGACTCACATGCATAATTAACTTGATTGGATTGGCACAGAAACAAAATAATGTCAACACGATGGGTTGAAAACCTCATCTCGTGTGCTAGTGATGATCGCTAAGGTCTATTTTGATTTGTTCTTGAAACCTTTCAAGACCATTAAGACTCCCACTGACTCCTTGACATATAAGATTCTCTTGTCAATAAACATTTCTTGACAAACAAATATTCAGGAGTTAGTGTAGCTTTTATCAAAACACTTCATAAATTGGTCCTAGTTGGTCTTTTTCTTATCCAAGACATCACAACTTTCCACATTTGATGAATGTTATTGATGAATGTTACAAACCTTCTTAATACTTTTCACTCAATGTCACAATCTTAACTTTAAGACTTGTTATTGGAACGAAGTATGATTGACTTCTTGATTTAACCATTTCTTCAATCCTTGATTCCTCTTCTTAAACATACAATTGTACTAAGACTCACTTAGAGGATCAATTGAGATATGGTTCTTAATCATTAAGACCTATCATAAAACATAAAAGCTACTCTCCCTTCTTCTTAGAATGGAGAAACTTTTATCTTTCTGTCTACTTGATTCTTCTTATTCGTTTTGCTATTGATTTAAACCCTTTTAATCAATTCCCAATTACACTTAATCTTATAAGTGTAATCATATTTATTAAACCTTTAGTAAATTATGACGAATATCTTTGTTACTCTTGTGGTGGACTTAATCAACACGCAACTTTGTGTGCTCGATCTCCTAGTCCTTCACTTGACACTTTGTCAATGAATTAGTCTAATTTTCCAAATATGAAATTTCTCATTCATCGTGCAACCAAGTTGCATGATTCCAAGTTTCTGTCCAATTGAAACTTGGGCGATGAGAAACTCTCCCTATTTGGTAAATTCTCGCCTTTCCATAAATAACATAAATAATAACCAAATCCATTATTGCTAATAATAGAAACATTCAAACACCAATTTTTCATATACACCATTGTAAGGATAAATAAATAATATAAATTAAAAATTTATTTTATTGCGGAAAAATTTTGTCCTTACAATCTAATTCATTGAAAAACTATGCTAATACATATTTCTTAGCAATCTAATTCTAACTCTAAGTAGTAGCTCAAGAATCTAATCTTCGAGAAATGCGATCGAAATCCATTCCTTCACGGTTAGATTATGCTCACTTCTTCCCTTAAGCTTTCTTTCTTTTCTTCGATCCTTCAAAACATTAATTGTAATCTTATCACATTATGTATTAAGAATCTAGAATAGAAGCTTAAAAGAGGTAGTTAATGGATTTTACCTATATTAGAGCCATACGTTTCGACTCTCCCATCTCTTAGATCTCTTAGGTAAATGGGGCTGCTTCGTCTCCAATGCCCTTTCTCTTGGCAATAAAAGCAAATTGACTCTTTTAGAACATGACATGGAACTACTTTAGACATTGCCTTTCTCTTATGATCAAACCTTTTGATCATAGAAAGTCTTTCGTTGCCATTGTCTATATCCATAGAGGTCTTGAAGGCAGATTCACCAATCCACTTTGCTTTTCTATTGCGCCAAACCATTGCTGATTCAGCAACAATAAGCATATAGGTGAGATCTATAAGGGTCACGTCGCGGTTTATCATATAGTACTCTCTTACGAACTCACCATATGAGTTAGGAAGTGACTGAAGAACCCAATCAATAGCCATCTCCTGACAGACAACGGATCCCAACATTCTTAACCTATCAATGTGTGACTTCATCCCTAGGATGTGTGCACACACCGGCTTTCCTTCTTCATGTTTACTTGCCAAAAGGGCTTGAGTGATCTTGAACTTTTCAAGCCTTCGAACTTGTGGGTTAGGGAGAATAATTGGAGGAGGAAGAGGAAGTGAAGTATGATCTCTTGTTCCTCGATCGAATCGTGGAATATCATTTTCATGTGGAATGCTTGTTCCACGGGATTTGAGAAGACCATAGTTGTCAAACTTTGACATCTACAAAACGGGAGAAAATAAATTCAAGTTAGTTGATTGATTGAGTCCTTAGTAAATCACCCAAATGAGATACTAAGGCTAGGACCCAACACAATATTCTACAACTCGGGAGAGGGACGCCGTAACCCAAATTGCAGAACATTTGAAGGTAAGTGAATGACGATTCACTAATTTCCACCATGAAAAACGAAAAAGAAATTTAAGTTTTAAATCTATGAAAACTCCTAGATCCTATGAGATTCATCGAAGTTTTAATGGCATGTTTAAATCTCGATATGCTCCTCTTGTTTGTGACTGGGATGCCGAGGATCACAAAGCGGGTGTGAATAACCATGCAAACTTACATGGTGCCCTCACATGCTACAGTCACCTATTCGATGTGTCGGTAAACCACACACGCTCCACCGAACTATGACAAACATTGAGTCACCCTTTGCTACCTTTGCTTAGAACCATTTAGTGTGCCGGTAAACCACACATGATCCACTAACGTCTTTGCAAGGGCACAAAGTGTAATTTCATGGAATTGCATCAATTCACTTTTGCCTAAGTAACTAAGATTGGGAATTTGTAAAACATTCAGTTACTATTATATTTCATTATACATATAATGGAAGGTTTTGTCCCATCCTACCCGTTCGGCTAATGACCCTCTACTAGTCAAGAGTGCGGTGGGTAAGAGTGGATACCCATTCAATCGCCATTTTATAGGCAATTTCCTTAAACACCCCTTATAGACTAGCTTCGTGAATGAGGCCTACTAACGGTAAGACTGACTTTTACTCATACATATATATAATGTTAGACTTTTAATGTTATATATAGTATAGGGTGTATTTTACACTTTTAATATATTAGGTGGTCAGATTTAACAATTATACTTTTAATTCAATTAAATTTTAAACCAAAAACTTTATGGATTTATTAAACCTCTTTTAATTATACACCTTAATTAATTAATAAAACCCTAAGGGTGTGATTTGGACTTTTTCAAAACTATAATAAGGTTTTAGAATTTAACATTCCTAATTAAACTTTTAATCAACTTTTAAATTCCAAAACTTGAGGGCAAGTTTTGAAACATTTCAAAACATGAGGGTGTAGAATTTAAATATACATCAAAATTAAACAATTAATCAAAATTTAAATTCCAAAACTTGAGGGCAAGTTTTGAAATATTTTTCAAAACATTAGGGTTTCAACTATTTAAATTTCAAAACAACAAAACTTTTGGGTTCAAATTTAAACTATAAAACCTAAAGGGGAAAATATGAAACTTTTCAAAGCACAAGGATCAAATAACAAATAATCTAAATTAACAATTAATCACATAATTATCCATATTTGATTTATTTAATGATTTCTTGCAAAACAATTTATCAATTTAATCAAAATAATTAATCAATTATCACATAAGGAAACAAATATTTTATTAATTGATAAATATCTTCAATTAGATCAAGAATATAGTCAAATATATCATAAAACCGGATTTATATTGATCTAATGTGATAAGGTAACTATTCCAAAGCAAAAACAGCAAGAAATCCCGAGATATGCTCCATCTGACGTGTTGACTCGTCGAGTCAGGCTTGGACTCGTCGAGTCTGCATGGACTCGGCGAGTTCAGCTATGGACTCGGCGAGTCCAGCCTCCAGAAACCAAAAAATCGAATTTTTCAATCATATCAAGCATCAATACAATAGAAACCAGTCTAGGCTCTGATACCACTGATGGGTTTTGGTCCTAAGAACATCCTATGTGCTCATACAAACCATAATGCTTAGATCTAGGTTTCTCTATTGTACATGCAAGTTATCCAAGACTATAAACCCTAATTCTAACATACAAGTAATCATATTAACATGAGAATAGGTTTATAATATTACCTTGATTGTTATGTAGCAATAACAATCCCAAATATCCTTGTTATTGACTTAGAGTCACAAGTGTCACTCCTCTAATGGTTCACAAATATCCTTGTTATTGACTTAGAGTCACAAGTGTCACTCCTCTAATGGTTCACAAACACCATAAGCAAGAGGATGAAGAGGAGAGAGGATAGAGGCTGCCCAAAAACATGTGAAACCCTAGAACAAGTCTTAGCCACGTTTTTGGTCATAAGGGATCTCTTTATATAGGAGGCAATTAGGGTTATCTAACAAGGAAACCCTAATTTGGATGCTTAAGCCCTAAGCAACCCATGGAGCCCTTTCCTTAAGGCCTTGGACGATTTCATATGGGCTTCCCCCTTAGAATTCGTCCACCTTATAATAAAAGGCAATCCATGGCCCAAATTGCAATTACATACCAAAATAGTTATGGACTTAGACACTAATCCAACAGGACCATGCACCATCGGGTCAAGTACATACCAAAATAGTTATGGACTTAGACACTAATCCAACAATCTCCCACTTGGATAAGTCTAATAAATATTCTGCATATGACTTCAGATCCTGATCTGCAATCGTAGCTTTCCAAAGCCGCTGTCAACTCTGATCATATCAGATACGCATGTCCTTTAGATAAGGGATCATATATTCCTCCATTCTAGATATCGTATGAGATATGATTTCAAATCATTCTCTGTGTACTATATCTCGATTTTCGATTTATGACGACTGACTAATTGAACAAATCAAATTAGCCCTAGCCCGGCCGAGCATTTACGTTTGTCATCACTAAATCATCAAGGGGCCCAAAGATATCGCTTTTTTATCCTACCTTGGATAAACGGAACGGATAAACTTTGATACAATTCTTGCTTGCACTTACTCACCGAATCACACACAACAATATGTTTTATAACACGAAGTTACTAGTGTGTTTACATATTATCAATGTGCAACCGATTTGCAAGATACAACTCACACATCTCGGTTTCAAGAATATAAGATGTTATCGTCTCACCAATCACTCGTGATACAATCCATGGAATGATCCAAGTGAGCTTGGGTTTAATCCAATGCTCAAATCATATTCATAAGCACTCATGAACGTTGCAGCAAACATTTGCTTATGGTTGTGCTTTTCAGCTCAAGGCAGAGGAGGCCAGGGCAGCGCATACGTCGTTACAGGTATGTTTCTATTATCACTCTATCAATTATTTTATGGTATGCTTATTTTTATGTTGATGATAGGTACATTCTTAGTGAATTCTTTTCTTGCTCTTGTGTTATTCGAATCGGGAACGAGTCGGTCCCTTGTAGCCCAATCTTTTAGTAGGAATTTCGATATGACCCTTAGCGAGTTGGAGTGTACGTTGCGGGTTTCTATTGCCAACGAACATGGGATTTCTGCATCTAGAGTGTATTCGGGTCGTGTCTTGGAGATTTTTGGGATACCTTATCCGATTGATTTGATTCCCATCCCCATGGGGGATGTATGCGTGATAGTGGATATGGATTGGCTGAGCAGGTTTGGTACTATGATTGACTACGAGGGTCAACGAGTAGTAGTTTGAACCCCAAGTGGGGGAGAATTGGTCATCTATGGAGAGGGTACCAGGGTTGGATCAGGGTTTTGTTTGGCAGCCAGGGCTCGGCTGGACATTCAACATGGTTGTATGGGTTATCTTGCCTATGTGTTTGATACTCGGGTTATGGAGCAGGTCTCAGATTCAGATGTGCCAGTTGTTAGGCAAATTGTTAATGTGTTTTCGGAGGAGTTACCCGGTGTGCCTCTCGATAGGCAGATTGAGTTCAAGATTGACCTAGTGCCAGGTGCGACTCCGATTGCCAAGGCGTTGTACTGTTTGGCACTGCTTGAGATGCAGGAGTTATTGTCTAAGCTTTAGGAGCTGTTAGGAAAGCAGTTCATCAGACTGAGCAGTTCTCCATAGGGAGCACTGATATTTTTTGTCAAGAAGAAGGATGGTTCACACCAGATGTGAATTGATTACCGGGAGTTAAACAAGTTGACGATGAAGAATCATTATTCACTTCCGCGGATTTACGACCTCTTTGATTAGTTTCATGGTACATCTTGGTTCTCTAATATCGATCTGAGGTTGGGGTATCATCATGTGAGGGTTAGAGAGGAGGACGTGTAGAATACAACATTTCAGACTTATTTTGGGCATTACGAGTTCGTGGTGATGCCATTTAGGCTCACCAATGCGTCTGCGATGTTTATAGACCTGATGAATCAGGTATATAGGCTGATGCTCAATCGATCAATTATTGTTTTTATTGATGACATTTTGGTGTATTCCAAGTGTCACATCCCCAGCCGAGGCGGCGGGACATGCCGAGCTATGCGACTAAGTTCATGGATCACAGGTAAACTAAGTATACAACACAAATACAATAATAAACAAAATAACATTTGTGTACCATCTTGATATTTGAATACAAGGTTTTTATAGATAATAATAGTACATGAATTGCCTTAACATATAGGCATATAATAGAACAACAAGTAAACTAAGCCACGTGTAATCCAATCCGTCTTGAATGTTTGTATAGTGATTTCCTAAGAATACATGTAGTTTTGAGGGTCAACACAAGGTTGGTGAAAGTTATAGGTTTTCTGCTAACAACAATAATACTTTTAATAAGTCTAAAAACTATTTTTTTTGTATGTATAACAATCGTTAAAACAGTGTTTGCAATGAGAATTTAAAAGCCAAAATGTATTTTTATATAAGTAAATCTATAGGTAAAACTGTGTTCGTAATGTATATCTATTTTGAAAGCCAATCTGTCTTAAAACCATGTTTGTAATGAATCTTTGAATATCCTTGAAAACCAAACTGTAATACTACATAAGTAATTCCATACTTAAAATAGTTTTGAAAGCAACCAAACCCATGGTTTGTAGTGAGAGAGAGAGAGAGATAGATTCTAGTTAATGTTTATAATGAGTCCTATAACCGATCTATGCGACTGAATGTACCCCCTAAAACGTTTCATTGGATGTTGTAGTAACAATACTCACCCTTGAAGCATGAGTTCCATTTGTTCGAATTCGTTTATTTTTTAGAAGTTTGATGTGAGAAACCGCAAATCTACAATTCTTGAACTTTGAAATACTCGATCGGGATCGTTTTGTAACAAATTTACACTATAGGGGTTGTTTTGTAACTTCACTAAACTATAAGGGCTGTTTGGTAATTTAATTTATTGAATTGGATTGTTTTGGTAAAAATAAATCAAGTGAGGGGCTGAAATGGTTTAAATGTAATTTAAGTTTAAGTCTTGGACTGGTATTGTTAAGAAATTTCCATGGGAGGGGCTGTTTTGAATAAATGGAGTCAAGGTCTAGGGGTTGGGACTTATATTAAAAGGGAATTTTGCAGCAGGGGTAATTTAGTCATTTCTTGAAGCTAAAAAGGATTTAGGATTTTCGTATAAGGAAATCTCATGGAGGGGCCGTTTTTGATTAATGGCCCAAACTTAATAAAATTGGGCCCTTTTGTTTTACCCTAGCTGCTGATCGATCGGGCAAATGGGAAGAACGGTAGGAATGAACGAAGGTAAATACGAAGAGACGTGAAGGCAGTGGACAGGTCCGACGATTTTGGATCAATTTCAGGCGAAGGGAGTGTCCCCGAGGTCGGCGATGCCGAAGAAATGAAAGGAGAAGTAGCGAGGCTTCTCTCTTCTTGTTCCGATAGCAAGGTGCGCAGGGGAAAAGAGAACCGGTCCTCCTGGAGCAATGCGAGCAGCAACAACAGCACATACGAGGCTTCGATGGCCGCTGCTCGATAGCAGAAAAGAGAAGGTACGAGGGTGACGCCAGAAGAGGGGTCCGATAGAAGCATGTCAAACAGCGCCTCCGGCTTCTAGTGAGGTCTCCGGCGGCAGTCCTTGACAGCAGAAGAAAGGAGGGTGCGATGGATGTTTTTGATCCGGTAAGAGTAGGTGAGTGGATCAGAGCAGCCCCCTGATGCTTCCAGTTCTTCTTTTCTCTCTTTTTGACAGAAATCGGTGGGGAGAAAAAAAATGGATGTTTGGGTTTGTTTTTTTGACAGGATAAAGAATGAGGGTGGAGCATCATCGAATGGGTGGTGGAGGGTGGTTCGTTGGTGGTGATTATGTAGGGAAAATGAGGGAGGCAGTCGACCTTCAGCGACCTTCCTTGTGGTTTATTTCTTCTTTTGGTCCGATTGGTAACAATACAAATGGGTAAGTGAAGAAAAGACACACTTCGGTGTGTTCATGGTATCAAATGAAGAAGAAGAAAAGAAAATGGCAGCAAACAACTTCATCGCAGGAGGTGTTTGTTTCTTGATCATCCATATCTCCAAAAAATCGATTTTTATCATTATCCAGTTGTGTTTGAGTGCATTTTAACATTGTACATGTTTTGTTTGAGTGTTCTATTGCATGGTTGTCAAAATCATGATTGTGAACAATCCTATTTATGAAAAACGATCCGGATCGTAAAAGGATCGTATTTGGTGTAGGATCGAGATCGGATCCTATCCTACCTTACCTTGATTTTTTTTTATTTTTTATTTATTATTTTTTTTTGCAAATGAATTTTTTTACCACTCTATGTCTTTTACCCTTTACCAATTTACCATTTATCATTTTGTATTGTGGCTTATGACTAATATTTTGAAGTTTTTATAACTATTAAACGAAAAATTAAATGTTTGAAATATTTTTCATGACTAAAAATTATAAATTAAAATTATATTTTATTTTGTGGGATCTTAGGATCCCGATCCCGATCTTGTAAACCTAAAAATGATCCTAGGTAGGATCCCGATCTTGGCAATCTTGTTGTATTGGTGATTATAATTCTCAGCTCTTTCCAAGATCTGGTTGTAGCCATGTGTTCAATATGGATTGATTTAGAATACCATTGTATTATTTCCTTGGGCTTCAAGTGTGCATAATCCTTCGAGTGTAATGTTATATAACATGATGAAACTTGGAAGCAACCTCAAATTTCGTTGTCATTTTCTTTGTAGTTGATAGTTTAAAGGAATAAATTTGTTGGTGTATATATATATATATATATATATATATATATATATATATATATATATATATATATATATATATATATATATATATATATATATATATATATTATAAATTTTATATAGATTTCTTGTAACATTTTAAAATTTTTAACAAATTTAAAACTTTTCAAAACAACCAATTTACTAATAAAAGTGTTACAAAACCATTGTTTCAAAACATTATTTAAAATCAGAGTCCATTAAGATCCAATCAGTTGTAAAACCAACGATGTGTACGGTCACACCCTTGCCTCGCACCAACACACGGACAATTAACATATTCAAATAACAACATGTACTGGGTTACCCTTAAACCCACAATATGAGTCTGGCTTGCCTATCGGGCCCATAACTGATATTTGGCTTGCTCCTGAGCCCACAACATAAGTTTGGCTTGCCCCGGGGCCCACAACTTATGTCTGGCTTGCTCCTTGAGCCAATTCAGTCATCGGATTGAAATACACCCAAGCTCTCAGTACGAGTCTGGCATACCACATGGTCCTCAGCTCGTATCTGGAATGCACCCGAGCCCTCATTATGAGTCTGGCATACCCCACCCGACCCTCAACTAATATCTGGAATGCTCCAATACCCTTAATCCCTTAGTACGAGTCTGGCATACCACACGGTCTTCAGATCGTATCTCGAATGCACCTGAGCCCTCAGTATAATCTGACATGCCCCACCCGACCCTCAACTTATATCTGAAATGCTCCAGGGTTTGTTGGCTACAACACGAAGCACTACAACCTCAACCCAACACAATATGTCTACAAATAACAACATATACAAATAATCATGCAGACATAATTATAGGTAGTCCTACCGATCTACTAGACTAGCATAATCATGCATATCTATTCCATACTCACCATATCAACAAATATCAGGTTATCAATCAATGGGTCGACCTTGGTGCCTTCGACCTGCAAGTACTGTGAGGAAAACTCACCTTGCTGACTGAGCAGAACTGAAGAGGACCGACTCCAAATCTCAGCTCCAACCAACACCTATTCAACAAATAGAGACCAATCCTTAGATACCACTCAAAATAACTCAAATACCCCTTAGGTCAAACTTGGTCAAATTTGAAAGTCAAAGTCAACTGTCCATGTTGACTCCAACACGCCGTGTTGACTTAGAAACACACCGGGTTCCGCCTGCATCTAAACAGTCGGGAAAACCTTAACCAACACACCGTGTTGACTAGCAAACATGTCGTGTTCACCCGAGTTCCAACAACTTAATACATTAAGCCATTTGCCTTGATTCCAAGAGCTCCAAAGCTCAAATCTAGCCTGAAATATGATCCAGAAGGATAAAGTTTCCATCTTTATCCATTGGGACTACCCAAAAAGGTCCAAAAACCCAAATCATAAGCTTTGATATTGCAAGGGCTTAACCACAATACACTTAATCCTTAAGATCCGACGTCCATCCTTTCTAGAAGAGATTCTAACTCCTAAACCATCCCAAAGGTTGGTCCTTTTTGACATACATGTCTAATGTATGTCTTGAACCCATATTAGGTCAAAATTTGGATTTATGAGTTAATCTCTTTGCATGCCATCAAAACTTGATTATAGACCAGATCCAAAACACTATTAGGTCACCTTGATTTGGAAATTTATAAAGTTGCAAACTTTATGAGATCCAACCATTGCAACATTCAAGAACAAGGAGGAAAAGGGACAAAACTCAAGATCTAACAACTTTGGGTATTAGATACTTACAAAGTTTCAGAAGAGTGCCAAACTGAAGAATGGGCTTACTTGCTAGATGTTTGCTTTCATTTTCCACCTTCTTCCTTTTTAAGCTCCAAAAAAACCAAACTAGCTTCAAAATTGGGGGGGGGGGGGGGGGAGATGATTAAGGTTTCTTTCTGGGTTTGAGGGGCTGATGGGGGATGAGGGTGAACAAACCTTATCCTCCACCTTCCTTTAAATAAAGATAAACACCCATAAGATTAAGGTTTCATTCCAGCCATCAACAAGCCGTGTTCCAATACGCAACACGCCGTGTTGTCCTGAATGAAATCTGCGCTTCCTCATATCTGGACAGGCCGTGTTGGTGCCTCCAACACGCAATGTCAAATCCTCAAAAGGTGATTCATTCCCAAATTTGTTCCTCAAAATTCCAGGTGTTACAACTCTCCCTCACTTAAGTTAGATTTTGTCCTCGAAATTAGTTCTCGCTACAGCTTCATGATGGAACCCTTAGACGAAACCCAATAATTTGACCGGATCTAAACCTCCTCGACCAATCGTCGATACACTTATCCCACACATAAGTGCACAACCACGATGAGAACCAACTAGAAAACAGAATCCCTTACTATTTACCACTAATGAAACCTCCATTCAGTATAAGGTGACTCCCCACATGAGTCCCATCTATATAACCGCTGCAGGGACCGCGTACAACGCCAACATAATCAATAGCTGCCTAGCTATAAGACCAAATTTCTAGTGGGAATCACAGGTCCGAGAACTCTCAAAACTACAATCACCAAATCAACTATGCCAAAATGCTTCCTGAGACCAGGAACCCATAATCCACAACTGACATTTACCCATCATGAATCTGCCCTTTTCCTGAGAGTATGATCATTACCATTCATGCGAGGAAAGAATCCAAACATGAAAATCATGAATTTTACACTAATCCTCAAATCCATAAGATACGCTAGGAGCCTTTAATTAATCCCTGACTCTTAGATACATCATCCCAACCCCTGTTCCTAAGAGCAAAAATGAGAACTCCAATAATTCCACATTTACCTTCAATACTTAACAACTCAGGTGTACCCCCATCTAGCAAGACACCTGATACGCGATGAAGAAATTTTGATATGCGACTTCATAACCGGCTCCCAACCTTGATAAACCACCCCTCATAATAGCTTATGAGCAAACATGATTATAATACAAACATACTATAGAGACTTTCTGATATCCAACTGATACTCCCAACAACCTTTAACTGTGTCCCTTTATCCAAACCAGCTGATTTGTGTGCTTCCCGACATCGATCAATGCATCCATACCGAAAATACCATAAGTAGAAGAAGTCAACAATCATGATCATTGTGTTGGATTAGTGTCTAAGTCCATAACTATTTTGGTATGTACTTGACCCGATGGTGCATGGTCCTTTTGGGTTGCCTTCACCAAAGCAACTTGATAGGATGAATTATGGAGAGAAAGGATTAAATATGATTTATTAATATATTATGGGAATAATATATTAAAGGAGAAATCATATTGTTTAATTAATATTAGTCAATAATTAATTGGTAATTAGTTTTGTGACTAAAAGAGATTAATTAAACTTAAGGGACTGGAATTGTAATTATAGGATAATTGCAATTTGGGCCATGGATTGCCTTGAATCAAGAGGTGGACGAATTCTATGGGGAAACCCATAAGGAAATCGTCCATGGGCTTGATTAAAGGAGTCTATGGGTTGCTTAGGGCTTAAGCAACCAAATTAGGGTTTCCTTGTTAGATAACCCTACTAGCCTCACTATATATAGAACCCTTAAGGCTCAAAAACGGGTACAAGCAACCTTCTAGGGTTTTCACACGTTTTGGGCAGCCTCCATCCTCTCTCCTCTTCATCCTCTTGCTTATGGTGTTTGTGAGCCATTAGAGGAGTGACACTTGTGACTCTAAGCCTTCCAAAGTCAATTCAAGGTGGAATTGGGATTGTTATTGCTACATGACAATCAAGGTAATATCTTAAACCTAATTATATGTTAATATTGATTTCCATATGCTAGAATTAGGGTTTATAGTCTTGGATTCAAAACATATACAATAGAGAAACCTAGATCCAAGCATTAGGGTTTGTATGAGCACATAGGATGTCTTATGACCAAAACCCATCAGTGGTATCAGAGTCTGGCTTGGTTTCAATTGTATTGATGCATTGTATATCTAATAAATTCGATTTTTGGTGTTTTGGGGGCTGGACTCGCCGAGTCCATAGCTGAACTCGCCGAGTCCAAGGTGACTCGACGAGTCCAGGCTTGACTCGACGAGTCAACTCGTCAGATAGAGCTTATCTCGGGATTTCTTGCTGTTTTTGCATTAGGATAATTACCTTATCATGTTGGATCAATATTAATCCGATTATATGATATATTTGACTATATTTTTGATCTAATTGAGGATATTTATCAATTAATAAGATAATTGTTTCCTTATAAGATAATTGATTAATTATTTTGAGTAAATTGATAAATTGTTTTGCAAGAAATCATTAAATAAATAAAATATGGATAATTATGTGATTAAATTATTTGTTATTTGATCCTTGTTGTTATGAAAAGTTTCATATTTTGCCCTTTAGGTTTTATAGTTTAAATTTGAACCCAAAAGTTTTGTTGTTTTGAAATTTAAATAGTTGAAACCCTAATGTTTTGAAAAAGGTTTCAAAACTTGCCCTCAAGTTTTGGAATTTAAATTTTGATTAAATGGTTTAATTTTGATGTATATTTAAATTCTAAAACCCTAATGTGTTGAAATGTTTCAAAACTTGCCCTCAAGTTTTGGAATTTAAAAGTTGATTAAAAGTTTAATTAGGAATGTTAAATTCTAAAACCCTAGCATAGTTTTGAAAAAGTTCAAATCACACCCTTATGGTTTTATTAATTAATTAAGGTGTATAATTAAAAGAAGTTTAATAAATCCATAAAAGTTTAGGTTTACAATTTAATTGAATTAAAAGTATGATTGTTAAATTAGACCACCTAGTATTTTAAAAGTATAAAATACACCCTATACTATATATATAACATTAAAGGTCTAACATTATATATATGTATGAGTAAAAGTCAGTCTTACCGTTAGTAGGCCTCATTCACGAAGCTGGTCTATAAGGGGTGTTTAAGGAAATTGCCTATAAAATGGCGATTGAATGGGTATCCACTCTTACCCACCACACTCTTGACTAGTGGAGGGTCGTTAGCCGAACGGGTAGGATGGGACAAAACCTTCCATTATATGTATAATGAAATATAATAGTAACTGAATGTTTTACAAATTCCCAATCTTAGTTACTTAGGCAAAAGTGAATTGATGCAATTCCATGAAATTACACTTTGTGCCCTTGCAAAGACGTTAGTGGATCATGTGTGGTTTACCGGCACACTAAATGGTTCTAAGCAAAAGTAGCAAAGGGTGACTCAATGTTTGTCATAGTTCGGTGGAGCGTGTGTGGTTTACCGACACATCGAATAGGTGACTGTAGCATGTGAGGGCACCATGTAAGTTTGCATGGTTATTCACACCCGCTTTGTGATCCTCGGCATCCCAGTCACAAACAAGAGGGGCATATCGAGATTTAAACATGCCATTAAAAGTTCGATGAATCTCATAGGATCTAGGAGTTTTCATAGATTTAAAACTTAAATTTCTTTTTCGTTTTTCATGGTGGAAATTAGTGAATCGTCATTCACTTACCTTCAAATGTTCTGCAATTTGGGTTACGGCGTCCCTCTCCCGAGTTGTAGAATATTGTGTTGGGTCCTAGCCTTAGTATCTCATTTGGGTGATTTACTGAGGACTCAATCAATCAACTAACTTGAATTCGTTTTCTCCCGTTTTGTAGATGTCAAAGTTCGACAACTATGGTCTTCCCAAATCCCGTGGAACAAGCTTTCCACATGAAGATGATATTCCACGATTCAATCGAGGAACAAGAGATCATACTTCACTTCCTCTTCCTCCTCCAATTATTCTCCCTAACCCACAAGTTCGAAGGCTTGAAAATTTCAAGATCACTCAAGCCCTTTTGGCAAGTAAACATGAAGAAGGAAAGCCGGTGTGTGCACACATCCTAGGGATGAAGTCACACATTGATAGGTTAAGAATGTTGGGATCCGTTGTCTGTCAGGAGATGGCTATTGATTGGGTTCTTCAGTCACTTCCTAACTCATATGGTGAGTTCGTAAGAGAGTACTATATGATAAACCGCGACGTGACCCTTATAGATCTCACCTATATGCTTATTGCTGCTAAATCAGCAATGGTTTGGTGCAATAGAAAAGCAAAGTGGATTGGTGAATCTGCCTTCAAGACCTCTATGGATATAGACAATGGCAACGAAATACTTTCTATGATCAAAAGGTTTGATCATAAGAGAAAGGCAATGTCTAAAGTAGTTCCATGTCATGTTCTAAAAAAGTCAATTTGCTTTTATTGCCAAGAGAAAGGGCATTGGAGACGAAGCAGCCCCATTTACCTAAGAGATCTAAGAGATGGGAGAGTCGAAACGTATGGCTCTAATATAGGTAAAATCCATTGACTAACTCTTTTAAGCTTCATTATAGATTCTTAATACATAATGTGATAAGATTACAATTGATGTTTTGTAGAATCGAAGAAAAGAAAGGGAGCTTAAAGGAAGAAGTGAGCAGAATCTAACCATGGAGGAATGGATTTCGATCGTATTTCTCAAAGATTAGATTCTTAAACTAATACTTAGAGTTAGAATTAGATTGCTAAGAAAGATGTATTAGCATAAGTTTTTCAATGAGTTGCATTGTAAGGACAATTTTTTCCGCAATAAAATAAATTTTGATTTTAAATTTTATTTATTTATCCTTACAATGGCGTGTATGAAAAATTGATGTTAAAATGTTTCTATTATTAGCAATAATGGATTTGGTTCTTATTATGTTATTTATGGAAAGTCAAGAATTTACCAAATAGGGAGAGTTTCTCATCACCCAAAGTTTCAATTGGACAGAAATTTGGAATCACGCAACTTGGTTGCACGATGAATGAGAAATTTCATATTTGGAAATTAGACAAATTCATTGACAAAGTGTCAAGTGAAGGACTAAGAGATCGAGCACACAATGTTGCGTGTTGATCAAGTCCACCATAAGAGTAACAATTATATTCGTCATGATTTACTAAAGGTTTAGTAAATATGATTCTACTTACAAGATTAAGTGTAATTATGAATTGATTAAAGGGTTTAGATCAATAGCAGAACAAATAAGAAGAATCAAGTAGGCAGAAAGATAAAAGTTTCTCCATTCTAAGAAGATGGGAGAGTACATTTTATGCTTTATGATAGGTCTTAATGATTAAGAACCATACCTCAATTGATCCTCTAAGTGAGTCTTAGTACAATTGTATGTCTAAGAAGAGGAATCAAGAATTGAAGAAATGGTTAAATCAATAAGTCAATCATACTTCGTTCCAATAACAAGTCTTAAAGTTAAGATTGTGACATTGAGTGAAAGGTATTAAGAAGGTTTGTAACTTTCATTAAATGTGGAAAGTTGTGATGTCTTGGATAAGACAAAGACCAACTAGGACCAATTTATGAAGTGTTTTGATAAAAGCTACACTAACTCTTGAATATTTGTTTGTCAAGAAATGGTCTTTGACAAGAGAATCTTATATGTCAAGGAGTCAGTGGGAGTCTTAATGGTCTTGAAAGGTTTCAAGAACAAGTCAAATAAACCTTATCAAGAATCACTAGCACACGAGTGGAGGTTTACAACCTATCGTGTTGACATTATTTTGATTCTGTGCCAATCCAATCGAGTTAATTATGCATGTGAGTTCTATGAGTTCTCATTTTGAACGCATAAAAGGCAAAGCACCTTAATCAATGAAAGGTACATTGATAGGAAAGGGGGAGCTGCTTAACTACTTGGAAGACATGGTGGGCAGCTGTGCTACCATAAAGGCAAGAAATCGAGATCAAGAAAGTTCGATCCATAAGAGTTTGAATTTTTCGTAAACTTTGGTTTTGACAAATTCACATGGATAGGAAATAATACACTGTTTAAATCTAAGTGTCATAAGATTTCCTCCTTCATGAAAATGATTGTGAGGAAATGCCTTCACTAAGACAGATTTTAAGAAGATAGTGATTGTAAAATTGCATTCTCGAATTCAATTATGGTTACGGCATCCCTTTCCATAATTTGAATTGTGAGGTTTGGCAATTAGTCTTAATTGTTTAGACACACATATGAACTATCGAAGGCAAATGTGTATAAGTTCAAGAAACCTTGATAAAAGATTATAAAAGCACTAAGTATTAGAAACATGAACTTAAGAAATTCAATAAGCATTGTTTTTCTGAAAGTTAAGATGTTTATGAATACATGTCGAAGCTAGTGGGAGCATAAGTGTTATGTTTTATAATAATCATCATGATAGTGGGAGCATAAATGTTATGATTGTATGATTATTAAGGCACGTATTGCAAGTTGGCAATATTTATTGTAGAAAACAAGAGTTATACCTTGCAAAGTCGTAAGGGTTGTAAAGTTGTTTTGCTATAATTAAGGGAGAGAATATTATGCTTCATTTCAAATCTAAAGGATTAGGTTGTGGAATGTTAATAAATTTAGTCAAAGGTATAAAGTGTGTTCTTAAAATTTCGATTATGATTACGGCATCCCTCTTCACAATTCGAATTTTGAGAACATAGCAAATAAAACATTATGCGTCGTGTCCCATACGCATCGGGTATAGGATCGATTGCAAATGCTTTAATGTTTGACCATTCTAAAATTTTCCAAATGTCTAGCGCATTTAGAGGGAAAAAGGACAAGAATTGGTTTTGACTAAAACAATTAAACAACTATCAAAGGACAATCCAAAGTTCGACGAGGATTGGTCGCTTGTGAGTAGTTGGAAGCATAGTATTGGAAAATATGGAAATGTTTCCATATTGGATGGACCATATCAACATCATTACGAATAGATAAGATTCTATTAAGAATAAGTTGTCATATGGAACACACGGAAGTGTGTCCATATTGGGAATTGACTATTGAGAAATCTATGACTAGATTAGAAACTTTTATGCAAAAGGATGTTCAAAGGAATGTACTTTGAGTGAGAGACATCATATCTAAGGAATTGTCTTGTAACAATCTCCGATAGAGGACTTTGTAATATCATTGGCAATAGTCTTTGTGACTTTGGTGCAGTGACATTACGAAAGGATAAGTTGCATAGAATATTAGAATCTAGCATATTCTATAAGTAGCAAGAATTTGATATTCTTTCACTTATGAAAAGGATTTGGAGTTGTGAAATGAGAATGATTGGAAATGTGTTCAATGTGATCTATTTCACAAAGTAAGAACCATAGGTAAACATTGTGTGCATGGTAGGAGCATGGGACAAGTGTTGTAATTCAAGTAAGAAGTTGATTACCCGAAACTACAAATAATGAGTAATCAATATGGTGATAAATAAAAGGTGTTTTATTTATGCTCAAAGGGTTGAGGCCATATGGGATTAGTATTATTCTTGTGTTTCACACTTGCATGTTTTGACTTCCAGAATAATTGAGTTTATTAAGAATAATCGAATTATTCAAACGGGCCACAGTCGTTCATATGTTGGAAGTAGATATGAATGAAGACTGTCATGAATTGGTGTGTAGATTGTCTAAAAGTGTATTAGACATAAGAAAATGTTTGCTGCAACATTCATGAGTGCTTATGAATATGATTTGAGCATTGGATTAAACCACGCTCACTTGGATCACTCTATGAATTGTATCACGAGTGATTAGTGAGACGATAACATCTTATATTCTTGAAACCGAGATGTGTGAGTTGTATCTTGCAAATCGGTTGCACATTGATAATATGTAAACGCACTAGTAACTTGGTGTTATAAAACATATTGTTGTGTGTGATTCGGTGCGTGAGTGCAAGCAAGCATTGTATCAAAGTTTATCGGTTCCTTTTATCCAAAGTAGGATAAAAGCGATATCTTTGGGCCCCTCGATGGTTTAGTGATGACAAACGTAAATGCTTGGCCGGGTTAGGGCTAATTTGATTTGTTCAATTAGTTTGTCGTCATAAATCAGAAATCGAGAAGTAGTACAAAGAGAATGATTTGAAATCATATCTCATATGATATTTAGAATAGAGGAATATATGATCCCTTATCTAAGGACACGCGTATCTGATAGGATCAGAGTTGACAGCGGCTTTGGAAAGCTACGATTGCAGATCGGGATCTGAAGTCATACGCATAATAGTTATTAGACTTATCCAAGTGGGAGACTGTTGGATTAGTGTCTAAGTCCATAACTATTTTGGTATGTACTTGACCCGATGGTGCATGGTCCTTTTGGGTTGCCTTCACCAAAGCAACTTGATAGGATGAATTATGGAGAGAAAGGATTAAATATGATTTATTAATATATTATGGGAATAATATATTAAAGGAGAAATCATATTGTTTAATTAATATTAGTCAATAATTAATTGGTAATTAGTTTTGTGACTAAAAGAGATTAATTAAACTTAAGGGACTGGAATTGTAATTATAGGATAATTGCAATTTGGGCCATGGATTGCCTTGAATCAAGAGGTGGACGAATTCTATGGGGAAACCCATAAGGAAATCGTCCATGGGCTTGATTAAAGGAGTCTATGGGTTGCTTAGGGCTTAAGCAACCAAATTAGGGTTTCCTTGTTAGATAACCCTACTAGCCTCACTATATATAGAACCCTTAAGGCTCAAAAACGGGTACAAGCAACCTTCTAGGGTTTTCACATGTTTTGGGTAGCCTCCATCCTCTCTCCTCTTCATCCTCTTGCTTATGGTGTTTGTGAGCCATTAGAGGAGTGACACTTGTGACTCTAAGCCTTCCAAAGTCAATTCAAGGTGGAATTGGGATTGTTATTGCTACATGACAATCAAGGTAATATCTTAAACCTAATTATATGTTAATATTGATTTCCATATGCTAGAATTAGGGTTTATAGTCTTGGATTCAAAACATATACAATAGAGAAACCTAGATCCAAGCATTAGGGTTTGTATGAGCACATAGGATGTCTTATGACCAAAACCCATCAGTGGTATCAGAGCCTGGCTTGGTTTCAATTGTATTGATGCATTGTATATCTAATAAATTCGATTTTTGGTGTTTTGGGGGCTGGACTCGCCGAGTCCATAGCTGAACTCGCCGAGTCCAGGCTTGACTCGACGAGTCAACTCGTCAGATAGAGCTTATCTCGGGATTTCTTGCTGTTTTTGCATTAGGATAATTACCTTATCATGTTAGATCAATATTAATCCGATTATATGATATATTTGACTATATTTTTGATCTAATTGAGGATATTTATCAATTAATAAGATAATTGTTTCCTTATAAGATAATTGATTAATTATTTTGAGTAAATTGATAAATTGTTTTGCAAGAAATCATTAAATAAATCAAAAGATGGATAATTATGTGATTAAATTATTTGTTATTTGATCCTTGTTGTTATGAAAAGTTTCATATTTTGCCCTTTAGGTTTTATAGTTTAAATTTGAACCCAAAAGTTTTGTTGTTTTGAAATTTAAATAGTTGAAACCCTAATGTTTTGAAAAAGGTTTCAAAACTTGCCCTCAAGTTTTGGAATTTAAATTTTGATTAAATGGTTTAATTTTGATGTATATTTAAATTCTAAAACCCTAATGTGTTGAAATGTTTCAAAACTTGCCCTCAAGTTTTGGAATTTAAAAGTTGATTAAAAGTTTAATTAGGAATGTTAAATTCTAAAACCCTAGCATAGTTTTGAAAAAGTTCAAATCACACCCTTATGGTTTTATTAATTAATTAAGGTGTATAATTAAAAGAAGTTTAATAAATCCATAAAAGTTTAGGTTTACAATTTAATTGAATTAAAAGTATGATTGTTAAATTAGACCACCTAGTATTTTAAAAGTATAAAATACACCCTATAATATATATATAACATTAAAGGTCTAACATTATATATATGTATGAGTAAAAGTCAGTCTTACCGTTAGTAGGCCTCATTCACGAAGCTGGTCTATAAGGGGTGTTTAAGGAAATTGCCTATAAAATGGCGATTGAATGGGTATCCACTCTTACCCACCACACTCTTGACTAGTGGAGGGTCGTTAGCCGAACGGGTAGGATGGGACAAAACCTTCCATTATATGTATAATGAAATATAATAGTAACTGAATGTTTTACAAATTCCCAATCTTAGTTACTTAGGCAAAAGTGAATTGATGCAATTCCATGAAATTACACTTTGTGCCCTTGCAAAGACGTTAGTGGATCATGTGTGGTTTACCGGCACACTAAATGGTTCTAAGCAAAAGTAGCAAAGGGTGACTCAATGTTTGTCATAGTTCGGTGGAGCGTGTGTGGTTTACCGACACATCGAATAGGTGACTGTAGCATGTGAGGGCACCATGTAAGTTTGCATGGTTATTCACACCCGCTTTGTGATCCTCGGCATCCCAGTCACAAACAAGAGGGGCATATCGAGATTTAAACATGCCATTAAAAGTTCGATGAATCTCATAGGATCTAGGAGTTTTCATAGATTTAAAACTTAAATTTCTTTTTCGTTTTTCATGGTGGAAATTAGTGAATCGTCATTCACTTACCTTCAAATGTTCTGCAATTTGGGTTACGGCGTCCCTCTCCCGAGTTGTAGAATATTGTGTTGGGTCCTAGCCTTAGTATCTCATTTGGGTGATTTACTGAGGACTCAATCAATCAACTAACTTGAATTCGTTTTCTCCCATTTTGTAGATGTCAAAGTTCGACAACTATGGTCTTCCCAAATCCCGTGGAACAAGCTTTCCACATGAAGATGATATTCCACGATTCAATCGAGGAACAAGAGATCATACTTCACTTCCTCTTCCTCCTCCAATTATTCTCCCTAACCCACAAGTTCGAAGGCTTGAAAATTTCAAGATCACTCAAGCCCTTTTGGCAAGTAAACATGAAGAAGGAAAGCCGGTGTGTGCACACATCCTAGGGATGAAGTCACACATTGATAGGTTAAGAATGTTGGGATCCGTTGTCTGTCAGGAGATGGCTATTGATTGGGTTCTTCAGTCACTTCCTAACTCATATGGTGAGTTCGTAAGAGAGTACTATATGATAAACCGCGACGTGACCCTTATAGATCTCACCTATATGCTTATTGCTGCTAAATCAGCAATGGTTTGGTGCAATAGAAAAGCAAAGTGGATTGGTGAATCTGCCTTCAAGACCTCTATGGATATAGACAATGGCAACGAAATACTTTCTATGATCAAAAGGTTTGATCATAAGAGAAAGGCAATGTCTAAAGTAGTTCCATGTCATGTTCTAAAAAAGTCAATTTGCTTTTATTGCCAAGAGAAAGGGCATTGGAGACGAAGCAGCCCCATTTACCTAAGAGATCTAAGAGATGGGAGAGTCGAAACGTATGGCTCTAATATAGGTAAAATCCATTGACTAACTCTTTTAAGCTTCATTATAGATTCTTAATACATAATGTGATAAGATTACAATTGATGTTTTGTAGAATCGAAGAAAAGAAAGGGAGCTTAAAGGAAGAAGTGAGCAGAATCTAACCATGGAGGAATGGATTTCGATCGTATTTCTCAAAGATTAGATTCTTAAACTAATACTTAGAGTTAGAATTAGATTGCTAAGAAAGATGTATTAGCATAAGTTTTTCAATGAGTTGCATTGTAAGGACAATTTTTTCCGCAATAAAATAAATTTTGATTTTAAATTTTATTTATTTATCCTTACAATGGCGTGTATGAAAAATTGATGTTAAAATGTTTCTATTATTAGCAATAATGGATTTGGTTCTTATTATGTTATTTATGGAAAGTCGAGAATTTACCAAATAGGGAGAGTTTCTCATCACCCAAAGTTTCAATTGGACAGAAATTTGGAATCACGCAACTTGGTTGCACGATGAATGAGAAATTTCATATTTGGAAATTAGACAAATTCATTGACAAAGTGTCAAGTGAAGGACTAAGAGATCGAGCACACAATGTTGCGTGTTGATCAAGTCCACCATAAGAGTAACAATTATATTCGTCATGATTTACTAAAGGTTTAGTAAATATGATTCTACTTACAAGATTAAGTGTAATTATGAATTGATTAAAGGGTTTAGATCAATAGCAGAACAAATAAGAAGAATCAAGTAGGCAGAAAGATAAAAGTTTCTCCATTCTAAGAAGATGGGAGAGTACCTTTTATGCTTTATGATAGGTCTTAATGATTAAGAACCATACCTCAATTGATCCTCTAAGTGAGTCTTAGTACAATTGTATGTCTAAGAAGAGGAATCAAGAATTGAAGAAATGGTTAAATCAATAAGTCAATCATACTTCGTTCCAATAACAAGTCTTAAAGTTAAGATTGTAACATTGAGTGAAAGGTATTAAGAAGGTTTGTAACTTTCATTAAATGTGGAAAGTTGTGATGTCTTGGATAAGACAAAGACCAACTAGGACCAATTTATGAAGTGTTTTGATAAAAGCTACACTAACTCTTGAATATTTGTTTGTCAAGAAATGGTCTTTGACAAGAGAATCTTATATGTCAAGGAGTCAGTGGGAGTCTTAATGGTCTTGAAAGGTTTCAAGAACAATTCAAATAAACCTTATCAAGAATCACTAGCACACGAGTGGAGGTTTACAACCTATCGTGTTGACATTATTTTGATTCTGTGCCAATCCAATCGAGTTAATTATGCATGTGAGTTCTATGAGTTCTCATTTTGAACGCATAAAAGGCAAAGCACCTTAATCAATGAAAGGTACATTGATAGGAAAGGGGGAGCTGCTTAACTACTTGGAAGACATGGTGGGCAGCTGTGCTACCATAAAGGCAAGAAATCGAGATCAAGAAAGTTCGATCCATAAGAGTTTGAATTTTTCGTAAACTTTGGTTTTGACAAATTCACATGGATAGGAACAAATACACTGTTTAAATCTAAGTGTCATAAGATTTCCTCCTTCATGAAAATGATTGTGAGGAAATGCCTTCACTAAGACAGATTTTAAGAAGATAGTGATTGTAAAATTGCATTCTCGAATTCAATTATGGTTACGGCATCCCTTTCCATAATTTGAATTGTGAGGTTTGGCAATTAGTCTTAATTGTTTAGACACACATATGAACTATCGAAGGCAAATGTGTATAAGTTCAAGTAACCTTGATAAAAGATTATAAAAGCACTAAGTATTAGAAACATGAACTTAAGAAATTCAATAAGCATTGTTTTTCTGAAAGTTAAGATGTTTATGAATACATGTCGAAGCTAGTGGGAGCATAAGTGTTATGTTTTATAATAATCATCATGATAGTGGGAGCATAAATGTTATGATTGTATGATTATTAAGGCACGTATTGCAAGTTGGCAATATTTATTATAGAAAACAAGAGTTATACCTTGCAAAGTCGTAAGGGTTGTAAAGTTGTTTTGCTATAATTAAGGGAGAGAATATTATGCTTCATTTCAAATCTAAAGGATTAGGTTGTGGAATGTTAATAAATTTAGTCAAAGGTATAAAGTGTGTTCTTAAAATTTCGATTATGATTACGGCATCCCTCTTCACAATTCGAATTTTGAGAACATAGCAAATAAAACATTATGCGTCGTGTCCCATACGCATCGGGTATAGGATCGATTGCAAATGCTTTAATGTTTGACCATTCTAAAATTTTCCAAATGTCTAGCGCATTTAGAGGGAAAAAGGACAAGAATTGGTTTTGACTAAAACAATTAAACAACTATCAAAGGACAATCCAAAGTTCGACGAGGATTGGTCGCTTGTGAGTAGTTGGAAGCATAGTATTGGAAAATATGGAAATGTTTCCATATTGGATGGACCATATCAACATCATTACGAATAGATAAGATTCTATTAAGAATAAGTTGTCATATGGAACACATGGAAGTGTGTCCATATTGGGAATTGACTATTGAGAAATCTATGACTAGATTAGAAACTTTTATGCAAAAGGATGTTCAAAGGAATGTACTTTGAGTGAGAGACATCATATCTAAGGAATTGTCTTGTAACAATCTCCGATAGAGGACTTTGTAATATCATTGGCAATAGTCTTTGTGACTTTGGTGCAGTGACATTACGAAAGGATAAGTTGCATAGAATATTAGAATCTAGCATATTCTATAAGTAGCAAGAATTTGATATTCTTTCACTTATGAAAAGGATTTGGAGTTGTGAAATGAGAATGATTGGAAATGTGTTCAATGTGATCTATTTCACAAAGTAAGAACCATAGGTAAACATTGTGTGCATGGTAGGAGCATGGGACAAGTGTTGTAATTCAAGTAAGAAGTTGATTACCCGAAACTACAAATAATGAGTAATCAATATGGTGATAAATAAAAGGTGTTTTATTTATGCTCAAAGGGTTGAGGCCATATGGGATTAGTATTATTCTTGTGTTTCACACTTGCATGTTTTGACTTCCAGAATAATTGAGTTTATTAAGAATAATCGAATTATTCAAACGGGCCACAGTCGTTCATATGTTGGAAGTAGATATGAATGAAGACTGTCATGAATTGGTGTGTAGATTGTCTAAAAGTGTATTAGACATAAGAAAATGTTTGCTGCAACATTCATGAGTGCTTATGAATATGAATTGAGCATTGGATTAAACCACGCTCACTTGGATCACTCTATGAATTGTATCACGAGTGATTAGTGAGACGATAACATCTTATATTCTTGAAACCGAGATGTGTGAGTTGTATCTTGCAAATCGGTTGCACATTGATAATATGTAAACGCACTAGTAACTTGGTGTTATAAAACATATTGTTGTGTGTGATTCGGTGCGTGAGTGCAAGCAAGCATTGTATCAAAGTTTATCGGTTCCTTTTATCCAAAGTAGGATAAAAGCGATATCTTTGGGCCCCTCGATGGTTTAGTGATGACAAACGTAAATGCTTGGCCGGGTTAGGGCTAATTTGATTTGTTCAATTAGTTTGTCGTCATAAATCAGAAATCGAGAAGTAGTACAAAGAGAATGATTTGAAATCATATCTCATATGATATTTAGAATAGAGGAATATATGATCCCTTATCTAAGGATACGCGTATCTGATAGGATTAGAGTTGACAGCGGCTTTGGAAAGCTACGATTGCAGATCGGGATCTTAAGTCATACGCATAATAGTTATTAGACTTATCCAAGTGGGAGACTGTTGGATTAGTGTCTAAGTCCATAACTATTTTGGTATGTACTTGACCCGATGGTGCATGGTCCTTTTGGGTTGCCTTCACCAAAGCAACTTGATAGGATGAATTATGGAGAGAAAGGATTAAATATGATTTATTAATATATTATGGGAATAATATATTAAAGGAGAAATCATATTGTTTAATTAATATTAGTCAATAATTAATTGGTAATTAGTTTTGTGACTAAAAGAGATTAATTAAACTTAAGGGACTGGAATTGTAATTATAGGATAATTGCAATTTGGGCCATGGATTGCCTTGAATCAAGAGGTGGACGAATTCTATGGGGAAACCCATAAGGAAATCGTCCATGGGCTTGATTAAAGGAGTCTATGGGTTGCTTAGGGCTTAAGCAACCAAATTAGGGTTTCCTTGTTAGATAACCCTACTAGCCTCACTATATATAGAACCCTTAAGGCTCAAAAACGGGTACAAGCAACCTTCTAGGGTTTTCACATGTTTTGGGTAGCCTCCATCCTCTCTCCTCTTCATCCTCTTGCTTATGGTGTTTGTGAGCCATTAGAGGAGTGACACTTGTGACTCTAAGCCTTCCAAAGTCAATTCAAGGTGGAATTGGGATTGTTATTGCTACATGACAATCAAGGTAATATCTTAAACCTAATTATATGTTAATATTGATTTCCATATGCTAGAATTAGGGTTTATAGTCTTGGATTCAAAACATATACAATAGAGAAACCTAGATCCAAGCATTAGGGTTTGTATGAGCACATAGGATGTCTTATGACCAAAACCCATCAGTGGTATCAGAGCCTGGCTTGGTTTCAATTGTATTGATGCATTGTATATCTAATAAATTCGATTTTTGGTGTTTTGGGGGCTGGACTCGCCGAGTCCATAGCTGAACTCGCCGAGTCCAAGGTGACTCGACGAGTCCAGGCTTGACTCGACGAGTCAACTCGTCAGATAGAGCTTATCTCGGGATTTCTTGCTGTTTTTGCATTAGGATAATTACCTTATCATGTTAGATCAATATTAATCCGATTATATGATATATTTGACTATATTTTTGATCTAATTGAGGATATTTATCAATTAATAAGATAATTGTTTCCTTATAAGATAATTGATTAATTATTTTGAGTAAATTGATAAATTGTTTTGCAAGAAATCATTAAATAAATCAAAAGATGGATAATTATGTGATTAAATTATTTGTTATTTGATCCTTGTTGTTATGAAAAGTTTCATATTTTGCCCTTTAGGTTTTATAGTTTAAATTTGAACCCAAAAGTTTTGTTGTTTTGAAATTTAAATAGTTGAAACCCTAATGTTTTGAAAAAGGTTTCAAAACTTGCCCTCAAGTTTTGGAATTTAAATTTTGATTAAATGGTTTAATTTTGATGTATATTTAAATTCTAAAACCCTAATGTGTTGAAATGTTTCAAAACTTGCCCTCAAGTTTTGGAATTTAAAAGTTGATTAAAAGTTTAATTAGGAATGTTAAATTCTAAAACCCTAGCATAGTTTTGAAAAAGTTCAAATCACACCCTTATGGTTTTATTAATTAATTAAGGTGTATAATTAAAAGAAGTTTAATAAATCCATAAAAGTTTAGGTTTACAATTTAATTGAATTAAAAGTATGATTGTTAAATTAGACCACCTAGTATTTTAAAAGTATAAAATACACCCTATACTATATATATAACATTAAAGGTCTAACATTATATATATGTATGAGTAAAAGTCAGTCTTACCGTTAGTAGGCCTCATTCACGAAGCTGGTCTATAAGGGGTGTTTAAGGAAATTGCCTATAAAATGGCGATTGAATGGGTATCCACTCTTACCCACCACACTCTTGACTAGTGGAGGGTCGTTAGCCGAACGGGTAGGATGGGACAAAACCTTCCATTATATGTATAATGAAATATAATAGTAACTGAATGTTTTACAAATTCCCAATCTTAGTTACTTAGGCAAAAGTGAATTGATGCAATTCCATGAAATTACACTTTGTGCCCTTGCAAAGACGTTAGTGGATCATGTGTGGTTTACCGGCACACTAAATGGTTCTAAGCAAAAGTAGCAAAGGGTGACTCAATGTTTGTCATAGTTCGGTGGAGCGTGTGTGGTTTACCGACACATCGAATAGGTGACTGTAGCATGTGAGGGCACCATGTAAGTTTGCATGGTTATTCACACCCGCTTTGTGATCCTCGGCATCCCAGTCACAAACAAGAGGGGCATATCGAGATTTAAACATGCCATTAAAAGTTCGATGAATCTCATAGGATCTAGGAGTTTTCATAGATTTAAAACTTAAATTTCTTTTTCGTTTTTCATGGTGGAAATTAGTGAATCGTCATTCACTTACCTTCAAATGTTCTGCAATTTGGGTTACGGCGTCCCTCTCCCGAGTTGTAGAATATTGTGTTGGGTCCTAGCCTTAGTATCTCATTTGGGTGATTTACTGAGGACTCAATCAATCAACTAACTTGAATTCGTTTTCTCCCGTTTTGTAGATGTCAAAGTTCGACAACTATGGTCTTCCCAAATCCCGTGGAACAAGCTTTCCACATGAAGATGATATTCCACGATTCAATCGAGGAACAAGAGATCATACTTCACTTCCTCTTCCTCCTCCAATTATTCTCCCTAACCCACAAGTTCGAAGGCTTGAAAATTTCAAGATCACTCAAGCCCTTTTGGCAAGTAAACATGAAGAAGGAAAGCCGGTGTGTGCACACATCCTAGGGATGAAGTCACACATTGATAGGTTAAGAATGTTGGGATCCGTTGTCTGTCAGGAGATGGCTATTGATTGGGTTCTTCAGTCACTTCCTAACTCATATGGTGAGTTCGTAAGAGAGTACTATATGATAAACCGCGACGTGACCCTTATAGATCTCACCTATATGCTTATTGCTGCTAAATCAGCAATGGTTTGGTGCAATAGAAAAGCAAAGTGGATTGGTGAATCTGCCTTCAAGACCTCTATGGATATAGACAATGGCAACGAAAGACTTTCTATGATCAAAAGGTTTGATCATAAGAGAAAGGCAATGTCTAAAGTAGTTCCATGTCATGTTCTAAAAAAGTCAATTTGCTTTTATTGCCAAGAGAAAGGGCATTGGAGACGAAGCAGCCCCATTTACCTAAGAGATCTAAGAGATGGGAGAGTCGAAACGTATGGCTCTAATATAGGTAAAATCCATTGACTAACTCTTTTAAGCTTCATTATAGATTCTTAATACATAATGTGATAAGATTACAATTGATGTTTTGTAGAATCGAAGAAAAGAAAGGGAGCTTAAAGGAAGAAGTGAGCAGAATCTAACCATGGAGGAATGGATTTCGATCGTATTTCTCAAAGATTAGATTCTTAAACTAATACTTAGAGTTAGAATTAGATTGCTAAGAAAGATGTATTAGCATAAGTTTTTCAATGAGTTGCATTGTAAGGACAATTTTTTCCGCAATAAAATAAATTTTGATTTTAAATTTTATTTATTTATCCTTACAATGGCGTGTATGAAAAATTGATGTTAAAATGTTTCTATTATTAGCAATAATGGATTTGGTTCTTATTATGTTATTTATGGAAAGTCGAGAATTTACCAAATAGGGAGAGTTTCTCATCACCCAAAGTTTCAATTGGACAGAAATTTGGAATCACGCAACTTGGTTGCACGATGAATGAGAAATTTCATATTTGGAAATTAGACAAATTCATTGACAAAGTGTCAAGTGAAGGACTAAGAGATCGAGCACACAATGTTGCGTGTTGATCAAGTCCACCATAAGAGTAACAATTATATTCGTCATGATTTACTAAAGGTTTAGTAAATATGATTCTACTTACAAGATTAAGTGTAATTATGAATTGATTAAAGGGTTTAGATCAATAGCAGAACAAATAAGAAGAATCAAGTAGGCAGAAAGATAAAAGTTTCTCCATTCTAAGAAGATGGGAGAGTACCTTTTATGCTTTATGATAGGTCTTAATGATTAAGAACCATACCTCAATTGATCCTCTAAGTGAGTCTTAGTACAATTGTATGTCTAAGAAGAGGAATCAAGAATTGAAGAAATGGTTAAATCAATAAGTCAATCATACTTCGTTCCAATAACAAGTCTTAAAGTTAAGATTGTAACATTGAGTGAAAGGTATTAAGAAGGTTTGTAACTTTCATTAAATGTGGAAAGTTGTGATGTCTTGGATAAGACAAAGACCAACTAGGACCAATTTATGAAGTGTTTTGATAAAAGCTACACTAACTCTTGAATATTTGTTTGTCAAGAAATGGTCTTTGACAAGAGAATCTTATATGTCAAGGAGTCAGTGGGAGTCTTAATGGTCTTGAAAGGTTTCAAGAACAATTCAAATAAACCTTATCAAGAATCACTAGCACACGAGTGGAGGTTTACAACCTATCGTGTTGACATTATTTTGATTCTGTGCCAATCCAATCGAGTTAATTATGCATGTGAGTTCTATGAGTTCTCATTTTGAACGCATAAAAGGCAAAGCACCTTAATCAATGAAAGGTACATTGATAGGAAAGGGGGAGCTGCTTAACTACTTGGAAGACATGGTGGGCAGCTGTGCTACCATAAAGGCAAGAAATCGAGATCAAGAAAGTTCGATCCATAAGAGTTTGAATTTTTCGTAAACTTTGGTTTTGACAAATTCACATGGATAGGAAATAATACACTGTTTAAATCTAAGTGTCATAAGATTTCCTCCTTCATGAAAATGATTGTGAGGAAATGCCTTCACTAAGACAGATTTTAAGAAGATAGTGATTGTAAAATTGCATTCTCGAATTCAATTATGGTTACGGCATCCCTTTCCATAATTTGAATTGTGAGGTTTGGCAATTAGTCTTAATTGTTTAGACACACATATGAACTATCGAAGGCAAATGTGTATAAGTTCAAGTAACCTTGATAAAAGATTATAAAAGCACTAAGTATTAGAAACATGAACTTAAGAAATTCAATAAGCATTGTTTTTCTGAAAGTTAAGATGTTTATGAATACATGTCGAAGCTAGTGGGAGCATAAGTGTTATGTTTTATAATAATCATCATGATAGTGGGAGCATAAATGTTATGATTGTATGATTATTAAGGCACGTATTGCAAGTTGGCAATATTTATTATAGAAAACAAGAGTTATACCTTGCAAAGTCGTAAGGGTTGTAAAGTTGTTTTGCTATAATTAAGGGAGAGAATATTATGCTTCATTTCAAATCTAAAGGATTAGGTTGTGGAATGTTAATAAATTTAGTCAAAGGTATAAAGTGTGTTCTTAAAATTTCGATTATGATTACGGCATCCCTCTTCACAATTCGAATTTTGAGAACATAGCAAATAAAACATTATGCGTCGTGTCCCATACGCATCGGGTATAGGATCGATTGCAAATGCTTTAATGTTTGACCATTCTAAAATTTTCCAAATGTCTAGCGCATTTAGAGGGAAAAAGGACAAGAATTGGTTTTGACTAAAACAATTAAACAACTATCAAAGGACAATCCAAAGTTCGACGAGGATTGGTCGCTTGTGAGTAGTTGGAAGCATAGTATTGGAAAATATGGAAATGTTTCCATATTGGATGGACCATATCAACATCATTACGAATAGATAAGATTCTATTAAGAATAAGTTGTCATATGGAACACATGGAAGTGTGTCCATATTGGGAATTGACTATTGAGAAATCTATGACTAGATTAGAAACTTTTATGCAAAAGGATGTTCAAAGGAATGTACTTTGAGTGAGAGACATCATATCTAAGGAATTGTCTTGTAACAATCTCCGATAGAGGACTTTGTAATATCATTGGCAATAGTCTTTGTGACTTTGGTGCAGTGACATTACGAAAGGATAAGTTGCATAGAATATTAGAATCTAGCATATTCTATAAGTAGCAAGAATTTGATATTCTTTCACTTATGAAAAGGATTTGGAGTTGTGAAATGAGAATGATTGGAAATGTGTTCAATGTGATCTATTTCACAAAGTAAGAACCATAGGTAAACATTGTGTGCATGGTAGGAGCATGGGACAAGTGTTGTAATTCAAGTAAGAAGTTGATTACCCGAAACTACAAATAATGAGTAATCAATATGGTGATAAATAAAAGGTGTTTTATTTATGCTCAAAGGGTTGAGGCCATATGGGATTAGTATTATTCTTGTGTTTCACACTTGCATGTTTTGACTTCCAGAATAATTGAGTTTATTAAGAATAATCGAATTATTCAAACGGGCCACAGTCGTTCATATGTTGGAAGTAGATATGAATGAAGACTGTCATGAATTGGTGTGTAGATTGTCTAAAAGTGTATTAGACATAAGAAAATGTTTGCTGCAACATTCATGAGTGCTTATGAATATGAATTGAGCATTGGATTAAACCACGCTCACTTGGATCACTCTATGAATTGTATCACGAGTGATTAGTGAGACGATAACATCTTATATTCTTGAAACCGAGATGTGTGAGTTGTATCTTGCAAATCGGTTGCACATTGATAATATGTAAACGCACTAGTAACTTGGTGTTATAAAACATATTGTTGTGTGTGATTCGGTGCGTGAGTGCAAGCAAGCATTGTATCAAAGTTTATCGGTTCCTTTTATCCAAAGTAGGATAAAAGCGATATCTTTGGGCCCCTCGATGGTTTAGTGATGACAAACGTAAATGCTTGGCCGGGTTAGGGCTAATTTGATTTGTTCAATTAGTTTGTCGTCATAAATCAGAAATCGAGAAGTAGTACAAAGAGAATGATTTGAAATCATATCTCATATGATATTTAGAATAGAGGAATATATGATCCCTTATCTAAGGATACGCGTATCTGATAGGATTAGAGTTGACAGCGGCTTTGGAAAGCTACGATTGCAGATCGGGATCTTAAGTCATACGCATAATAGTTATTAGACTTATCCAAGTGGGAGACTGTTGGATTAGTGTCTAAGTCCATAACTATTTTGGTATGTACTTGACCCGATGGTGCATGGTCCTTTTGGGTTGCCTTCACCAAAGCAACTTGATAGGATGAATTATGGAGAGAAAGGATTAAATATGATTTATTAATATATTATGGGAATAATATATTAAAGGAGAAATCATATTGTTTAATTAATATTAGTCAATAATTAATTGGTAATTAGTTTTGTGACTAAAAGAGATTAATTAAACTTAAGGGACTGGAATTGTAATTATAGGATAATTGCAATTTGGGCCATGGATTGCCTTGAATCAAGAGGTGGACGAATTCTATGGGGAAACCCATAAGGAAATCGTCCATGGGCTTGATTAAAGGAGTCTATGGGTTGCTTAGGGCTTAAGCAACCAAATTAGGGTTTCCTTGTTAGATAACCCTACTAGCCTCACTATATATAGAACCCTTAAGGCTCAAAAACGGGTACAAGCAACCTTCTAGGGTTTTCACATGTTTTGGGTAGCCTCCATCCTCTCTCCTCTTCATCCTCTTGCTTATGGTGTTTGTGAGCCATTAGAGGAGTGACACTTGTGACTCTAAGCCTTCCAAAGTCAATTCAAGGTGGAATTGGGATTGTTATTGCTACATGACAATCAAGGTAATATCTTAAACCTAATTATATGTTAATATTGATTTCCATATGCTAGAATTAGGGTTTATAGTCTTGGATTCAAAACATATACAATAGAGAAACCTAGATCCAAGCATTAGGGTTTGTATGAGCACATAGGATGTCTTATGACCAAAACCCATCAGTGGTATCAGAGCCTGGCTTGGTTTCAATTGTATTGATGCATTGTATATCTAATAAATTCGATTTTTGGTGTTTTGGGGGCTGGACTCGCCGAGTCCATAGCTGAACTCGCCGAGTCCAAGGTGACTCGACGAGTCCAGGCTTGACTCGACGAGTCAACTCGTCAGATAGAGCTTATCTCGGGATTTCTTGCTGTTTTTGCATTAGGATAATTACCTTATCATGTTAGATCAATATTAATCCGATTATATGATATATTTGACTATATTTTTGATCTAATTGAGGATATTTATCAATTAATAAGATAATTGTTTCCTTATAAGATAATTGATTAATTATTTTGAGTAAATTGATAAATTGTTTTGCAAGAAATCATTAAATAAATCAAAAGATGGATAATTATGTGATTAAATTATTTGTTATTTGATCCTTGTTGTTATGAAAAGTTTCATATTTTGCCCTTTAGGTTTTATAGTTTAAATTTGAACCCAAAAGTTTTGTTGTTTTGAAATTTAAATAGTTGAAACCCTAATGTTTTGAAAAAGGTTTCAAAACTTGCCCTCAAGTTTTGGAATTTAAATTTTGATTAAATGGTTTAATTTTGATGTATATTTAAATTCTAAAACCCTAATGTGTTGAAATGTTTCAAAACTTGCCCTCAAGTTTTGGAATTTAAAAGTTGATTAAAAGTTTAATTAGGAATGTTAAATTCTAAAACCCTAGCATAGTTTTGAAAAAGTTCAAATCACACCCTTATGGTTTTATTAATTAATTAAGGTGTATAATTAAAAGAAGTTTAATAAATCCATAAAAGTTTAGGTTTACAATTTAATTGAATTAAAAGTATGATTGTTAAATTAGACCACCTAGTATTTTAAAAGTATAAAATACACCCTATACTATATATATAACATTAAAGGTCTAACATTATATATATGTATGAGTAAAAGTCAGTCTTACCGTTAGTAGGCCTCATTCACGAAGCTGGTCTATAAGGGGTGTTTAAGGAAATTGCCTATAAAATGGCGATTGAATGGGTATCCACTCTTACCCACCACACTCTTGACTAGTGGAGGGTCGTTAGCCGAACGGGTAGGATGGGACAAAACCTTCCATTATATGTATAATGAAATATAATAGTAACTGAATGTTTTACAAATTCCCAATCTTAGTTACTTAGGCAAAAGTGAATTGATGCAATTCCATGAAATTACACTTTGTGCCCTTGCAAAGACGTTAGTGGATCATGTGTGGTTTACCGGCACACTAAATGGTTCTAAGCAAAAGTAGCAAAGGGTGACTCAATGTTTGTCATAGTTCGGTGGAGCGTGTGTGGTTTACCGACACATCGAATAGGTGACTGTAGCATGTGAGGGCACCATGTAAGTTTGCATGGTTATTCACACCCGCTTTGTGATCCTCGGCATCCCAGTCACAAACAAGAGGGGCATATCGAGATTTAAACATGCCATTAAAAGTTCGATGAATCTCATAGGATCTAGGAGTTTTCATAGATTTAAAACTTAAATTTCTTTTTCGTTTTTCATGGTGGAAATTAGTGAATCGTCATTCACTTACCTTCAAATGTTCTGCAATTTGGGTTACGGCGTCCCTCTCCCGAGTTGTAGAATATTGTGTTGGGTCCTAGCCTTAGTATCTCATTTGGGTGATTTACTGAGGACTCAATCAATCAACTAACTTGAATTCGTTTTCTCCCGTTTTGTAGATGTCAAAGTTCGACAACTATGGTCTTCCCAAATCCCGTGGAACAAGCTTTCCACATGAAGATGATATTCCACGATTCAATCGAGGAACAAGAGATCATACTTCACTTCCTCTTCCTCCTCCAATTATTCTCCCTAACCCACAAGTTCGAAGGCTTGAAAATTTCAAGATCACTCAAGCCCTTTTGGCAAGTAAACATGAAGAAGGAAAGCCGGTGTGTGCACACATCCTAGGGATGAAGTCACACATTGATAGGTTAAGAATGTTGGGATCCGTTGTCTGTCAGGAGATGGCTATTGATTGGGTTCTTCAGTCACTTCCTAACTCATATGGTGAGTTCGTAAGAGAGTACTATATGATAAACCGCGACGTGACCCTTATAGATCTCACCTATATGCTTATTGCTGCTAAATCAGCAATGGTTTGGTGCAATAGAAAAGCAAAGTGGATTGGTGAATCTGCCTTCAAGACCTCTATGGATATAGACAATGGCAACGAAAGACTTTCTATGATCAAAAGGTTTGATCATAAGAGAAAGGCAATGTCTAAAGTAGTTCCATGTCATGTTCTAAAAAAGTCAATTTGCTTTTATTGCCAAGAGAAAGGGCATTGGAGACGAAGCAGCCCCATTTACCTAAGAGATCTAAGAGATGGGAGAGTCGAAACGTATGGCTCTAATATAGGTAAAATCCATTGACTAACTCTTTTAAGCTTCATTATAGATTCTTAATACATAATGTGATAAGATTACAATTGATGTTTTGTAGAATCGAAGAAAAGAAAGGGAGCTTAAAGGAAGAAGTGAGCAGAATCTAACCATGGAGGAATGGATTTCGATCGTATTTCTCAAAGATTAGATTCTTAAACTAATACTTAGAGTTAGAATTAGATTGCTAAGAAAGATGTATTAGCATAAGTTTTTCAATGAGTTGCATTGTAAGGACAATTTTTTCCGCAATAAAATAAATTTTGATTTTAAATTTTATTTATTTATCCTTACAATGGCGTGTATGAAAAATTGATGTTAAAATGTTTCTATTATTAGCAATAATGGATTTGGTTCTTATTATGTTATTTATGGAAAGTCGAGAATTTACCAAATAGGGAGAGTTTCTCATCACCCAAAGTTTCAATTGGACAGAAATTTGGAATCACGCAACTTGGTTGCACGATGAATGAGAAATTTCATATTTGGAAATTAGACAAATTCATTGACAAAGTGTCAAGTGAAGGACTAAGAGATCGAGCACACAATGTTGCGTGTTGATCAAGTCCACCATAAGAGTAACAATTATATTCGTCATGATTTACTAAAGGTTTAGTAAATATGATTCTACTTACAAGATTAAGTGTAATTATGAATTGATTAAAGGGTTTAGATCAATAGCAGAACAAATAAGAAGAATCAAGTAGGCAGAAAGATAAAAGTTTCTCCATTCTAAGAAGATGGGAGAGTACCTTTTATGCTTTATGATAGGTCTTAATGATTAAGAACCATACCTCAATTGATCCTCTAAGTGAGTCTTAGTACAATTGTATGTCTAAGAAGAGGAATCAAGAATTGAAGAAATGGTTAAATCAATAAGTCAATCATACTTCGTTCCAATAACAAGTCTTAAAGTTAAGATTGTAACATTGAGTGAAAGGTATTAAGAAGGTTTGTAACTTTCATTAAATGTGGAAAGTTGTGATGTCTTGGATAAGACAAAGACCAACTAGGACCAATTTATGAAGTGTTTTGATAAAAGCTACACTAACTCTTGAATATTTGTTTGTCAAGAAATGGTCTTTGACAAGAGAATCTTATATGTCAAGGAGTCAGTGGGAGTCTTAATGGTCTTGAAAGGTTTCAAGAACAATTCAAATAAACCTTATCAAGAATCACTAGCACACGAGTGGAGGTTTACAACCTATCGTGTTGACATTATTTTGATTCTGTGCCAATCCAATCGAGTTAATTATGCATGTGAGTTCTATGAGTTCTCATTTTGAACGCATAAAAGGCAAAGCACCTTAATCAATGAAAGGTACATTGATAGGAAAGGGGGAGCTGCTTAACTACTTGGAAGACATGGTGGGCAGCTGTGCTACCATAAAGGCAAGAAATCGAGATCAAGAAAGTTCGATCCATAAGAGTTTGAATTTTTCGTAAACTTTGGTTTTGACAAATTCACATGGATAGGAACAAATACACTGTTTAAATCTAAGTGTCATAAGATTTCCTCCTTCATGAAAATGATTGTGAGGAAATGCCTTCACTAAGACAGATTTTAAGAAGATAGTGATTGTAAAATTGCATTCTCGAATTCAATTATGGTTACGGCATCCCTTTCCATAATTTGAATTGTGAGGTTTGGCAATTAGTCTTAATTGTTTAGACACACATATGAACTATCGAAGGCAAATGTGTATAAGTTCAAGTAACCTTGATAAAAGATTATAAAAGCACTAAGTATTAGAAACATGAACTTAAGAAATTCAATAAGCATTGTTTTTCTGAAAGTTAAGATGTTTATGAATACATGTCGAAGCTAGTGGGAGCATAAGTGTTATGTTTTATAATAATCATCATGATAGTGGGAGCATAAATGTTATGATTGTATGATTATTAAGGCACGTATTGCAAGTTGGCAATATTTATTATAGAAAACAAGAGTTATACCTTGCAAAGTCGTAAGGGTTGTAAAGTTGTTTTGCTATAATTAAGGGAAAGAATATTATGCTTCATTTCAAATCTAAAGGATTAGGTTGTGGAATGTTAATAAATTTAGTCAAAGGTATAAAGTGTGTTCTTAAAATTTCGATTATGATTACGGCATCCCTCTTCACAATTCGAATTTTGAGAACATAGCAAATAAAACATTATGCGTCGTGTCCCATACGCATCGGGTATAGGATCGATTGCAAATGCTTTAATGTTTGACCATTCTAAAATTTTCCAAATGTCTAGCGCATTTAGAGGGAAAAAGGACAAGAATTGGTTTTGACTAAAACAATTAAACAACTATCAAAGGACAATCCAAAGTTCGACGAGGATTGGTCGCTTGTGAGTAGTTGGAAGCATAGTATTGGAAAATATGGAAATGTTTCCATATTGGATGGACCATATCAACATCATTACGAATAGATAAGATTCTATTAAGAATAAGTTGTCATATGGAACACATGGAAGTGTGTCCATATTGGGAATTGACTATTGAGAAATCTATGACTAGATTAGAAACTTTTATGCAAAAGGATGTTCAAAGGAATGTACTTTGAGTGAGAGACATCATATCTAAGGAATTGTCTTGTAACAATCTCCGATAGAGGACTTTGTAATATCATTGGCAATAGTCTTTGTGACTTTGGTGCAGTGACATTACGAAAGGATAAGTTGCATAGAATATTAGAATCTAGCATATTCTATAAGTAGCAAGAATTTGATATTCTTTCACTTATGAAAAGGATTTGGAGTTGTGAAATGAGAATGATTGGAAATGTGTTCAATGTGATCTATTTCACAAAGTAAGAACCATAGGTAAACATTGTGTGCATGGTAGGAGCATGGGACAAGTGTTGTAATTCAAGTAAGAAGTTGATTACCCGAAACTACAAATAATGAGTAATCAATATGGTGATAAATAAAAGGTGTTTTATTTATGCTCAAAGGGTTGAGGCCATATGGGATTAGTATTATTCTTGTGTTTCACACTTGCATGTTTTGACTTCCAGAATAATTGAGTTTATTAAGAATAATCGAATTATTCAAACGGGCCACAGTCGTTCATATGTTGGAAGTAGATATGAATGAAGACTGTCATGAATTGGTGTGTAGATTGTCTAAAAGTGTATTAGACATAAGAAAATGTTTGCTGCAACATTCATGAGTGCTTATGAATATGAATTGAGCATTGGATTAAACCACGCTCACTTGGATCACTCTATGAATTGTATCACGAGTGATTAGTGAGACGATAACATCTTATATTCTTGAAACCGAGATGTGTGAGTTGTATCTTGCAAATCGGTTGCACATTGATAATATGTAAACGCACTAGTAACTTGGTGTTATAAAACATATTGTTGTGTGTGATTCGGTGCGTGAGTGCAAGCAAGCATTGTATCAAAGTTTATCGGTTCCTTTTATCCAAAGTAGGATAAAAGCGATATCTTTGGGCCCCTCGATGGTTTAGTGATGACAAACGTAAATGCTTGGCCGGGTTAGGGCTAATTTGATTTGTTCAATTAGTTTGTCGTCATAAATCAGAAATCGAGAAGTAGTACAAAGAGAATGATTTGAAATCATATCTCATATGATATTTAGAATAGAGGAATATATGATCCCTTATCTAAGGACACGCGTATCTGATAGGATCAGAGTTGACAGCGGCTTTGGAAAGCTACGATTGCAGATCGGGATCTGAAGTCATACGCATAATAGTTATTAGACTTATCCAAGTGGGAGACTGTTGGATTAGTGTCTAAGTCCATAACTATTTGGTATGTACTTGACCCGATGGTGCATGGTCCTTTTGGGTTGCCTTCACCAAAGCAACTTGATAGGATGAATTATGGAGAGAAAGGATTAAATATGATTTATTAATATATTATGGGAATAATATATTAAAGGAGAAATCATATTGTTTAATTAATATTAGTCAATAATTAATTGGTAATTAGTTTTGTGACTAAAAGAGATTAATTAAACTTAAGGGACTGGAATTGTAATTATAGGATAATTGCAATTTGGGCCATGGATTGCCTTGAATCAAGAGGTGGACGAATTCTATGGGGAAACCCATAAGGAAATCGTCCATGGGCTTGATTAAAGGAGTCTATGGGTTGCTTAGGGCTTAAGCAACCAAATTAGGGTTTCCTTGTTAGATAACCCTACTAGCCTCACTATATATAGAACCCTTAAGGCTCAAAAACGGGTACAAGCAACCTTCTAGGGTTTTCACACGTTTTGGGCAGCCTCCATCCTCTCTCCTCTTCATCCTCTTGCTTATGGTGTTTGTGAGCCATTAGAGGAGTGACACTTGTGACTCTAAGCCTTCCAAAGTCAATTCAAGGTGGAATTGGGATTGTTATTGCTACATGACAATCAAGGTAATATCTTAAACCTAATTATATGTTAATATTGATTTCCATATGCTAGAATTAGGGTTTATAGTCTTGGATTCAAAGCATGTACAATAGAGAAACCTAGATCCAAGCATTAGGGTTTGTATGAGCACATAGGATGTCTTATGACCAAAACCCATCACATTGGGACCCCAAACTATGTCTAGGATCCCCCCCCCCCGACGCGCTACAAGGTCCTTAAGATAGGTGTGGACTACCTCCGAGCCCACAACATAAGTTTGGAATGCCTCACCCGACCCTCAGCCCATGTCTGGAATGCTCCCGCCATTACACCGATCTTGACGACATTACAACTTTCACATGGAAACTCGAGATCCCCACCACAGGCCTAAAGATTCTTAACCTTAATCCACTGCCTTACAGGGACCTAAACATATCCATCTCAATGCTAACCGAGCACAACAATGCCATAACTATACCACACCGAATTCTTTTCACAGAACAAGTTGCTACCAAAGCAAAACCCGATAAAATCATGGTCGCACCTGACCTGAGAATAGGATAAACGATTGCACCCTTGATAAAATTCAAAGGTTATCACCTAAAAGAACCATACGTATAATTTGATCCAAGTCCCAATGCTATCTTGTCCATCCCACCAACACACAAGGAATTATTACAATACACATCCTTAGGGAACCCATAACCTTATCCAAAAGAATAGAAATACCAAAGTTCTATCGAACGACGAGCCTCAATCATTAACAAAAGACACCATCATGATCAATCGAAACAAAATTCTGTACTTGATTGAGACTGGACAAGTTCCACCAATACGCAACCACTCGAGAAGACTTCTGAAGTGATCTTAAATGTCGCCCAACCCAAGCCTACTATGAACCAAAATTCTGCACCGCCGTTAAGGGTAAGCATACCCAGAGACCAAAGGAACATAAAACATACTAAATTTGATGATAGGTGGTCACCTCCATAGAACTTCAACTAACACAAATCAAAACCTTCAGAGAACCTTTGCTGAATGATAACGATGTGACCAATAATCGAGAACGCATGACATTAAACTTAATGAACCAAAATCCTCGCGGAGCTAAAGGTACCAAATTCCAAAACTGATTCCTTGATCGATCTCTGCCCAAGATAGATTATATTTAGAGATCCATACCACCATATGGAAATTCCCTCCGTCACCGATTATCATCCCGAGTAATCCCATCGGCTCCTTATCTATTCATTAGCACCCCTTAAAGGGAGCAATAGCTGCAATGAGCTCCTTGATCACCTACCTCTTTTCGAGTGAAAACCCAAGTGTCTCCTGAACCCATGCATATGATTATCACCTACTATATACCCCTTCCTTGGCCAAACCCTGAACCGAGATCCCACATACCCACACCGCAGATCCCCAAAAGACATTCCTCAATACCACGAATCATAACAGATCGATGATCCACCAAGCAGAATAGGTAGTTCTCCCCCACTTAGGGTTCGAAATACTACCCACAGGTGTCGAAACCAAACCATAGCTCAAACCGGATCAACCAGGTACAACCATCCCTGACCCTTGAATGCATAACATATGTAGGGTGATCTTCCAGATAAGGATCGAAAAAATCGTAAGAGAATCTTGAATTTCAACTGAACGCCTCTAAAATTTTCTAATCATGACAACTTTAACTCTAAGGATTCCTTGCAAGAGCACAAGCCAAAACATACTCTCCTTTCTATATCTTAAGAACCTGGACCCTTAATCACATCCCAAAGCATCCATAATACATCAATCCACCCATGCACTCCCGTGCTGACATACTGTCGCCAAATACCGCGACAAACAGACCCAATGTTGGGTTTACATCCCAACTACAATTCCCAAATTGATCATAATGGTTGTTCCATTCTCCAATCCTACGACTCGAATGCATGACCTCACGCCAACAACCTCGAGACCTCAAAACCAACAAGCTCATCAAGGCCAGCACCAATTAATCCAAACCAATTTTGCCACTGGGGCCAAACAATTACCAAACCCATCCCCATGCCTGAGCAACCATAATCAAAGATTAAAAGATGCGGAGCTACTCCCATGAATCGTGGTATCAAACCATGCCATCTTCCCCGACCAACCCTTAGAATCCACAAAACTCTCCTCAATCAGATTATGGATCACGTGCTTCCAGTAGTACGTTCCCAATACTACCTTCTACACCAATCCATACTTTCCTCAAGAATCATCTCATGCCCTCTAATACCTACTCATAATAATAATAATATTCCCAATACATGCTCCCTAGCGAAACAACCACACAAAATACTTCTTAAGCCCTCCTAGGATTTTCCACCTCCCCTGCCATCAGCTGCTGAAGGGATCCAATCAATGTCAACCAACCACTTCATGAATATAGTTACATGCAACAAAACTTAAATAATCTTTCGACTAAAGGACCCAAACCTACAACGATTGGACTCAGATAAGAGCTACACAATCAGGCCAAATCCTACACTCTAGGAATATATAACCTCCATAGGATGTAACTTAATATATTCATTTGATAGTTACCTCCCATTAATGTGAGTCCCACAAAGCACAAAGCAAGCAATGGAGTCGACTGACACTAAAACAAAATAAAATCAAACGGGTTCTCATACGAAATCCTCGATCTCTATCCCTCAGCATCTCGGATACACGCTAGCATACTCATACACCCCATCCCCACTCCCTAGAGGAAGGCTAAACATATCATGACTAACCGGCTAATTGCCACATGAACCTTCATTGGTGCTAGATAATTATCGCATGAACACTATCACATATTACACAACTTAAAAAATCTTAGGCTAAAAGATTCAATCCTACAACGGTTGGACTCAAAAAAGAGCAGTGTTGTAAGAGCAAATCCCTTACCCTAAGGCCATTTAACTCATGTAGTATGTGACTTAGCGTAATCACTAAAGAGTTAGTTCACACCCGAAAGAGCCATACAACAATCAATAAGGCATTCTACAAGAGATAAGGCATCATACATCAGGCAATTCTATCATACGATTCCTAAAGATCCCTATCCTATTACTAGCATGTTGTTCTAACATAACATAACAAAATCTTAAATAACAGTGTGGTAATTTGGGGTCTACTTACTGTCTCCGGCTGATCTTACACATCATATCCTCCTTGTTTATTTTGAAAACCATCTGAAAATTGTTTTTTTAAATATTTTTCCTTAGTTTGAGACTGGATTCACATGAGTGTTCCTCCAATTCACTCAAACCAAGGCTCTGATACCAACCTGCAATTATTGGATAAGGTGTCTAAGTCCATAACTATTTATGGTATGTACTTGACCCAGTTGGCATGGTCCATTTGGGTTGCATGGCATCATGATAATTGGATAGACAAAATGATAAGAAGGACACTTATGATTTGTTAATATATTATAAGTTATAATATATTAATATGAAATCATATTATTTAATTAGTATTGATCAAGAATTAATTTGGAATTAATTTTGTGATCATGAAGAGACTAATTAAATATATGGGGTTGATTGTGTAAATCATCCATTCTTATATAGTGGGCTAATGATCCATTGTTTATTGGATTGGGCTAAAACCCATAGGGTGCTCCATGGAGGTTAAAACCCATGGATCATGGAGGAAATGAAAATCCATGTCAATTAGGGTTTACATGGTGTAACCCTACTTGTGACACACTATATAAAGAACCCATAGGCTAGCAAAATCGGCACTAAGACTAGAATAAGGAGGGGTAGCCTATTTAGAGTGATAATGTACTTCTCTCAAAGTTATTCCAAGAGTTGTGGTGTTGTGTGAAATATTTGAGGCATCACATTTGGGGTGCTAGGATCACAAAGTTCTTAAGGAATCCAAGCAACAAGAAAGGTATGTTCTTCTACTAGCTTTTATGTTTCAAGTTCCCCATGCCATGCTAGTTAGGTTAAGAACCTTGGAAAAATAAAATTTTCATGTATCTTAGTAAACCATAGATCCAAGGTTTCTAGGGTTGCATGTACACCATAGGAGTGTTAAAATGCTCAAAACCCTTCAGTGGTATAAGAGCCTAGGCTTGTTTTCCATTATCCTAGATGCTACATGTTTTTCCAAAGTTGAAATTCTGCATTTTTTGCATCTGACTGCTCACCACGACGTGGCAGTCTTTACTACGACGTGGTGATGCCCCTGTATGTAGAATTTCGGGGTTTTGTTTGGTATTGGATGAGGATTATTACCCGAAACTATTTTTTGAACCTTAAAACCTGGTTTTGAGGTGGTAATGATTATGCTAATCCAATTTCAAAGGTTATTACCAAAATTTCAAGCTTTATACGTGTTTATATGATTCTTGAAATTGTTGATATGAATGTTCATACATTTATGAGTTTTGGTAGATCATAGGAATTATTTGCAAATTGTTTGTTAGTTTAATTCTTGATCTAAATGTTTTTAATGGAGTCCATAATTTGTCCTCAAGTTATAGATTACCAAAAGTCTTTTCTTTTAAAGTCCATTAAAGAACACATAGGTTACATAAAATGAAGAGTCTTCATTTTAATAAACCATTAACTCATAAGTTATGAAGTTGAAAAGTTTTGAATAGTTACAAAACTTGCCCTCAAGTTTTGGAACATGTAAATCACTTTAGAAAACTTTAGTTCCAACCCCTAGAATTTTAAAAGTTAAAAATCAACCCTTATACTTTATAGTATTACAAGTTAATAATATATATGTATAAGATCAAGTCGTTTTACCGTTAGTAGGCCTCATTCACGAAGCTGGTCTATATGGGGGTATAAGGTGTTTCCTATAAAATGACAGCTTAATGGGTGTCCACTCTCACCCACCGCTTCCTTGACAGGTGGATGGTCGTTAGCCAAACGGGTAGGACAGTGACTTTAATGCTCATTAAAAGTATAATGATTATTATAAAGTAACTAAATGTTTTATAAATTCCCAATCTTAGTTACTTTAAGAAAATGTGAATTTGGTGCTAATCCATGAAATTACACTTTGCACCTTGGTTAAGTCGTTAGTGGAGCGTGTATGGTTAACCGACACACTAACTTGGATTTAAAAAGGTTGGGAAAGGGTGGATTAAGGTTTATCATAGATCGGTGGAGCACGTGTGGTTAATCGGCACATCGATTTGCATGGTTATTCACACCTTGTTTTGTGATCCTCGGCATCCCAGTCACAAAACTTGAAGAGCACAATCAAGATTGAAACATGCCATTGAAAAGTTCAACGAATCTCAAAAGAATCTAGGAGTTTCAAAACCAATTAAAACCTAATAATTCATTTTGTTTTTCATGGTAGTAATTGGTGAATCGTCATTCACCTACCTTCAAATATTTTATAGCTTGGATTACGACATCCCTCTTCTAAGTTATAAAATATTGTGTTGGGTCCTAGCCTTAATATTACATTTGAGTGTCTTATTGAGGACTATCTTTATATCTAATCTAAATTTGTCCTTATTCATTTTTAGATGTCTTCCAACAATTCTGCTTCTGGCTCAAACCCTACCGACTCCTTCTCTCTCATGAACCTTTGTGGGAGAGTCATCTTTGATGGCATTAATTTCAATGATTGGATTAGGAACATAAGGATGGCCACTCATTATGAGGATAAAGAATATGTCCTTGACAAGGTGTTGAAGGAACTTGATGAGTCTTATGCTACTCCCGAGGAGATCGCTGACTTCAAGACTCATGAGAGAGATGCCACTAAAGTGACATGTATCATGCTGGCCATAATGACCACCGAGCTCCAAAAGTCCTATCAGGACTTTTATCCTTTTGAGATGCACCAGGATTTGATGGAAAGATACCATCAGAGTGCTCATCAAGAGCGATATGAAATAATCTCCACCATGATAACAACCCAAATGAATGATGGTGAACCCATCACGGGCCACATGCAGAAAATGCAAAGGTTTGTGGACCGTCTGCTAAAGTTGAATGTGAACTTTCCCAAGGAGTTGGCAATTGACATCATATTACACTCCTTACCTTCTTGTTATGATCAATTCCGGACGACCTATCATATGAACAAGGAGGAGGTTACACTTAGCAAACTTCAAGGACTTTTAAAGACTACTGAAAGTGGTCTAAAAGGTAAATCGGTTGTTACCACTCCTACTCCTACCACCGCCCCAGTTTTGGCTATCGGGAGAGGTAAAGGGAAGAAGATGAAGAGCCCTTAGAAGGGTACCAAGGGAAAGTCCCTTTATGGCTCCTTTTCAAGTAGAACCAAAGGTGATTCTATCACTCCTTCTGCCAACCCTAAAGAGGCTGAATGCTTTTATTGCCATGAAAAGGCGCACTGGAAGCGAAACTGCCCAAAGTACTTACAAGATGTTAAGGATGGGAAAGGGAAACCCAACCATGAAGGTATTTACACTATATTTTCTAATAACTCATCATATTCTAATTCTTGGGTCCTTGATACAGGTTGTGGTATTCACACATGTTCTGATTTGCAGGGACTAAGAAGAAGTGAGAATGTGGAGCATGGGAAGATAAACTTGATCATGGGGAATAGGAAAGCATCACCTGTCACCAAGATTGGAGTTTATTCCTTGTTGCTAAGTAGTGGGCTAAGATTAGATTTGAATAAATGTTGTTACTCGTCTGAAATGGTGAGAAATATTATTTCCTTTCACGGTTTGTACAAACAAGGATATACCTTTTCATTTGATAATGAATGTGGTGGCATTAATGCTTTCTATAATAATGTTCTTTATTTTAAAGCATTACCTTGTGATGGTGTATATGAAACTATGTCGGTTGGAGATAACCTAGGAAATAATGTATTGTGTATTGATTCTTCCAATAGCTTGGATAAAGCATCATTATGACATTATCATCTTGGACATGTTAGCAAGAAACGCATAGGCCAACTCCAAAAGGATGGAGTCTTCGAGTCATTTGACCTATAGTCGGATGATATTATGTATCTTGTTTACTTGGAAAAATGAAAAAGTCACCCTTCACTGGTACCTGTGTTAGGGGTGTTGGATCTCGTATACATAGATGTGTGTGGACCCTTTAGAACCGCCACAAGGGATGCTAATCGCTTCTATGTGTCTTTTACCGATAATTATAATAGATAAGGCTATGTCTACTTCATCAAGTATAAGTCAGAAACCTTTGAAAAGTTCAAAGAGTTTAAACAGGAAGTGGTGAATCAGTTGGGCAGGAACATTAAGATGCTTCGATCCGATTCAGGTGGTGAGTATCTTAGTACATAGTTCCTTGACTATCTTAAGGAATGTGGGATTGTCTCACAGTTGACACCTCCCAGAACACCACAACTTAATGGTGTGGCTGAGAGGCGTAATCAAACCTTGTTGGACATGGTTTGTTCCATGATGAGTCGAGATTTGCTACCAATCTCATTTTGGGGGTATGCCTTAGAGACTGTCGCCCATATTCTTAATTTAGTCCCTACCAAAAAGGTTGCCAAAACACTTCACGAGATGTTGACTGGGAAAGTTCCCATTTTGGACCACATCAAGATTTGGGGTTGCGAGGCTTTCGTGAGGTGCGAGACTCACGATAAGCTCGAACCTCAAAGTGAGAGGTGTATTTTCATCGGCTGCCCACAAAAATCCTTTAGTTACCTCTTATATAGACCCAGTGATAATGTGGTCTTTGTGGCAAGGAGAGAAGTCTTTCGCGAGAGAGAATTCATAAGCCAAGGAAACAGTGGGAGAAAAATTGACCTTGAAGAAATTCAAGAGTCAAGTGGTGAAGGAACCTCAAAACCTAGCAGTTAACCTGAGGGGGAAACTCCTGTTGATCCAACTGACGAGTCTGTACCTCTGAGGCATTCCCCTAGAGTTAGGAATGCACCTGAGCATTACTATGGTTTCCATATTACTGCAGAAAGTGATGCAATTATCAGTGATAGTACTATGGTATATTTTGGATGAACCTAACAACTACACGGAAGCCATGGTAGATCCCGAGTATGCTAAATGGAAAGAGGATATGGACAGCGAGATACAGTCTATGTATGACAATCAAGTTTGGAACTTGGTTGACAATGTACTAGGTCATAAGACAGTCGTGTGCAAATGGATCTTCAAGAAGAAGACTGACATGGATGGTAATGTACACACTTATAAGGCGTGACTGGTTGCAAAGGGCTTTTCTCAAACTCCAAGAGTTGATTATGATGAGACCTTTTCACCAGTAGCGAAGATTAAGTCTATTATGGTTATGCTAGCCATTGCTGCCTTTCATGATTATGAAATATGGCAAATGGATGTCAAAACTGCTTTCCTCAATGGAAAGTTGGCTGAGGATGTTTACATGAGTCAGCCAAAGGGTTTTGTCAGCACAAAGTACCCTAATAGAGCGTGTAAGGTTAATAAATCCATCTATGGATTGAAAAAAGCACCTCGCAGATGGAATCTTTGTTTCGATGAGAAAGTCAAACAGTTTGGTTTTTCGAGGAGCGAAGATGTGTCCTGTGTATATGTCAAAGCTAGTGGGAGTATAGTTAGCTTTTTGGTATTGTATGTGGATGACATACTACTCATAGGAAACGACATCCCAACTTTAAAGGAAGTGAAGTCCTGGCTTGGGAAGTGTTTCGCTATGAAGGACCTTGGAGAAGTTGCATATATCCTAGAGATAAGGATTTTGAGAGACAGGAGTAAGATACTAATTGGACTTAGTCAAAGTACCTACTTGGCTAAGGTGCTAAATAGGTTCAGCATGCAGGATTCCAAGAAAGGAGAGTTACTGATCTAGATTGACGCCAGACTGAGTAAAACTCAGAGCCCGAGTACCGAGGATGAGATTGCTGAGACGAGTCGAGTACCGTATGCTTCCGCTGTAGGCTCGATCATGTATTCTATGACTTGTACTCGCCCTGATGTGGCCTTTTCTATGAGCATGGTCAACAGATATCAGGGGAGCCCTGGCAAGGCTCACTGGATTGCGGTAAAGAACATTCTCAAGTACCTACAGAGGACTAAGGACTGGGTCCTTACCCTTGGTGGGAGTGATGACTTGAGAGTACTAGGGTATAGTGATTCTAGCTTCCAGACTGATAGGGATAATTTTTAGTCTCAGTCAGGCTGGGTCTTTACCTTAAACGGATGAGCAATTACTTGGAAAATTTCCAAGCAGAAGACAGTGGCAGATTCAACTTGCGAATTAGAGTACATAGCAGCAAGCGAGGCAACAAAGGAGGTGATATGGCTGAAGAACTTCATTGGAGACATTGGAGTAGTACCAACTATAAAGAAGCCTATGGAGATTTTCTGTGATAGTGAAAGTGCAGTTGCATTAGCCAAGGAACCAAGGGATCACGGGAGATCCAGACACATCGACAGAAAATACCATTTCATTAGACATCAAATAGAAGAAGGACTCCTCATGGCAAAGAGGGTATCATTGGATGAGAAGCCAACAGATCCCCTCACGAAGGGACTGGGTAGGGTTAAGCATCTTCAGCATGCAAGGCGCATTGGCTAAAGGATGTTATTAGTTTTAGAAATTAGATAGCTTTTGAAATTTGTAAAGTGTAATTGACATTTGATGATAAATAAAAGTTGTTATTAATTTATAAGTAAAGTGTTACTATCTTCTGTCAATCGTTTACTATCATTTCAATTTTTGCATATTTTGACTTCCAGAATAATTATGTTATGGTATATCATATTATTCAAACCATCCATAGTCAATCATACTTTGGAAGTAGGTAATGAGGCAAGACTTTCATGAATGCGTCTGCAGTTTGTCTGGGACAAAGGGGTTACAGTGTTCATGAGCACTCCTGGAATAGTGGTTCGAGTATTGGATTCAACCCACGCTCACTTGTATCACTTCATGGAATTGACTCGAGTGATCGTGAGACGGTAATATCATATAAGTCTTCAAACCTAGAGATATGAGTTGTTGACTTTGAGATGGTTACACATTGATTGTACGAAAATGCATTGGTAAATCAATGTTATAAAACGTGCCTTTCTGTATGATTCAACAAGTACTAGAACAAGCCTATGAGTCGAAGTTTATCTGTTCCATCTAGTCCTTGTAGGATTAGAAGCGATATCTGGGCCCCTTGATTATTTTGTTTTGACCTATGTACCGGGCCCGGTCAGAATTAAATTGATGTGTTCGATTAAGTTCTATGTCAAACAAATCGGAAATTAGGAAACAAATTGTTGGACAATAAGTATGACATTGTTCCATGTATTTGTCCGGCTAATATCTTGAGAGCAGAGGATTATATGACCACTTATCTTAAATGGCATGTCATCTTAGTTCCACAAGACTTTGAAAGAGCTACGATTGCTGATCAGTTCCTGACGTCATACATGCAGTTATAGTTATTAGACTTATCCAAGTGGGAGACTGTTGGATAAGGTGTCTAAGTCCATAACTATTTCTGGTGTGTACTTGACCTGGTTTGCATGGTCCATTTGGGTTGCATGGCATCATGATAACTGGATAGACAAAATGAGAAGAAGGACACTTATGATTTGTTAATATATTATAAGTTATAATATATTAATATGAAATCATATTATTTAATTAGTATTGATCAAGAATTAATTTGGAATTAATTTTGTGATCATGAAGAGACTAATTAAATATATGGGGTTGATTGTGTAAATCATCCATTATTATATAGTGGGCTAATGATCCATTGTTTATTGGATTGGGCTAAAATCCATAGGGTGCTCCATGGAGGTTAAAACCCATGGATCATGGAGGAAATGAAAATCCATGTCAATTTGGGTTTACATGGTGTAACCCTACTTGTGACACACTATATAAAGAAGCCATAGGCTAGCAAAATCGGCACTAAGACTAGAACAAGGAGGGCTAGTTGTATTTGAGTGATAGTTTACTTCTCTCAAAGTTATTTCAAGAGTTGTGGTGTTGTGTGAAACATTTGAGGCATCACATTTGGGGTGCTAGGCTCACAAAGTTCTTAAGGAATCCAAGCAACAAGAAAGGTATGTTCTTCTACTAGCTTTTATGTTTCAAGTTCCCCATGCCATGCTAGTTAGGTTAAGAACCTTCGAAAAATAAAATTTGCATATATCTTAGTAAAACATAGATCCACGGTTTCTAGGGTTGCATGTACACCATAGGAGTGTTAGAATGCTCAAAACCCTTTAGTAATATCCAAAATTTTTTAACAAATTTAAAACTTTTCAAAACAACCCATTTACTAATAAAAGTGTTACAAAACCATTGTTTCAAAACATTATTTAAAATTAGAGTCTCCCAAGATCCAATCTGTTGTAAAACCAAGGATGTGTACGGTCACGCCCTCGCTTCGCCTCAATCATTTGAAGAACCTGAAACAATAAACTGAAACCGTAAGCACGAAGCTTAGTGAGATCCCCTAAAATACCAACATATGAACAATTATCATATTCAAATAACAACATGCACCAAGTCCACAACTAAAGACTAGACTACCCCTAAGCCCATAGTATGAGTCTGGCATGCCTATCGGGCCCACACCTCATATCTGGCTTCCTCGTGAGCCCACAACATAACTTTGGCTTGACCTCGGGGCCCACAACTTATGTTTGGCTTGCTCCCTTAGCCTATTCAATCATTAGAATGAAATAACCCCAAGCTCTCACTATGAGCTTGGCATAACACACAGTCCTCAGCTCGTATCCGAAATGCACCTGAGCCCTCAGTATGAGTCTGGCATACCCCACCCAACCCTCAGCTTATATCTGGAATGCTCCAATACCCTTAAGCCCTCAATACGAGTCTGGCATACCACACGGTCCTCAACTCATATCTGGAATGCATCTAAGCCCTCAGTATGAGTATGACATGCCCCACCCAGCCTTCAGATCATATCTGGAATGCTCTAGGGTTTGTTGGCTACAACACGAAGCAGTACAACCTCAACCCAACACAATATGTCTACAAATAACAATATATAAAGATAATCATGTAGACAGAATCATAGGTAGCCCTACCGATCTACCAGACTGGCATATCAATAACTAGCATGATCATGCATATCTATTCCATACTCAGCATATCAAAAAATATCAGGCTATCAACCAATGGGCCGGCCTTGGTGCCTTCGACCCGCAAGTATAATGAGGAAAACTAATCCTTGGATAAATAGAGACCAATCCTTGGATACCAATCAAAATATCAGGTTATCAACCAACACCTATTCAATAAATAGAGACCAATCCTTGAATACCAATCAAAATACCTCAAGTACCCCTTAGTTCAAACTTGTTCAAATTCAAAACTCAAAATCAACAGTCCATGTTGACTCCAACACACCGTGTTGACTTAGAAACACGATGTGTTCTGCCTGCATCCAAACAGTCGAGAAAACCTAAAAAAAACACAGTGTGTTAACTTACAAACACGCCGTGTTCGCTTGAGTTCCAACAGCTTATTACATTAAGCCGTTTTCCTTGATTCCAAGAGCTCCAAAGCTCAGATCTAGCCCGAAATATGACCCAGAAGGATAAGTTTTAAACTTTATCCATTGGGACTACCCGAAAAGGTCCAAAAACCCAAATCACATGCTTTGATAATGCAAGGGCTTAACCACAATACACTTAATCCTTAAGGTCCGACGTCCATCCTTTCTAGAAGAGTTTCTATCACCTAAACCATCCCAAAGGTTGGTGCTTTGTAGACATACATGTCCAATGTATGTCTTGAACCCATATTAGGTCAAAATGAGGATTTATGACCTAATCTGTATGCATGGCATCAAAACTTGATTATAGACTAGATCCAAGACACTAGTAGGTCACCTTGACTTGGAGATTCATAAATTTGCAAACTTTATGAGATCTAACTATTACAACATTCAAGAACAAGGAGCAAAAGGGACAAAAATCAAGATCTAACAACTTTGAAACATAAAAATTGGGTCTTGGATACTTACAAAGGTCTAGAAGAGTGCCAAACTAAAGAATGGGGCTTACTTCTTGGATCTTTACTTCCTTTTTCCACCTTCTTCCTTCTTTAGCTCCAAAAACACAAACTAGCTTCAAAAATGAAAGGGAAATATGATTAGGGTTTCTTTCAGGCTTGAGGGGCTGAGGGTGAACAAAACTGTGACAACCCAAAACTTTCCATTCTGTTCAACCATTCACTTCAATATGAGTTAAAACTATTTCTACTAAGTTTCAAACTTTTTGGAATAAGTTTGAGTGGTTTAAAGTTAGTGCTTCAAGAGATATCAGGAGAGTGGATACCCTAGGGTGTACTATGTATCAAAACATGCCCAAAACTTCAAGAGTTTTGAGTTGACGGTCCAAAATGGTATTTGGACCATAAACCCAAATGACCATATAAGTGTAACTTAGTTATTTTAATCACTTTTTCACAATTCCAAAGACTAAAGCCATTTCTCTCTCAAGTAGCGTCCCGTTTTTTTCAAGATCTTCAACTAGTAAGTGTTTCTAGCCTTAGTATGTTAAGATCAAGTGTTAAACTCCATGAAATTATCAAAATACCTCAAGAACAAGGAGTTCACGGCCCAAGAATCTTCTTGGACCGTGAACACTAAAAATGGGGCTTAAATGTCCCCTTTGTCCCTTTAGACCTTTGAGACAAGAATAGAAACAACCCCTAACATGTTTAAACCATAAGAGCCTCAAGAAAACACCCAAATACCACAAGGATACGGTGTTTACAGTCCAAGCATCTCCTTGGACCGTAAACCCTATTAAGGTTGCTAAAAGTGTGCCAAAGTGCCTTAAACTCTTGCCAAACCCTAGAAGCAAACATGGAACCTTCCTTGGATGTGTTTAGCACATGAAAACCACAAAAATATCCCAAATATATGTGTTTACGGTTTGGGGATCTCCCAAAACCGTAAACACCTCTTAGACATGTTTTGATGCCCCAAACTCATTCCTTAAGCTTAGAAACTAGCCTAGATCTTTACCTAGAAGTGTTTAGGATTTGAAAACTTCATTTAACCATTAACCATTTGATTTTACTACCGTAAACTCAAAGTCATATGGTCCAAAAACCATAAACCCTATAAAGGGGTGATATGTTGCCCTAATCACTTCCTAAAGCTAAAACTTGAAGTTAGGATGCTTCAAAAGGACTTCTAGGAGTTCAAACCACCACATGGTCAAGGTACCATGAGTTTACGATTGTAAACTCATGGTTTTAACACCGTAAACTCAAGTGGAGTTGTTTCCAAAACCGTAAACACCATTTAGTGCCATTTCACTTCCCTTTGTTGAATCACATGTGATTCCAACACCTAGCCATGGTGTTTCCTAGTCCCGGAAGGTGTTATCTTTCATATAGTTGTTTATAAACACTATATTCATGTCAATATGTGTCCTTATATATCATTTAGGACTTATTGTGTCTCGGGACTTCATTCGTGGAACTTCTCGTCCGTACGCGCATACCCGTTTGAATCACCCACATCAGGTGAGTTCATACCCCGTAATGAATCATTTAACTATTTTAAACTGTTTTAAGGGGGGGGGGGAATACAGGTTGAACACAATGATAATTATGTAATTATTTGTTGTTAAACATTCTTCAAAATGTTACTTATGTCATTTATAAGTCGTCTTTACATTTCAAAACTCTTTTAAAGGTTGTGTTACTTTATAGTTGTACAGAACTCCGTTTTTAAAGTATAAGCATAACTTGGTAGACAAATGAGTATTTTAATCATTAGTATAGTTAGAACATTAGTAAACTATTATAGGTATAGTTTAGGAGAATAATATTCATTACTTCTAGTACAATGAATCACACAATCAAACAATACCAGAACAGAACAAACAGAGAAGAGAATCAAACAATACCAGAACAGAACATAACAAACAAGATAATTTGCTATAGCATGACAATACGCATACAGGATATAATTATACCAATGAATCGCTAACGCATTAGTGATAGTTATATTGGGTATACATGATCATATAACTTTAATGTGAATTACACGGCTTGCATGGATTTGCTCGGGTCGCGGTAGGTTTCCTCAATCTCCTTTCATGAGAGCGTTTAGAAGGGGTTCTAGCTTTCACATTATGACCGTAATAAAACAAATATATTTTTAGGTTAATAGTACCTCCGCATGTCATTATAAACGACATCAGGGTACTCACTTCTCCCATTACTTTCATAAAGTGTCGGTAACACTTGAAGGTTAATCTATTTCTTTTCGAGATGGTTATAAACTAGGGAGAATATACTTTATGTATGACAAAGGAACAGTAGAGTCTTGGTAGAAGGCTACTTTCAAAACAGTAGAGTCTTGGTAGAAGACTACTTTCAAAACAGTAGAGTCTTGGTAGAAGGCTACTTTCAAAACAGTCGAGTCTTGGTAGAAGGCTACTTATAAAATTTAGGACCATGATGCTATCTTTATGATTCCTTAATGTATACACTATAGAATACATATATGCCAATAGATTCCGACAGCTAATAGGATGTGTGCCTTTGCTTCATTTCCTGTTCTCGTTTGATGTGGTCTTGAACCGAGTTCCCCCAATCTATTAACTACCCGAATCTATATATATTTATGCTTAGTATACATTAAGTCATCATAAGGGTACCAGGTATGGATCAGGTTATAGGACACAGGGTCAATGCATAGTTTTTCTAGTACAAAACTTTCGTTTCAAAGTCAGTACTTTTGGTATACAAAACTAGCGATTTTCCCAGTTAAGGGCTTAATCCATTTTATTAAGCCAGTACAGTTTTAAAGACTTTAAGTGAGTAACTCTATAACACCTTAGTTTATACACCATGTTTATATATAAAACTAGTATCCGACAGCTAGTAGGATGTGTGCTCTTCGATGTACGTCCTGTTCCCGTTGGATGTGGGTTTACACCGAGGTCACCCAATCTACTATCTACCCGATATCAAATTATATATAGCAGTATAAACAAAGCTATTATAAAAGTAATCACCATAGTCAATATTTTATTATAAGAAATATAGGTTTTCTTAAAAAGGAACTCTCCATTAGATATAAAGGAACCATTACAAATAACTCCATGAGTAACAAGTGAATACACCAAGGTTATATATGACAACGATCTAACAACCAATGGAATGTGTGCTATCCGCCTTACTTACTGAACCCCGTTGGGTTGTGAGTTGAGGGTAGATGCGCACAATCAATTGTTTGTTTACTCCAAGTACATATAACTTGTATCCACTTATTACGCATAGAAAGGCTTGTAGTGTCATTTTACTCAACTTCCATTAAAGTAGGAAACATAGGATTTTCTAGAGGAACAGGCGATTATTTCAAAACAGAACTTATAGCTTACATCACTTTCACATATACTTTTTTCACATTTTACAACTTACTCACATCACTAAAATCTTATGAACTCACCAGCTTAATTGCTAATCAACTCTTTCAAATAACTTGTACTCTCAGGAGACTATTAGACAGGCGCTCGTGCTGGGACTTCAGAAGATGGAGCATTATAGCTTCAAGTCTTGTATTGTTATTTGTTTATGACTTCTATGTTTTGTGAACACATACATTGTAAACACTTTCTTTCTAAATGAAATGGTTGTTCATTACTTGCTTACCATATACATATCTCGTGATACTTGACATGACGTCCTCCACCCCCGAACGTTTCCGCCGTTCCGGTTTTGGGGTGTGACAGATTGGTATCAGAGCATTGTTTATAGTGAACTAAGTATATCAACCGATAAAAGATATACGTCAATAAATACAATGGGGTTTAAGTGCTCTGGATAATGATATATTTTAGAGTATAACTTCAAGTTATAAAAATATACCTACTTGCTCATACATGTACATAATAGAACTAGGATCACGAGGAGAACAGAACTAAAAGTATTTAAAGGTTGGACACTGTCGTCAACCTGAACAGTTATGTAATCATAGATAGGATCAATATAACCTGATCAACTATATTCATTCGAGATGTGACCGACATGTGTTTGGGAAATGATGTGGTGTTGCAACAGAGTTAAGACTTACCAAAACACCAGCCAAGAGAACGTCAAGACAAGTACAGTTAGAGTTAGAGTACTATGGGAGTATTCTATGAAACGATAGCGCGATAACAAGTTTAGAACATACCAAGTACATTACGTTAGAATACTATAGGAGTATTTTAGTCCAGATAAATAACTTATGTGATAACTTAAAAGACCCTAGCGGATAGGTCTATAATCTTACATGGTATATTCATAAAGTTTTATATATATTCAAGATCTTATAGACATAGAATCTGTGACCGACGCTTCGCTATCCATTCCTTTTAAGGAAGTAGTGTTGAGGTGGGATCAATTATTCGAAGATCTATTTGATCTTCAATTATATACAATACAAAAGGGTGTACCTGGTACAATTATAGGAGGATTCCGTAAGGATCACCCCATAAAGTTACCTTAAAGTTCATAGGTTCTTTATTCACTTTCATTCTCGCACGACAAGCCCAGATTAACGTAACCACTCCCTCATAGTAGACAACAGAAGGGTTCAGGAGGAACAAGGACAAGTTCATGAGAAGATTTCAAGCAAAGATCAGCCGAAGTAACCAAAACGACTTACACGTCACATTAATAAACATTAACTAGGTTAATTTATCGAGCGAGTGGAAACACTGCTCACATTACATGTGTTAGAATTATTTTCTTACATGCAACTGGTAACAGTTATTCAGGAAATAGATATTCATTCGAGGATAGTTATTTAAAATTCATAGAGTTTATTTGGTATAGACTTATATATGAATTGTTCCTACAAATAATATATTATTATCCAATCCAGAAAATATGAGTTTTAACGATAGAGATAACATTTTATTTTTATTTTCGAGTATAACGATTTATATTGATACATAACTAATAACTTGTGATCAACTATAAATAAGTTATTATAGATTTTATAAATTATACAATAACTTACATATCAATAAAATTTAAATGATCACTATGTGTATATATTACATAATTAAAATATCGTAACAACACTAAATATATAAATATTTATATATGTCATGTAACATTTGCAAATAACAATTAACATTATATAGGACAAATTGGACACTAATTATGTATAAATCTCGAATCCTTTATATATCTCACAAACACACATAATGCTTTTGGTATTTCCATTTGAGGTGTGCAAGTCCCTCATTGGATAGAAACGATTTTAGCGGTTTTAAGAAAATCAGTATTATACTGGTTTTGGATTCTTAAAACGGTCGTATCTTTTGCATATGAACTCCGTTTTTATGTTCTTTATATTTTTAGAATTAGGGAAATATGTACTACTTAAATAGAGTGTTTGTATTTCTCATAACATGCTGTAATACGAAATTTTAGTTTTTCAGACGCATTAACTATGGTTGCAGTTTGAGCTGTTTGATTTGAAAGTAAGATACCATATGGTATCTTATAATAGTTGAAATGAACTCATTTGTTCATAAGATGCACTAAAATTCAGCGAAGCAAATTACAAAGAGATTTACTGTGAACTTGATCATTCACAGTCTTTGACCTAAGTTCCAGGATGTCACACCAAGAACATAGAGCAACATGAGGAGCACCTTCGAGAACTTTTGGGAGTGTTGAGGTGAGAACGGCTATATTACAAGTTCTTGAAGTATGATTTTTGGTTACGAGAGTTCCAGTTCCTGGGGCATCTCGTTAACCAGAACGAGATTTTGGTCGATCCGGCCAAGATTGAGGCTGTGATGCTGTGGGAGGTTTCGAAGTCTCCCTCGGAGATCAGCAGTTTCTTAGGTTTAGCAGGATATTATCGGAGATTTATCCAGGATTTTCCAAGATTGTTGTGCCCCTCACTCGTCTGACGAGGAAGGAGTAGATTTTCCAATGGGGCCCTGAGCAGCTGAAGGCGTTTGAGATACTACGACATAGATTATGCGAGGCCCCAACGTTGACCCTTCCGGAGGGTATTGAGGATTTCGTTGTATTTTGTGATGCATCCATCACTGGTTTGGGGGCAATTTTTATGCAAAGGGTCCGAGTGATTGTGTATGCTTCTTGACAGCTGAAGTCGTATGAGGCACGATATCCTACTCATGATGTGGAGTTGGGGGTAGTAGTGTTTTCCCTCAAGATTTGGAGACATTATCTATACGGGATCTGATGTATCGGTTACACGGATCACAAGAGCTTGCGATATATTTTGGATTAGCTGAATCTGAACATGAAGCAGTGTAGGTGGCTTGACATGGTCAAGGATTATGACAGTGAGATCCTTTACCATCCGGGTAAAGCGAATGTGGTTGAGGATGCTTTGATCCACAAGTCGGATGGATCTTCAGCTGGGGATATGTGTATGAGGATATCCATTGATTCTCCACTTTTGGATTTGATCAGAGGGGTAAAAGTAGAAGGAGTTAAGAAGGAGAACTGGAATCAGGGGCGAGATCGACAAATTGTCACCGATAGTCGGGGACTGTTGACCCGGTGTGGTCGAGTTTGGGTTCCGGTTTCTGGAGGGGTCAGACAAATAGCTTTGGAAGAGGCGCATAAGTTTCATTTTTCGATACACATAAGAGCCACCAAGATATACCAGGATTTGAGACAAAGTTACTAGTGGTCGTGTATGAAGAGGGAGATACGTGGAACGTTGTGAGGTGCTTCACCTGTAGGATGGTTAAGGCCAAGCATCAGAGGCAGCATGGAAAGCTGCAACCCTTGGAGGTTCCCATGTGTAAGTGGGAACATATCACCCTGGAATTTTATCACCAAACTACCAAAGACTGCCAAGGGTTTTGATGCTATCCAGGTCATCGTTGATCTATTGGCCAATAGTGCCCACTTTTTGGCCATTCGGGAGAGCTCCTCATCCGAAAAGTTAGCCAATGTGTATGTTTGTGAGATTGTTACTCATTGTGGGTTTCAGTTTCCGTTATATCAGATCGAGGTGTTCGGTTCACTTCCCGATTCTGGTAGAAGTTCCACGAGGAACTGGGAATGGGGCTACATTTCAACACTACTGACAGCTAGAGTGAGCAGACCATCCAAACACTTGAGGATATGTTGCGGGCTTGTGTCATAGATTTTTGTGGGAGTTGGGATCCTACCTACCTTTTGTGGAGTTCTCTTACAACAAAAACTATCACTCCAACATTGGTGCACCGCCCTTCGAGCTTCTGTATGGTTAGAGATGTCGTACCCAAGTATGTTAGTGGAGGTTCGTCACAAAGTTATGAGGAGGATTGAGGTGGTTCTGCAGAATACAAAGCTCATCCAACATATCTGTAACGCCCGCGTTTCCAGGTTAGGCATTGTCATTGATGTAATAGTCTAGGTTAACCCTTGTAACTCTTTTGGAAGTATTAATGATGAAATATTTGAGTATTATGTGAATTATGTGTTTATTTTCTTAATTATTATAATTTAATGAATTAAGAATAAAATAAGCGTCAAATTTGAAGTGTGGGATAATCCCAATATCTTTGCATAAACATGTAGTGGTCGAAACAAGGATTCCGAAGATATAAAGAATGCCGAAATCCGAGTTATAACGAAGAAGTTATGACCTGTCCAAGTTTCGCGACAGAACCGACAACGCTGAATGACGTAAAATGTGAAATTTACGTTAGAGCAATATTTAGCCTTAGTGATCTAAATGAAAGTCGTAGATTTCGTTAAACCGAGAGCGTGCATAAAAAGAACGCCCAAATCTGACTTCGTATGAGGAAGTTATGATTTTTCGAAGTTTCGACTTAGTAGTATGCCGCCCGAATACTCGATTTGAGATCGAGCGGTTTTTAGACGAAACAATCTAAATGAGAATCGAAGATCTTGTTAATAGGAGTAAAACGATAAAAAGATAGGCGAAAACGGACGTCGGATGAAGAAGTTATGAATTTATAACGGAATTTTCCTGTCCCGGCCTACTAAAAATAAATAATAAAAATAACGTCAAAATTAGCCGACAGAGTCTAAATGAAAGTTGTAGATCGTAGTCTCACCTATGTGTGGACAAAAAGAACGTCGAAAATGGAGTTCGTATGAGGAAGATATGAATTTTTAAAGTTTATTAAATATTTTCGATATTATATATATATATATATATATATATATATATATATATATATATATATATATATATATATATATATATATATATATATATATATTCCGATATTATCCGAAGGGGGGGGGGGGGGAGTCAGCGATCTTATCGTCATTACGCCCAACGTAATTCGACCTTCCAGCCCCTATAAAAGGAGGTCGAGGGCAACCGAGTTCATTGCTCATTTCTTCTCTTTTTCTCGTGTTTTTGCATCGTTTTTCGTGCTAGAATTATCCCGAAGCCCCGGTATCATTCCCGAGCCCCGAAGCAAGTCCTGAGGTCCCGAAGATACCGAGATGTAAGATTCCCGAGCCGAAGCTCTGCCCGCGAGGAGTCCGGTTTTTGTGAAGATCTTCCAGATCTGCCGAAGAATACTACTTCTACAAGCTGTAGTGCTGTCCGATCATCTTCTGATCAAGTGAGTGTGTTGTTACTTTCTTATAACGCATAATTATGAAGTATTTTATACGAAATACGTGTTATGTGTATAATTTTGTTGTTATGTGCGTGAATGTATATTCATTCTCTTCTATCTCATAGATCTGATTTATTTTCTATGAAATACGTGTTATGTGGGTGTGCCTCGTCTATTATGTGGAATATGTATTGAATGAAAGTGTTATACATGTTTTAAACTATGTATAAAAATATATATTTTTATCTACTAATATGTTGGGTAGAACATGGGTAGATAGTTGGTGTGTAATAAACAGATGAGAGGCCTCGATGTTGTTATTGTTGATCTAGTTATTTAGCGGAGTATGGATAACGACCACAGACTCTTTCTAGATAGTCTAGCGGAACGCTAGCAGGTTCATAACCTGTAGGTGTTGTGAACGATGTGTTCACCGGTGTACTCTATCCCCCTCATGGTTGCCTTTAGGACATCTATTGTTGAGGAAACCCCTTAGCAGTAATGTCCGTCCCGATGAAAATCCTAGATTAGGTCCCCTGAGATAGATGTTGTTTTAGGGACGTAAAGTGAGGATAACGGGAATGGGTAATCAGGTCGTTGTTGGTTGGTGAAATTAAATATAATTATTTATTGTGGGTTGAAAACCGTATATGCTCACCAGGCTCCCAAGCCTGACCCACTCAGTTTTAACTGTATTACTGGTAGTGGCGCGAGGGCATAAGATGGTTGAATCATCAAGTTGTTTTGTTTACAAGTCTGTATATGTATATACTTGTTGAATGACTTGTAATGTTATCGTTTATGCTTTATGGTATGTATCGGAACATGACATCCCGAGTTTTGATTATATAATGAAAATGCATCTCTTGATGAAATGCTTTGATAAATATTATTTTATCATGTTTTGTTTTGGGAACAAATTCCGCAACACTTTTAAATCAAAAGGATTTACTTTGAAATTATTTTAAAAAGCATAAATGAAATCGGTCTTTTCTGGCCGTGATTTTGGGGATGTCACAGTTGGTATCAGAGCATTAGTTTAAGCGAACTAGGAATTTGCAGGATTTGTAGACTTAAACTTAGAATGCTAAGTGGAATTTTGAGATGTGTGTCTGTTGGATTTTATACACGAGCACTAGTTTATTTTTAGGAAAGTTGCCTAAAATGCTTTTATGTGCTAAATGTTATATGTTGCCATATATGATATTATTTGTTTGGATCTACAGTTTGTTGCCAACCGGATCTGAAGGTTTATGTGTTTAGGATTCTAAGTGTATGTATACGATATTAGAACTAGCATCTAATCATTTCGGAGTGATAAGGATGATTTGAAATGTATCGTGAATGAAGATCTAAATTTCACCTTATTCGGTGTGTAGATCAAAAATGGTGAGAACAAGGAGTGGCGTTGGAAACGCGGATAAAAACAGGAATCAACCGCCAGGAAAGGAGAAACAACAAGGATGGGCGAATGTACAAGAAATTCTTGGGCGCCAAGCCGCCAAGTCTTTCTGGGAGCCCAAAGCATGTTGAGCTAATGGATTGGATCTCCGAAATGGAGATGGTATTTGAAAGTTGCGGATGTAGCAACAAACAGAAGACTGTCTTTGCAGTTAGACAACTGAAGACTGGAGTATTGAGTTGGTGGAAGTTGTTGGAAGATACTATGCCATGAGGGGAAGCCCTGAAAATGTCATGGGAGGAGTTCTTGGAACAACTAAGGGTGCAATATTGTTCAGAGATAGATCTGATTGATCTGAACAATGAGTTCCAAAACTTGAAGAAGGGGAGGATGAGCATAGATGACTATGCTACTGCATTCACTGAGAAAATGAAGTTATTTCTGTACCTAGTGCCAACGGAACTCTCCAAGATTGAGAGGTTTGCTAATGGACTGCCTGCCGACTTTGGTTTGACAGTCAAGATGGCAACTACTCTAAAAATGGTTGTTCGTGCAGCTAAGAATGTGGAGGCCCGGCAGAAGGAAAAGGGTTTGGAAAGGATAGAAGTTGGTGAAAAGAGGAAGTTTGATGGAACTTCAGGGTCCAATAAGAAAAACAAGTTCTTGAAGTCTGGTTCGAGGGGAAGTGGAGGCGAAGCGAAATGGTGCGACAAATGTAAGAAGAAGCATCATGGAAAATGTGAGGTAGCGGCCACATGCTACAAATGTGGAAAGCCAGGGCACTATGCAAATGAATGCACCCTCTCTAAGAAGGTTTGCTATGGTTGTGGTGAGGAGGGACACATGTCGAGGGACTGCCCGAAGAAGAAGGAGGCAGCTAGACCCAACATTCCGTCAAAGCCAAAGGCGAGAGCATTCCAGATGACACTGGAAGCTGCTAAAGATGAAGCTGATGTCGCTTCAGGTACCTTTCTTGTAAACACATTGCCTGCCCAAATTTTATTTGATTATGGAGCCAACTACTCCTTTATATCGCATGAATTTGGTAGAAAACTAGCTTTGCCTGTTGTTAGACTAGATAATGCCTTATTAGTCGAAGTTGCTAGTGGCAAGTTTGTACCTGTTAGCCATCGTATGAAAAACATCTTAATTGACCTGAATAGGAATAAGTTCCGCGAGGAATTATTGCCTATCAAACTTAATGGTTTCGACATCGTGTTGGGAATGGATTGGCTTAGCGCCAATGACGCCGAAATTTTATGCAAGAAGAAAATAGTCAAAGTAAACCCGCCAAGAAAAGAGTCATTTATGGTGTATGGAGATAAACGCAGAGTAAATTCTGGAATCATTTCATTGACAAAAGCCAGAAAATGTTTGACCAAGGGGTGTACATCATACTTAGCATTCGTGATTGATGCTAAGAAGGAAAAGAAGGTGATGCAAAATATTCCCGTTGTGTGTGATTATCCGGAAGTATTTCCCAAAGATCTTCCTAGATTACCGTTTGATTGACAAGTGAAATTCCGTATTGACTTGTTGCCCGGAACAACGCCAATTGCAAAAGCACCTTATTGATTAGCACCAACGGAGATGAAGGAGTTGATGATGCAACTTCAGGAGTTATTGGACAAAGGTTTCATTAGACCTAGTTCATCACCCTGGGGAGCTCCAATGTTATTCGTAAAGAAGAAAGATGGAACTATGAGAATGTGCATTGATTACCGAGAGCTGAATAAGGCAACAATAAAGAATAGATATCCGTTGCCAAGGATTGATGACCTGTTTGATCAATTGCAAGGTTCGAGCTATTTCTCGAAGATCGACCTAAGGTCAGGATATCATCAGCTAAAAGTAAGAGAGCAGGATATAGAGAAGACTGCATTCAGAACCCGATATGGACACTACGAGTTTTTGGTTATGTCGTTTGGACTAACAAATGCTCCAGCAACATTCATGGATTTAATGAACAGAGTTTGTAATCCGTTCCTAGATAAATCTGTGATAGTGTTCATAGATGACATTCTAATTTATTCGAAAAGCCAAGAGGAGCATGGCAGACACTTGCGAGAAGTGTTAGAAGTCTTGAAGAAGGAGAAGCTGTATGCTAAGTTCTCCAAATTTTATTTTTAGATTCGTGAAGTCAAATTCTTGGGTCACGTGGTCAAACAAGAAGGGATAATGGTTGATCCAGCGAAGATCGAAGCTGTGATGAAATGGGAACAACCGAAAAGTCCCACAGAGATCCGAAGCTTTTTGGGATTAGCCGGATATTACCGAAGGTTTATCCAAGGCTTTTCTTCGATCGCTACTCCGTTGACAGCTTTGACCTACAAAGGAGCTACTTATGCTTGGAATGATAAGCATAAAGAAGCATTCGAGAAGCTAAAGAAGAAACTATGTGAGGCACCGATACTTTCTCTATCTGATGGAGTTGAAGACTTCGCTGTTTATAGCGATGCGTCTGGGGTTGGATTGGGTTGTATTTTGAACCAAAGAGAAAAGGTGATAGCATATACATCTCGACAGCTGAAAGAGCATGAAAAGAACTACCCGACTCATGATTTGGAGTTGGCAGCGGTAGTTTTCGCTCTGAAGATATGGAGGCATTACCTTTATGGCACAAAGTGCAAACTTTTCACTGATCATAAGAGTCTCCAATATCTCTTTGGTCAGAAGGAATTGAATATGAGGCACCGACGCTGGCTAGAATTACTTAAAGACTACGATTGCAAGATAATTTACCACCCCGGTAAGGCTAATGTTGTTGCTGATGCTCTCAGTCGGAAAGTCAATCTTGAAAGGAAAAGGCCAAGAGCATTGAGAATTGAAGTTGTCTCGACTATTGTGGAAAGTATAAAGAAAGCTCAAGAGGAAGCTTCTGAAAAGAATGACCGAAAGGAGGAACGTTTGGGCAAAACGTTGGTGTTCGGTGTAAACAGTCATGGACTGAAGGTGTTCCAAGATCGGATTTGGATACCTAAGACAGGAGGAGTCAGAGATCTTCTGATGGAAGAAGCTCACAAGACCATGTACTCGATTCATCCGGGTAGCACTAAAATGTATAGGGACCTGAAACCCTATTACTGGTGGCCGACGATGAAGTTTGATGTTGCAAAGTATGTGGCCGAGTGTGTGACTTGTGCGAGAGTCAAGACACAACATCAGAAACCGTACGGGAGTTTAGAACCTTTGCCTGTGCCTATGGGTAAGTGGGAAGACATTGCTATGGATTTTGTCACTAAACTGCCCAGAACAAAGAATGGTCACGACATGATTTGGGTGGTCGTTGATCGATTCACTAAGAGTGCGCATTTCATAGCGGCCAGGGAGAAATGGTCTATGGAGAAGCTTGCGAATTCTTACGTGAAGGAAATTGTGAGGCTTCACGGTGTTCCGTTAACGATTGTGTCGGATCGTGATAGCCGTTTCACATCGAGGTTTTGGAAAAGTCTACAAGAGGAATTGGGTACCAAGTTGTGTTTAAGTACAGCTTACCATCCGCAGACTGATGGTCAAAGCAAATGAACGATACAAACGCTTGAAGATATGCTGAGAGCATGTACTCTAGAATTCCTAGGTAACTGGGATGAACATTTACCTTTGGTAGAATTTTCCTACAATAATAGTTTCCACTCGAGCATTAAGATGGCACCTTACCAAGCTTTATATGGAGAGAAGTGTCGTACGCCGTCTTGTTGGCTTGAGGCTGGGGAAAAGTAGTTTATGGGACCGGAGATGGTTCATCAAACTGCTGAAAAGTTGAAAATAATTAGGGAAATAATGTTTGCAGCTCAGGATCGTCAAAAGAGCTATGCTGACAAAAAGCAAAGACCGATGACTTTTGAAGTTGGGGATTAGGTTTTGCTTAAAGTTTCGTTGTAGAAGGGACTTATAAGATTTGGTAAAAGGGGAAAGTTGAGTCCAAGGTTTATTGGACCGTTTAAAGTTCTTCAGAGGATTGGGAACCAAGCTTACAAGCTCGAACTACCAGAAGAACTGAATGGAATTCATAAGACTTTTCATGTGTGTTATTTGAGGAAGTTCACGGGGGAAGTTCCCGACATGATTCCACTTTCGGAGTTGAGAATCGATGAGAACAAAAGGTTGATTGAAGAACCAGAGGCAATTGTTGACCGAAAGACTAAGAAGTTGCGACGCAAGATGGTCGAGTTAGTGCTTGTCCGATGGAAACACACGAATGGGCCGAATCTCACCTGGGAGATGGAGAGTGACGTGATGGGTCGCTATCCGCATTTGTTTGTTGATATGTGATTCCGGGGACGGAATCATTCTAAGGTGGAGAGAATTGTAACGCCCGCGTTTCCAGGCTAGGCATTATCATTGATGTAATAGTCTAGGTTAACCCTTGTAACTCTTTTTGAAGTATTAATGATGAAATATTTGAGTATTATGTGAATTATGTGTTTATTTTCTTAATTATTATAACTTAATGAATTAAGAATAAAATAAGCGTCAAATTTGAAGTGTGGGATAATCCCAATATCTTTGCATAAAGATGTAGTGGTCGAAACAAAGATTCCGAAGATATAAAGAATGCCGAAATCCGAGTTATAACGAAGAAGTTATGACCTGTCGAAGTTTCGCGACAGAACCGACAACGTTGAATGACGTAAAAAGTGAAATTTACGTTAGATCAATATTTAGCCTTAGTGATCTAAACAAAAGTCGTAGAGTTCATTAAACCGAGAGCGTGCATAAAAAGAACGCCCAAATCTGACTTCGTATGAGGAAGTTATGATTTTTCGAAGTTTCGACTTAGCAGTATGCAGCCCGAATACTCGATTTGAGATCGAGCGGTTTTTAGACGAAACAATCTAAATGAGAATCGAAGGTCTCGTTAATAGGAGTAAAACGATAAAAAGATAGGCGAAAACAGACGTCGGATGAAGAAGTTATGAATTTATAACAGAATTTTCCTGTCCCGGCCTACTAAAAATAAATAATAAAAATAAAGTCAAAATTCGCCGACGGAGTCTAAACGAAAGTTATAGATCGTAGTCTCACCTACGCGTGGACAAAAAGAACGTCGAAAACGGAGTTCGTATGAGAAAGATATGAATTTTTAAAGTTTATTAAATATTTTCGATATTTTATTTATATATATATATATATATATATATATATATATATATATATATATATATATATATATATATATATATATATATATATATATATTCCGATATTATCCGAAGGGGGGGGGGAGTCAGCGATCTTATCGTCATTACGCCCAGCGTAATCTCAAGTTACGCCCAGCATAATTCGATCTTCCAGCCCCTATAAAAGGAGGTCGAGGGCAACCAAGTTCATTGCTCATTTCTTCTCTTTTTCTCGTGTTTTTGCATCGTTTTTCGTGCAAGAAAATTATCCCGAAGCCCCGGTATCATTCCCGAGCCCCGAAGCAAGTCCCGAGGTCCCGAAGATCCCGAGAAGTAAGATTCCCGAGCCGAAGCTCTGCCCGCGAGGAGTCCGGGTTTTGTGAAGATCTTCCAGATCTGCCGAAGAATACTACTTCTACAAGCTGTAATGTTGTCCGATCATCTTCTAATCAAGTGAGTGTGTAGTCACTTTCTTATAACGCATAATTATGAAGTATTTTATACGAAATACGTGTTATGTGTATAATTTTGTTGTTATGTGCGTGAATGTATATTCATTCTCTTCTATCTCATAGATCTGATTTATTTTCTATGAAATACGTGTTATGTGGGTGTGCCTCATCTGTTATGTTGAATATGTATTGAATGAAAGTGCTATACATGTTTTAAACTATGTATAAAAATATATATTTTTATCTACTAATATGTTGGGTAGAACATGGGTAGATAGTTGGTGTGTAATAAACAGATGGGAGGCCTCGATGTTGTTGTTGTTGATCTAGTTATTCAGCGGAGTATGGATAACGACCACAGACTCTTTCTAGACAGTCTAGCGGAACGCTAGCAGGTTCATAACCTGTAGGTGTTGTGAACGATGTGTTCACCGGTGTACTCTATCCCCTTCATGGTTGCCTTTAGGACATCTATTATTGAGGAAACCCCTTAGCAGTAATGTCCGTCCCGATGAAAATCCTAGATTAGGTCCCCTGAGATAGATGTTGTTTTAGGGACGTAAAGTGAGGATAACGGGAATGGGTAATCGGGTCGTTGTTGGTTGGTGAAATTAAATATAATTATTTATTGTGGGTTGAAAACCCTATATGCTCACCAGGCTCCCAAGCCTGACCCACTCAGTTTTAATTGTATTACAGGTAGTGGCGCGAGGGCATAAGATGGCTGAATCATCAAGTTGTTTTGTTTACAAGTCTGTATATGTATATACTTGTTGAATGACTTGTAATGTTATCGTTTATGCTTTATGGTCTGTATCGGAACATGACATCCCGAGTTTTGATTATATAATGAAAATGCATCTCTTGATGAAATGCTTTGATATATATTATTTTATCATGTTTTGTTTTGGGAACAAATTTCGCAACACTTTTAAATCAAAAGGATTTACTCTGAAATTATTTTAAAAAGCATAAATGAAATCGGTCTTTTCTGGCCGTGATTTTGGGGATGTCACAATATCTGATAGAGATTGTAGACAACTCATAGTCAACAGAAGAGCTATGTCGACCGACGTCGATCAGAGTTAGAGTTCCAAGTTGGCGATATGGATCTACTAAAGGTATCACTACTGAAGGGTGTTATGTGATTCAGGAAGCGGGAAAAATTGGTTCCCTGGTATATTGGATTGTTCCGTATGATCACCAAGGTAGGCAGAGTGGGCTAGCGGTTGAATTTGTCGAGTTAGCTTAGCCAGATCCACAACACTTTCCACGTTTCGCAGATGTGGAAGTGCATGTTAGACAATGAGACAGTGGTCCCTTTGGATGATATTCAGGTTAATGAGCGCTTGAATTATATTATGAGGCCGATAGAAATAACGGATAGAAAGATGAAGGTCCTACACAACAAGGAGATACCTTTGGTAAAGGTTCAGTGGCAACATTAGAGAGGCTCTGAGTGGACCTGGGAGCCAAAGGGGGAGATGCAGGAGCATTATCCTAAGTTATTCGTAGCAGCTGACTTTTAGGACGAAGTCTAGTTCAAGTGGGGGAGAATTGAAACATCTCGACAATGAGGTATTTATAATATTAACTCTTAAGTATGAAGGTTTATGATTTTTAGCCCTTGGAATGAGTTTTGTATGCAAATTGGTCCCATAGTGGCATTTTTGTAAATTCAGGTCAAGGCTTAGTACGTTGGGCGTACATGCGCGTACATTAGTATGTTGGTCGTACATCGCGTATGCCGAGCATATGTGAAGGGTTCTCAAACCCTAATTTTTAGGGTTTGGTCCATATATAATCATCATTGACTCCTCATTTCTCATTCCGTCATTAGCCTCCACCTCAGAAAACATCCCTCTAAATTGCCCTAAGTGAGAATAGTGCATCTTGAGCTCATTTTTGTGTGTTTGGTGGTATTCTTGAAGAAGAATAAGGTGGTGGAAAGACTTTGGAGCTTGGAAGCAACTTGGATATGGGATTCTCTCCTTTCTAGCAACCTCTAGGTGGTAAAAAGCTCCTAGCTTGATCATCTTATCTTATAGATCTAGCCATTTCTTCATTTATGGAATTTTTGTTCTCAACTATGATGATTCTTGAGCATGGCATTCTCTTAATCGAATAATTCGTCCTTTCAGACCCAATGAGGGGTGTTAAGTCATAAAAATGTGGTCTTGGTGCTTAGTTTTTCTCCATACATGCTCTAGAAGGTCTTAAGGTGTTAAGAAGTTGTGATTTTGTGTATTAAGCACTTAATGGGCATGTAGAGTCATAAAGTTGGAAACTTTATGACTCTTAGTGGTATTTTGGCCTTGGATCTAAAATTGGGATGTGGGAGCCTAATGCATTAAGCAATTTTTGAGGAAAAAGAGACTATGTACGTACGTCGTGCGTAACCCAACATACTCCGTGTGTACGGGGTCAACTGCTCGACTTCGATCAAATCCAGAGTACGCCCATCGTAGGAGCTGAGTACGCCCCCGTACTCAGCTGAGTGGAACGAGTTGACTCGTTGACATGGACTTTGACCAAAGTTTTAACCAAGTTAAACTAGGGGTATTTTAGGTATTTTGAGCTGATTAATTGAGATTAGGTCCTTGGTTTTGATTAGATGATCGGTGAGCCGATTTTCAAGACCGATATTTATTCATCTTGCATTCATACTGAGAGGTGAGTTTTCCTCACTGTACCGTGGGTCGAAGGCACTAATGCCGACTTATTAGATTATTTATCCTGGTCATGATAGTGATATAATAGCTTGTAGCTGTTCAGTAGATACGTATGATTATTTTTATTACAGGCTCTATGTTTATGTTTATTTGTTGCATATGTCGACATGATGTGCTGGGTTGAGGCGGTCCTGCTTTGTGGTGTAGGCCAAGACACTCGGGGATGACTGGATATGCTGTAGGCCATGCGAGGCAGTCCAGTCAGGTCGGCGGCCCGTGGAGCGGTTCGGATAGGCTGTAGGCCTTGAGAGGCGCTCCAGTCAGGCTGGCTGGTCATATTATATGCTTGTTTGTTATGTGGTGTGCTGGTACTTTGGGGGAAGTCACTAAGTTTTGGCTTACAGTTTTTAGTTTATCGTTTCAGGCACTTGAGAGGATCATTGGAAGACAAAGGCATGAACATACACTACTTCATGTTTTTATGTCTTCGGTTCATGGGAAAACTCTGATTTGAAATAATGCTTTTGAAACAATGACTCTTTTTGTAAACAATATTGATTCATGGTTTGTTTTGAAAATTTTAAATTTATTGTGATTTTTGGAGTGCCACAATAACAAGATGAAGAAATGACCAATTTAAAGATGACTTAACCACTTGAGACCATAATCCCAACCATGATCTTCTACTCTTGGTTTTTGGCTTAATTATAGTCTTAATGGTTTAAGTGTTGCAACCTTTACAACATGAATATTTGAAGTTCCTTTTGCATGCAATGGTTGTCTTGGCAAGTGAAAGTGTGGAGACCTTTTGAAGTGTACCTTAAGTCCTTTAAGAGAGACGTAATAATTCTTGTGGCGACTCACAAGAGTTATTACTAAACTAAACATTACTTGGTTTATACATATTTTAATGTATGCATGTGATGGTTATTTTTTAATTATTGTATGTTATTTTTGATGTATGAAAATGGTTTTTACAAACTAAATAACATTTTATCGTAAAATAATATCACTTGGGGTTTGAGTAAAAAATATTTAAAAAGTAATATAAGATTTTCGTAAATGACTATTTATAAAAACATTTTACCGATTACTAGTTACCGGTTATAAATCGATTTTTTTAAATAGTTGTATTGTAAAACTTATAAATAGTCAATTTTAAAATATTTAAAATGGTTTAAAAGATTATTAAACATTATATAAACTCCATGTTTTTATAATAAATAAAGAGTTTTTATTAAAATACTAAAATCAGTTTATAGCATTATAACGACAATATTAAAACTAGTGATTAATTTTTACATTGAAACTTAATATATGATATTAGTTTTTTAAAATTAACGCAACATGTTGATATTATGTTTTATGCATGCCAAATTAGATTTAAAACATAAGTATCATCACCAAGTTTTGGTTTGTCAAAATGTGACTTTTATCATAAGATGTATAAAATTGAGTTTATAAAATAAAGTGAGTTTATTCTACAAATTCATAATGTCATAATATTTTGATTATTAAAGAGAGATTTAAAATTTTCATTTTAGAACTCATCCAAAACTCCGAAGTCTGAAGTATAAAATGAAATTTCATTATGACTATGAACGGTTCTGAAAGCGTTCTACGACTAAACTTTAAATATCGTATTTTAGTTTTTAATTGATCGTGGCTAATGGTAATAAAATGAAGTTTGGTTGGGTACCTAAAAAACCTTATAATAAGTGATATGAATTTTAAAAAAGGGCACATGAATTGTTAGATGCATGCAATATTCATGAGACCATCTTTCTATAACTATATTTGCAAAACATATATAAAACTTTTTCTTAAAAATGCAAGTTATTGTCGTACTTTTGAAAAACACTCGAGTGTCATTTGTATGGCCTTAGTGGGTGATGGGTCACCTAACCACTAGGATTGTCTTATGATGTTCGATGTAGTTTTGTATTTTCTAGTGACATAAGGCCTACATAGTCACTAGTTAGTTGCAATGCTACAAGTTGTTTCAAGTAGGAAGACTTGATCGGAATCTTGTGTTATAAATGTCACCTAAGCATGAGAGGTCTGATGCATAGTTGGGATCAAACATGGAAGGTTAAACAAAAGTTGTTTGGGATCCCATTATCTTGGAATAACATATTTTATACAATTGGTAATCGCTACCTACCCTGTTTGATTAAGTGGATGAGATAAATTTCACTTAACTATTTACTTGTTTCATTTCTTGAATCCTAGAGTTTAATAGATTACTGTTTAACAAACAAATAAAAGTTATTAATTTTTAAAGACTTGATATTGAAAATACTAAATGAAATTTTGTTAAATTTTGTATATAACTACTAATACTCTTACGCCCCTATAAATCCTTTCTCTTGTTGAGTTTCAAGAGATAGTAACATTTGATGGTTATAATTTCTATAACTGGTATAATACCTTGAGGCTCTTTCTTAAGGATAAATAGAAATTATATATACTAAAAGATCCCATACCTAAACAACCTCTGCAAACAAGTCAACTTGATCATGAAGCTTTCATGGAAGTATTATTGTGATGATGTTGATGTGTCTCACATCATGATGGAACCATTGCCCTTGACTTGTAGAAAGTCTTAGATAATTATGAAACATATCAGATGTATCATCAAGTAAAGCAAATATTCAATAATAACAGTAGAACGTGCTTCAAACCTGTTCAACCATTAGATAAAAGAAGTCTAGATTATGTACTCTAATAGCCCTATAGTTCAGTTAAAAGAAATACAACATAAACCCAAAAATCAAGAAAGGACCTAAATGATTGTTGTTTCTATTATGGCAGAAACTGGACACTGAAAGATGAACTGCTCCTCTAGTCTTACCGAGCTGAGGAATTATGTCTTGACCAAGACTTCAGATATCTATATGATAGAACTATTTATTTTTCCGTCATTCACTGGAGTATTTTATATTGCATGTGACACAAAATAATTGATATTATGTGCTGATGTTTTGAAGGAAATGAACAACTGATTACAGAAAAATGATATTTCCTACTGAAGATATAACAAGTGTTGTTATGGTTTAGAACAATAGATGTTTGGTACCTATTCTTATAGGGACATGTAACAGTTGTAAATTTATAAATAAATGTAAATTTACTTATCCGTTAATGGATGTTCACATTCATGATCTGAAACGATGTATTCCGTGTTAAGAATATTTTCTCAGAATGTTATTTATGAAGTAAATCAATAAGTTTTCATTAAATTAATAGTTCTAAATATAACACCTATAAAATCAAATGATATTTGATTCAAAATTATCTATGTCATTATCATCATGACTATATAAACATGAAACATATATACAAACTTCAAAAGGATGAAATTTTTGAAGGCAAATGAGCTAGATTCATTTGGTATATATGAATCCTATTTATATGGGAAGATGATCCGCACATGTATTTATCTATTAGTAAAGAACAAAAAAGATTGACAAAAAGTATACACAAGTTATGTATGTAGTCTTTTCAAACCATGAGTAAATTTGGTGATAGATACTTGTTCAATTTCACTAACGACTTTTATTCGTTATTGTTGAAACTTTTGATTTTCTCAAATTGCTTCATAGTGAAGATTGAAATACAACTCAATGCGACCATCATTAACCTTTAGTTGTGATAAAGAAAATGAGTTTTGTAAACCAGTTCTTCTTGGAACATCTTAGGAGTTGTGGAATCGATTCACAACTTATTCCGTCAAAAAACAATCACTCTTCATTTGTACGGTTCTTGTGGCATAGGATCACCTAGTCGTTTGGATTTGTATTTTGATGTTTGAGGTAGCCTTCGTATTGTATAGTGGCATAGGGTCACCTGTCCACTAGATGAGTTTCGATGGTACAAGTTTTTGAACTGGATAACACCGACCTTGCAGTCTATTATATGATGTTTTTTTTTTCAAGGGAACTATTTACTTTATAATTTTTTGGAGTTATGCTCACCACAACAAATATATATTGAATATGTATTTCTAACCAAACAAGTTGATTAAATGCTTTCATTAAACTAAGGATGTAATGGTTTATTGTTAGGAATAAATCCGAGATGACGAATGTGGAATTTGAAGAACAATAATGAATCAATCACCATCATATGCAAGTAATCTGTCAAAGGTTTTGTGTATATTGATTTTGATATGAACGTAAAAGAAAGCCCTAATCAGGAAAAAGAACCCATCAAAAGCTAACCTAATGATTATTTATAGGGAACATAAAATATTTACCAAAACTATAAAAGCCTAAAAAAAGGCTTCCCTAAATAACCAAAGATGCCAAATCAGTTTCAATATCTCAAATACTCAACAATCTTCCCCTAGATGTTGAAACTGATGAAGATCACAATTTTCGATCTTCTTGGCATTTCTCCCCCTAAATTGTGAGACTCATCAGCACAGAGGGTCTTCAAAGAGAGAGAAACAAATATCATATTCCAAATACAAACTCTCCCTTGAGTAATCATCACCCCCCTTTGAATCTTCAACAAATACCATGAAGAGAATCCAAAAATTTAAGAAAAATCACAAACAATCATCACTATCTCATAGAGTAAGTCATATAACTTGCTCTTTCATAAGGAGCGAGATTGCCAAAATAGATCTTCAAAACCCATCAGATTTGATAAATAAATCATTTTAGAATACTCACAAATCGCAAAAAAAATTAAAACCGAAAAATAACAAAAAATTAATTTTATATTTTTCGAGTTTATAAATTTAGAAAAAAAATAGTGTAAGAAACAATTATTAGAAGGGTTTAAAAGAATAAGACCAAAGAAAAGGGTAAGAAATGAAAATGTTTTGGTAAGAAGGGGTAAAAGAGATAAAATCCAAGAAGTTGTAAAGGATTCTAAACATCTGGGTGGAAATTGTTAAGTTGCCCAAACTCAGAGGATAGAATCTTGAAAGAAGGTCACGATCTTCATATGAACGGAGATCAACATGTTCGTTTGACTTTAAAAGTCAAAATCAGAAAAACCTTGGTAAAAATCCGATCGAGAAGTCCCGAGTGAGAGATGAGTTCGATTTTCAATGTAGTTTGCAATACAAGAATCAATTCCGAAATCAATCAATTCAGAATGCAGTTTCGGTTTTAAAAGAAACACCGATTTCGATTTCTTATTGCAGCTTCTCTGATTGAATCAAGTCCGACTCCGACTGTCTATTCACTTTCGATTGCCAGTTTAAATATTAACTTTCGTTCCTGCTGTAAATACTGATTACGATTTTTAAGGCTCGATTTCTGATTAATTCCTTGTACAGATTAGATCCGAACGACCATATTCAAATTTGGTGATTCGATTCCGAGACCAACTTCCGATTCTTAGGCTTCTTTCATTCTGAATCAATCCATCCAACATCATCCTTCGGATTCCGAGTTAAGAAATTCAACTCCGAATCCTGTTCTAGATCCGAGTTCCAGATAATTCCGATTGCGAATCTTCAGCCCCTCCGATGATTAATTCCGAATGCAATTTTTAATCCTAGAACTCCGAACGACTGCGAACGCTCGGAGCGATTTGGAGATCGATTTTCGAATACGAGTCCGATTTTTGATTTTAAGGCTTGAACTCCGAAGATCGAGTTTCGATTGTGAGATTGACTTTCAATTCCGAACACGAAATGTCGATGGAGAAGATGAAAACTGATAGTGACTTTACATTTCCGTAATGAACCCTTAAATATTGATGGATATAGCAGATGTCACCTAAATTCCGAAATTAAGAAGTTTTGACCAAAGTTTCAATAAATTTCCAATTTAACCCTTTATTTCTTCAAACTTCCGAACCTAACCATTATTTTTCAATAATTCCGAATGTAATCCTTCTGTTACAGTACATTGACAACTTGCACCCCTTTTGTTGAAATGTGTCAGATGGCGGTCTTCTTTTTGCAGAAAAAGTCACTTTTCACCCAAATCTTCAATTTTTTCAGCTTTTTGTCATTTCCAACCATTAAAAGTCAATAAAAATTAATTTTTTTCAACAAGATTTCATATCTTTAACTGAATTTTCACCAGAGTTCACCAGATTTTGTCCCCTTTTTTGATATTTTTATAAAGAAAAAACTTTTATGAAATCTTTGGTACCCATTTAAGATTCAAGATTGAAGTTGGTTTCTTGCACACCCATTTATGTGAAGAGAATCAATCATCTTTTGAAAATAATACCCGCTTTTTAGTTCGAAAACAAAAACTTTCAAAAATTTCATTACACCAACCAAATACTCTTTTCTCTTTCCTCCAACTTCTATTATCTTTATCTGAAGAAAAATCAGAATTGAAGTTTCTTTGAACAGGCTTGACTTTAACTTTTTCACAAGCTTGAAGGACTTGTACCTTGGGCATCCAAACCTTCTTCATTTTACTCTTCTTCTTCTTTCTTTTCAAATTATGAGTCTTCAAATATGATTTTCGGATTTGAACATGGTCAGTACATTTCGTGATCTGAACATTACAAGCCTTTGGTACACAAACTTTTGAAGTTTGGTAAACCTGAACATCTTGAATTATTGGCTTCTTGTAAGGGACCATTCCTTCAAAAAAATCATCAAAACAAGAAAAATCATCTGTTGTAGTTCCCGTAGAACAAAATGCCTTTGTTCTCATTGTTCCAAGAGACATGATTTGCGAGTCACTATTTGAAACACCAGATTCGGAGTTAATGACTTCTGAATCACAAACCTTTGTATGAACATCTGACTCCCCCTCAATAAAAGCATCCGGACTCACCTTTTCTTCAAAAACATGAAGAACATTACGAACTTCATCAAGAACACCAAGAGCATTTTCTTTTTCTTTTCTTTCTTTCTATAACTTATGTTGTATTTTCTTGAGAAGTAAATATTCTTTGATAATGATAAATTGTTTTTATAAATCTTTAACTTCATTTAAACGATTATTTTCCAATCTACTACAAGAAATTCGTGTGAGATCATCAATCTTCTCATCAACATAGAGATAATACATCTCAATGGCATTATTCAACATAGATTGACCAGGAACATCCCAAAATAAATATCCTTCTTTAAGACGAAGCATTGGAGCTGTAACCTTTAATCCAAGTTCTTTCATGGGTTTTAATACCTTCCAATCCGCCATTAAATCTTCAACAAGAAAAAAAAGTTGAAGAGAAAGAAAGTAGATATGATAATATTTCTAGAGAGAGAAAACAGATCTGAGATGGTTTCTAGAGAGAGAAAACAGACCTGAGATGGTTTCTAGAGAGAAAACAGACCTGAGACGATTTTTAGAAAGATCAAGTAGATATGAACACATATATGAGAACAAACATGAAATTCTTCTTCTATTTCTCTTCCAAAACACGAATCAAGAATAAATTAAGTAAAACAACAGATCAGAGATGGGTTTTGCAATAAAACGAGAAATTTCACTTTTTCTTTTTAGAAAACTTACAAAACTTAAAGAACAAAGTGAGATTAATGATAAAATATCGCCATAAACAAGATCGTTCTTGCAATAATCGCTGAGATCTAGAAGAACCCGCTTTGATACCACTTGTTAGGAATAAATCTGAGATGAAGAATGCAAAATCTGAAGAACAATCATGAATCAATCACCATCATATGCAAGTAATCTATCAAATGTTTTGTGTATATTGATTTTGATATGAACGTATAAAGAAAACCCTAATCACGAAAAAGCTCCCATCAAAAGCTAACTTAATGATTATTTATAAGGAACATAAAATATTTACCAAAAATATAAAACCCAAAAAAAGGCTTCCTTAAATATCTGAAGATGCCAAATCAGTTTCAATATCTCAAATACTCAACATTTATTCTTATCCAAAAGGTATGGAGTCATGAAGATTATGTTAGATAATAAGTTTAACCACCCTAGCATCTACTAACTACATTTATATGGACTATCCTAAATGATTGTTTAGGATGAAGTCTCTACAATCCCACTGATTGTCATTCTAGAATACATATTGTTAGAAAATTATTTATCTAAGTGGGAGCAACATGGAACTTTAAGAGCTAAAGAACCATAAGCTAAATGCATCATAGTTTGAAACTAGCATGTTATTTCAACTGTTGTTGAATCTGCCCAATAGTTGATCAGAAACTAATAGAATATATATATAGATGCATTCATATATGATAATCAAAGTATGAGCTTGATTAATCTTCCTTCATGAATGAAATTCTTACCAGATTTAAGCTAACATCTCAAAGTAAAAATCTTCTTTCCTATAAGATAATTATATAGTGTGATTTAATTATAAATCAAGACGACTCTTGTGTTTTCTACAAAGCTAGTGGGAGCGTAGTAACATTCCTAGTCTTATATGTAGTCTACATAATAATTCTTGGAATAAAGATCTATATAGATAGATCATGACAACTTAAAAGATTAAGTAAAATTGTATTAATTTTCAAGGATCATAGAGAGTTTATCTTGTCAAATGATATGATTTTTATCATCCCTCAAAATCCTAATACCATGCTCTGAACTAGATAATATGATTGTAGTACAGATGTTGCTGCAATCGGATTAATCATATATGTCATGATTATGCATGAAGGCTAGATATGTTAGAGCATGTTCAATAAATACAAGTACAATCTGAGAATAAGTCATTGTATGACTTATAGGAACATTCTAAAGTACTTGAGAGAACTAGAGAAATATTCCTAATCTGTGGAGTATTTGAAAGAAAGTTGTGTTTATGTAACGCCCGTGTTTCTAGGCTAGGCATTAATATTGATGTAATAGTCTAGGTTACCCTTTGTAACCCGTTTTGAAATAATAAAAATGTATTATTTGAGCATTATGTGTTTTATGCTTAATTGTGTGACTTAAATGAATTAAGGAAAAAAATAAGAGATAAAATAAAATTTATAAACCTGATATCCATGAAAGAAGTTGTAGTGGTCGTGACGAGGATTCCGAAAATATAAAGAATGCCGAAAGTCGAGCTATAACAAAGAAGTTATGACCTGTCGGAGTTTCGCGACAGAACCGGTATGACATTGTATGATGTAAATAGTGAATTTACGATAGAGCGATATTTAGCCTTAGTGATCTAAATGAAAGTCTTAGAATACATTAAACCGAGAGCGTACATAAAAAGAACGTCTAAATCTGACTTCGTATGAGGAAGTTATGATTTTTATGAATTTCGACTGAGCAGTATGCAGCCCAAAGTTCGAATATGAGATCGAGTGATTTCTAGCCGAAAAAATCTAAACAAAAATCGAAAATCTCGTCGATAGTAGTCCAACGGTAAAAAGACAGATGAAAACGGACGTTGGATGAAGGAGTTATGATTTTCTAACGGAGTTTCCTGGCCCAGCATACTAAAAATAATAGAATAAAAATAAAGTCAAAGTTAGCCAATGGAGTCTAAATGAAAGTTGTAGAGCATAATCTCACCTACGTGTGGATATAAAGAACGTCGAAAATGGAGCTTGTATGCGAAAGATATGAATTTCTGAAGTTCGGGGCATGAACTTCAATCCCTGTGTTAGAGCTTACGATGTGAACAGAGAGTTCACGACGTGAACATGTGATGGACGCCTTCCAGAGTAAGTGGCTTGATGAAGAAGGTAATGACCTGTGCAGGATAGAGCTCATGACGTGAATATTTGAGGTTCACAACGTGAACTCAGGATTTTAGACCTATAAATAGAAATCGAAGGGCAGAAAGCCATGGTTGCTATTTCCCCATTCTCTCACTCTCTATACCCTCTTTAAGCCATCTTGAAGCACCCCCGAAGCCCCGATATTATCCCGACACCAGAAGCCAGTCCCGAAGCTCCGAAGATCCCGAAAAGAAAAGAGTTTTAAGCCGAAGCTCTCCCCGCGAGAAGCCGGTGTGTGAAGATATCCCGGTTTCATCGAAGAATAATACTTTAAGAGCCGTAGTGCTATCCGATAATCGTCTGATCAGGTGAGTGCATAGTCTCTTTCATAAACATGATTTTAATACAAGTATTGTTTGAATGTATTAAGTATATGTTTTGAGTGAGTGTATAATCCCTTTCTTCCAGCACATAGGTATGAAGTATCTTCTATAGAATACGTGCTATTTGTGTGTGTGTGTGTGTATATATATATATATATATATATATATATATATATATATTATCTGTGTATTTGGAGTGAGTAATGAGTGAATATTTTATACAGGTTTTAAGTTGTATATGAATGTATAAGTATATTGTTATCTACAAAAATGTTGGGTAAAACATGGGTAGATAGTTGATGTGTGATAAAATGATGAGAGGCCTCGATGTTGTTGTTGGTCTAGTCATCTAGCGGAGTATGGATGACGACTACAGACTCTTTCAACACAATCCAGTGGAACGCTGGCAGGTTCATAACCCGTAGGTGTTGTGAACGATGTGTTCGTTGGTGTACTCTATCCCCTTCATGGTTACGTTTAGGACATCTATTGTCGAGGAAACCCCTTTGCAGTAATGTCCATCCCGATGAAAAATCCTAGACTAGGTCCCTAGTGATAGTTGTTTTAGTGACGTAAAGTGAGGATAACGGGAATGGATAATTGAGTTATTATTGATCGATGAAATTAATATAATTATTTACTGTGGGTTGAAAAATCTATATGCTCACATGGCTCCCAAGCCTGACCTACTCAGTTTCTTTGAATTACAGGTAGTGGCGCGAGAGCATAAGTTGGACAACTTGTGAAGATATTTTGTTTATAGAACAATAGTTGTAAGCGTTTTGGAGTGATATGGATGATTTAACTATCTATCGTGAATGAGGATCTAAATTCACCTTATGCGTTGTATAGATGGAAAATGGCAAGAACTAGAAGCGGAGTTGGAAACGCGAACGAAAATAGGAATCAACCACCAGTGATTGAGCAAGCACATGTTCTAGCAGCAGCACCTGAGCCAATGACAATGGTTGGGGTACAAGCGATGATCCAAATGATGTTGGATCATCAAATGGAAGAAACTAGAAGTCTGCTTCAACATAATCGTGAAGAACCTTCAATTCCAATTGAACATCCCAAATTGAATGAAGGGCAGTCGGAAGGAGGAAACTTCAGTGTGATTGTTGGTCAAGCCAACCCACCGATGGTTAGGCAAAACAACCAGGATGGAGGAAATGATGGGCGTGTGTGCAAGTACAAGGATTTCATGGCATCCAAACCACGATGTCTATCCGGAAGCCCGACGCCGGTAGAAGTTATGAACTGGATCTCCAAAATAGAGACAATGTTTGAAAGTTGAGAATGCAGCTACAGACAGAAGCCCGCTCTTGCAATCTCTCTGTTAAAATCTTGTGTGTTGAGTTGGTGGATACTGTTAGCTAATTCGATGCCCAAGGGAGAAGCTAGCAAGATGTCTTGGGAAGACTTTGTGGTGCAACTCAAATTGCAATACTGCTCAGAGCAGGACCTTCTGGAAATCAATAATGAGTTTCAGAATTTGAAGAAGGGAAGAATGAGCGTTACTGAATACGCTGCTAGTTTTACGGAAATGATGAAGCTTGTTCCATATTTAGTTCCAACTGAACTCTCTAAGGTCAATAAGTTTGCTCGCGGATTACCAGCAGACTTTCGTCCAATGGTTAAGCAAGCAACCACAATTAAAGCAGCCATCTGGGCTGCTAAGAATGTTGAGACCCAGAGCAGGGAGAAGGGTCTGGAGAGGTCAGAGGTTGGTGAGAAGATGAAGTTTGACGGACCCTCGAGGTCCTACAAGAAAAATAAATACTCGAAATCTGGTTCGAGAGGAGATGGAGGAGGCGAAGCGAAATGGTGCGACAAATGCAAGAAGAAGTATCATGGAGAATGTAACGGAGAAGTCACATGCTTCAAATATGGAAATTCAGGGCACTATGCCAACAAATGCACCCTCACCAAGAAGTTCTACTATGGGTGTAGTGAGAAGGGGCACATCTCGAGGGATTGTCTGAAAAAGAAGGAGGCAGCAAAACCCAACATTCCACCAAAGCCGAAGGCGAGAGCCTTCCAGATGACAGTTGAAGCTACTAAAGAAGAAGCTGATGTCGCTTCAGGTACCTTTCTCGTAAACGAATTGCCTGCCCAAATTTTGTTTGATTCTGGAGCTAATTACTCCTTTATTTCGCATGAATTTGGTAGAAAACTAGCCTTGCCTATAGATAGACTAGATAACGCTTTATTAGTCGAAGTTGCTAGTGGCAAGTTTGTACCTATTAGGCATCTTATGAAAAACATCTTCATCGACATGAATGGGAATAAATTCCACGAGGAATTATTGCATATTGAGCTAAATGGTTTCGACATCGTGTTGGGGATGGATTTGCTTAGCGCTAATGATGCTGAAATATTGTGCAGGAAGAAGATAGTAAAAGTAAACCCGCCAGGGAAAAAGAGTCATTTATGGTGTATAGGTACAACTGCAGAGTAAATTCTAGGATTATTTCTCTAATGAAAGCCATAAAGTATTTGACCAAAGGATGTACATCATATTTGGCATTCGTGATTGATGCAAAGAAGGAGAAAAAGGAGATGCAGAGCATTCCTGTGGTGTGTGATTATCCGGAAGTATTTCCCGAAGATCTTCCTAGATTACCGCCTGATCGCCAAGTAGAATTCTGTATCGACTTGTTTCCAGGAACCACGCCAATAGCAAAATCGTCATGTCGACTAGCACCAACGGAGATGAAGGAGCTGATGATGCAACTTCAGGAGTTATTGGACAAAGGTTTTATTAGACCTAGTTCATCACCCTGGGGAGCTCCAATGTTATTCGTAAAGAAAAAGAACGGGAGTATGAGGATGTGCATTGATTACAGAGAGATGAATAAGGCAACGATAAAGAATAGATATCCATTGTCAAGGATTGATGACCTGTTCGATCAAATACAAGGTTCAAGTTAATTTTAAAAGATCGACCTAAGGTCAGGATATCATCAGCTGAAGGTGAGAGAGCAGGATATCGAGAAGACTACATTCAGAGCACGATATGGACACTGCGAGTTTTTAGTTATGTCGTTTGGACTAACCAATGCTCCAACAACATTCATGGATTTAATGAGCAGTGTTTGTAAACCGTTCCTTGATAAATATGTGATAGTGTTCGTAGATGAAATTCTGATTTACTCGAAAAACCAAGAGGAGCATGGCAGACACTTGCGAGAAGTGTTGGAAGTCTTGAAGAAGAAGAAGCCGTATGCCAAGTTCTCCAAATGTGTTTTTTGGATTCGAGAAGTCCAATTCTTGGGTCACGTGGTCAACCAATAAGAGATAATGGTTGATCCAGCAAAGATTGAAGCTGTGATGACGTGGGAACAACCGAAAAGTCCCATGGAGATCCGAAGCTTTTTGGGATTAGCCGGATATTACTGAAGGTTTATCCAAGGATTTTCTTCAATCGTTACTCCATTGACAGCTTTGACTCTCAAAGGAGATACTTATGCTTGGAGTGATAAGCACAAAGAAGCATTCGAGTTGCTAAAGAAGAAGCTATGTGAAGCACCGATTCTTTCTATACCCGATGGAGTTGAAGACTTTGTTGTTTATAGCGATGTGTATGGTGTTGGATTGGGTTGTGTATTGACCTAAAGAGAAAAGGTGATAACATATGCGTCTCGACAGCTGAAAGAGCATGAAAAGAACTACCCCACTCATGATTTGGAGTTGGCAGCGGTAGTATTTGCTCTAAAGATGTGGAGGCATTACCTCTATTGCATGAAGTGCAAACTTTTCATTGATCATAAGAGTCTCCAATATCTCTTTAATTAGAAAGAATTGAATATGAGGCAACGAAGATGGCTAGAGTTAGTCAAGGACTACGACTGTGAGATACTTTACCACCCTGGTAAAGCTAATATTGTCGCTGATGCTCTCAGTCGCAAAGTCAATATTGAAAGAAAAAGGCCTAGAGCGTTGAGAATAGAAGTTATCTCGAAAATTGTGGAGCCTATAAAGAAAGCTCAAGAAAAATCTTCATAGAAGAATGACCGAAGGGAAGAACGTTTGGGCAAAACGTTAGTGTTCGGTACAAACAGTCATGGACTGAAGGTATTCCAAGATCGGATTTGGGTACCCAAGTCAGGAGAAGTAAGAGATCTTATGATGGAAGAAGCTCACAAAACCATGTACTCGATTCATCCCGGTAGCACTAAAATGTATAGAGACCTGAAACCCTATTACTGGTGGCCGACGATGAAGCTTGATATTGCAAAGTACGTGGCCGAGTGTGTGACCTGTGCAAGAGTTAAGGCACAACATCAGAAACCATATGGGAGTTTAGAACCTTTACCTGTACCCATGGGTAAGTGGGAAGACATTGCCATGGATTTTGTCACTAAACTGCCCAGAATAAAGAATGGTCACGACATGATTTGGGTGGTCGTTGATCGCTTCACTAAGAGTGCGCACTTCATAGTAGCCAGTGAGAAATGGTCTATGGATAAGCTAGCGAATTCTTACAAAAAAGAAATTGTGAGGCTTCACGGTGTTCCATTAACGATTGTATCAGATCATGATAATCGTTTCACATCAAGGTTTTGGAAAAGTCTAGAAGAGGAATTGGGAACCAAGTTGTGTTTAAGTACAACTTACCATCCACAGACTGATGGTCAGAGTGAACGAACGATACAAACACTTGAAAATATGTTGAGAGCATGTACCCTGTAATTCCAAGGTACCTAGGAAGAACATTTACCTTTGGTAGAGTTTTCCTACAATAATAGTTTCCACTCGAGCATAAAGATGGCACCTTATCAGGCTTTGTACGGAGAGAAGTGTCGTACATCGTCTTGTTGGCTTGAGAATCGGGAAAAGCAGTTTATGGGAGCCGAGATAGTCCATCAAACCGCTGAAAAGTTGAAAATAATTACGGAGAGAATGTTAGCGGCTCAAGATCGTCAAAAGAGATATGCTGACATAAAGTGAAGACCGATGGCATTTGAAGTTGGGCATTCGGTTTTACTTAAAGTCTCACCGTGGAAGGGACTTATAAGATTTGGTAAAAGGGGAAAGTTATATCCAAGATTTATTGGACCGTTTAAGGTTCTTCAGAGGGTTGGGAACAAAGCTTATAAGCTCGAATTACCCGAAGAACTGAATGGAATTCATAACACTTTCCATGTGTGTTATTTAAGGAAGTTCACGGGAGAAGTTCCGGATATAATTCCAATTTCTAAGTAAAGAATTGATGAGAACAAAAGGTTAATTGAAGAACCAGAGGCAATCATTTACCCAAAAACTAAGAAGTTGCGACGCAAGATGGTCGAATTAGTGGTTGTCCGTTGGAAACATGCAGATGGGACAAATCTCACCTGGCAAACGGAGAGTGACATGATGAGTCGCTATTCGCATTTGTTTGCTGATGTGTGATTCCGGGGACAGAATCATCCTAAGGAGGAGAGAAATGTAACGCCCGTGTTTCTAGGCTAGGCATTAATGTTGATGTAATAGTCTAGGTTAACCTTTGTAACCCGTTTTAAAATAATAAAAATATATTATTTGAGCATTATGTGTTTTATGCTTAATTATGTGACTTAAATGAATTAAGGATAAAAATAAGCGATAAAATAAAATATTAGAGAAACCAGATATCTGTGTAGGAAGTTGTAGTGGTCGTGACGAGGATTCTGGAAATATAAAGAATGCCGAAATCCGAGTTATAACAAAGAAGTTATGACCTGCCGAAGTTTCTCGACAAAACCGGTACAACACTGTGCGACGTAAATAGCGAATTTACAATAGAGCGATATGTAGCCTTAGTGATCTAAACGAAAGTCATAAAATATGTTTAACCGAGAGCCTACATAAAAATAAGGTCTAAATTTGACTTCGTATGAGGAAGTTATGATTTTTCTAAGGCATGAAAGTCAAGCTGGTGTTATAAGACCTTGTTGTCCTAAGTAGATGTATTAATACATGCAATATATATATATATATATATATATATATATATATATATATATGTATATATATATATATATATATATATTCTAATGAGTTGATATATTGGATATAGTCTTTCATTAAATAATTGTTTTGTTATATATTAGCATGTTTAATCCTTGAATAATTTTGTTTATTCTAAATGTCCATAGTCGTTCATAGTAATCGGAGCATCTATGAGGTAAGACTAATATGAATGGATCGGTTTATTTTCATGGAGATGAAAATAACAAGAGATGCTGCCAACTTCATAGGTACTTGATTAGGAGAATAAGTACTGGACCTGACCCGTATCAAAATCACTTTGTGGATCCTAGTCAAAGTGATGTTTAATAAAAGGTTGTATCTTTGTATTTTTAGACCCGAGATACATATTTGAAACTTGAGTGTAGGAATTTTTGTAATTTGTTATGGTTTAAAGATGTTCCATAATATGCAGTTATAAGGGCCATCGTTGGTTATGACATGAACCACATAATGGGCGTATGTAGTCAATATGAGATTTGTTCCTCTTATTCATTGAGAGTTAAACATCTAAGGCCTTACTAAAAGTTGAACACCATATGAGATTGATCACGATCCATATCTCATGTTTAACATGATGTTTGAGACAAAGGAATAATTGATGCCACACCTTTGCTAACTAGGGATGTGCTTTGGGCCGAAACCGACCCGAACCGAACCGGACCAGAATAACCCGAATTGCATGAAATGTTGGAACCAAAACTCGGACCGATTATACTAATACGATATTGGTTTGGTTTAATTAATATGGTTTTCGATTCGGTTATTAACCTGAAAGGATCAAAATAACATGTATATTATGCTTTTCAATTGAAATGACCCGAATAACCCAAATAATCCAAAATGACCTAAATAACCCAAATAAACCGAGATGAATAATGGAGTTCGGTTTCCTCAAAGTAGAGTGGAGTTTGATCAGAACATATGTTTTTTTGTGTTCGATCATAGTAGGAAATGAGGAGTAGGAGCAGTCGAGAAGGTATTTTTTGTGACAAGGCCGATGGAGTTAATCAATCTAATTAGGAAGAGATGATGAATCCATCAATCCAATTAGGTATTGATTATGGTCTGCTAGGGAGACAATGAAGATCAATTTTAGATGTTGTTTTTTGAAAATTCAATCAATATTGGATAAGGATGTGAAACTTCGATTAGCAATATGCAAGAGCCAATAAGGATCGATCAAGTGACTATTCAATTTTTGGGTCAGTCCTTTTGGCCCGATTAAACCTTTATTCGGGTAACCCAGATCAAATAAACTGAGAACCAAATTGGGATAAAGTAGATACCCAAACCGACCCACATAACTTATTCGGTCCTAATTCGGGTCTGTCCAATCCAGGTTTCGGTTTCGGTTTGGATACTTTGTCCAAATGCACATCCCTAGTAATAAATGTAGTTGTGAGCTCCTGAAATTCGTTTTTGATAAGATGGCACCCTTCCTGTGCTGTTAGGGGTAGTAGCTCATTTGTAGACGCCAGATATTGTCTATATTAGCCTGTAAAGAATCTTGTGCAAGTGGTAGATTGTTGGATCTATATGCTTAAGAATAATTATTAAGTGATATTGCTAATAACATATAATCCTATAGAGTCACACCTTAATCAAGTTGACATTTATTGACTATTTATTAAGAATTTGATTATTAATAAATAATATCAACTCTTCTATTTAATTAGGGAATAGTTATTGTTTTATGAAACTAATAATAAAAGGGAAAACAAACTAGTCGTTATATCATATGGTATGATTAATAAGTCATGTATAAATATTTTGGACACTTTGATAAACCATGTACTTACTAGTTGTTTGTGTTTTATGGTTAAAGAAACTTGGAGACATTTTTTATCTTCTTATTACCTCATGGCCAAAAGTATAGAGGCATGGAAGGTTGCTTGTCGGCCTCCCTCCTCTTGTTACCTATGCTTACTTTAATAGCTTATACTTGATGTTTAAATAATGGGTAGCCTTTACTTTGTAGGGGGTATTTAAAGAAGTGTCTTCCTTGAAAAAAAATCACTTTTTCTTTGGCTTAGAGAACTCCCTAGTAACATCTAGTTTTGAGGTACTCTCATTTTTTACCCATATATTGAGATTTATTGCAATTTGGACCCCAAGTATACGAAAGAGTGCAAAGAAGGCCCTAGTTGAATTTTCATAATTTGGATATTAGGGGAGTACGTCATGCCTATGTGTGTATGAAGAGCGTACTAGGGCGTACGTGCTAGGAATGCAAACACTAATTTTTAGGGTTTGGCTAATATTTAAACCCCATTATAGCCTCATTTCCCCTAACTTCATCAACCTCCATCCTCTTGATATGTGTTTGCAACCCTATTCCATCTTGTGAAGCGTTTATAAGCTTGAGTGTGTGTTTTTTGTGCTTTTGAAGAAGAAGCAAGGAAGAAGAGACCACCTTGGAGGAGTGAAGCTCTTTAGATCCAAGATCACATCACCTTTTTTTCACCATTTGAGGTATCAAGTTCTGACCTTGGTGAAGTTTCATTTAGACTTGTGTTGGAATGGTTTTTGGTCCTTATTATCCCAAATATGGAGATTCATGAACATAGCATGTTCTTGACCCATTATGATGTCCTTTCTGACCATAGTAAGGGTCTTAAGTCATAAAAATGGGATCTAAAAAGTGGGTTGTGTTCCATGCATTCTCTAAAGGGTCTTAATGGATCAAGAAGTTGAGTTAAACACTTAATGGACATGCAAAGTCATAAAGCTGGAAACTCTGTGACTCTTGAGGGTATTTTAACCTTGGACCTAGAAGTGGGACGTAAGGGCTTAAAGCAATAAGCACTTTATGAAGTTTGGGAAGTCTAGGCGTATGCCATGCATAATTTATATACGCAGTCGTACACGGTCAAACCTCACGACGCTGGTCAATGTGGGAGTATGCACCACGTACCCTTGTAGTACGCCCATCATACGTCCGCGGAGTCGACTCGGCTAAGTCAACTCGGTTGGGTTGGATTAGTTGACTTATGGATTTTTATCAGTTTGACTTTGACTTTGAACAAGTTTAACCAAGGGGTATTTTAGGTATCTTGGTTGGTGTTGAGAATTGGTCTTTTGGATGGTGATTTAGAATTGGTATTTTGGTTTGATAGGTGGCGGTTAAAGCTGACTTGTATACCCAAAAAATTTCGTACAGGTACACCTCTAACTTTTTATCCAAAAATTGAAAGGACTGCAAGGAAACTAAAGAAAGAAGAAACAAAGAGAAAACAATCAATTGGTTTCTTTGGTTTATCCTCTTCTGTACCTCTAGAAATTATCACGGTAAAAGGCAGTCCCTTGTGGAACGAATGAGACCCAACGTTTCCATTTTTCCGAAAGTACATCCACCTTCACCTTTTGATAGCCCCTTTAAAACTGACTCCCTACCATACTCAGTTAAATCCGAGCAAACAGATTCTTCTGAAACCCAATCTGAAAATTTTGAAACTTTAGAACCTTCAGAATCTTAAAAATCTGCCATGAGTGACACAAGAGAAGAAGCAGAAAAGACTCTCGGAGAGTGGGCCACTCAAGAAGTCAGTCAGCCAACTCTTTGGTTTACTTTTCCTAAAGCCTAGAACTTCAAACTCAAATTTGAGTTGATATATCTTCTTCCAACATTCCGAGGTCTATAAAATGAAGACCCACGCAAATTCCTCAAGGAATCTGATGTGGTATGTTCAAGAATGAAGTTGCATGTTGTTACTAAAGATCGTATACAGTTAAGGACATTCCCTTTTTCAATTCAAGATTCAGTGAGACAATGGTTGTAAGAGCTCCCATCCGATTCGATTACCAATTGGATAGAACTCGCGAAGCTATTTTTAGAGAATTAATTTCCAAAACCGCGAGTCTCTAGTCTCAGAAGAGAAATCCTTGGTATCAAACAAGGAAAACAGAGAAGATTTACACACTTACTGGGAGAGGTTAAAAAAGATAATGATTCGTTTCCCACAACATGGGATCAATGATTATCAGCTCTACAACTCTTTTTGTGAAGGTCTGACATCCATGGAGAGACATCTCATAAATGCTTCCATTAGCGGTTCCTTAGGTGATATGACACCAACTGAAATCCATGAACTAATCGAGAAACTGGAGATAAAGTCGAAGCATTCTGGTAATGAAGACGAGTGGTATCAAGATCAGCCAAAGGGTGTCAAAGAAATCAAAAAGGCCAATCTGGGGTCTCAGATTTCTAAACTAACGAAAGTGGTTCTGCTCTTGATGAAGGAAAAAGAAGCTACAAAGAAACCATGTGGAATATGCTTGATGACAGAACATCTAACAGATATGTGTCTAATATTGTAAGAGGATGTTTCTCCAGTCAATGCTATTGAAGGATACAAACAACATAAGATTTATAACCATCCTCCAAACTATTATCAAAACAACAATTTTTAGCCAAGATAGCAATTTCAACAACCGTCGGATTTTCAGCAGACGAACTTTCAGCAAAATCCTCAGAATCAACACAAATTTCAGAATCTAAATTACCAATATTATCAGCATCAAAATTTACATAACCAAAATTTGCATCAGCAACCCAATAGTTCTAGTGTGGCCTTAAAAGATATTGTGAAAAGTCTTGCATGAGCACCCAAGCATTTCAGAACGAAACCAGAGCTACTATCAAGAAATGAAACAGCAAGTGTCATAACTTGCCACTTCTGTAGGTCATCTGGAATCTAAAGGAAAGTTACCAGGACACTAAAAACAATCCAAACCACAATCTGAGTGTTATTTCCTCGACAAGTGGAAAACATTATGGAGGCCCAGGCGTATCTAAATGAGAAAAGGAAGCTAAAGAAGAATATGAAGAAGTTTTGGTTGACGAAAAAACTGAAAGAACAGAAATTTCACAACCAGTTAAGAAAATTTTGTAGGAGTACAAACCCCTACCTCCAATTCCATCACGAGTGAGAAATATGAAGCTTGAAAGAAAGGTGAAGATATTACGGAAATTTTATGTAAGGTTGAGGTAAATCTTCAACTTTTGGATGTTGTCCAACACATCCCTCGTTATGCCAAATTTCTGAAAATTTTATGTGTTTCAAAGAAAAGATTTAAAATTATTGAAACTATCAAAGTTGGCGAACCTTACTTTTCGAGTGTCGTGCTTGATTTAGGTGCATCATTCAATGTCCTTCCCTTTTCAATTATTTGAAAAATTAAAATTGAGAAATTTACAAAAGACCGGGACACTTATTTAGTTGGCAGATCACTCGACAATACGCCCAAAATGTGTATTGGAGGATGTTATCTTCCAAGTGGGTGAGCTTATTTTTCCCATTGATTTTTATATTTTAGACATGGGTGATTTAGACGTATCAAATAAAAACTCAATTATTCTAGAAAGACCTTTTTCTGAAAACAGCTAAAATGAAAATTGATGTTTTTGCTGGTATGTTTTCTATAGAATTTGATGGGGATGTGGTGAACTTTAAAAGGAATGATGATGATACCATAGATAATATTTATGTTAATCTTTTGGGTACTACTAGTCCTTTATTTGATGGCTTCTGTGAGTCCTCTGATGTTTCCGTGCAAGATTTATTTTTAGACACGAATTTATCTGATAATACATTCAAGGAGCTGAAACGAAATAAGCATGGGGAGGTGACAGAAAGATTGATCTCTGCTGATGAAACATCAGAGAAGGAGCTAGCAGAAAAGATAAACTTGGAGAGTAAGCAAAGAAGATTTCTAGAAATGGGATTAAAGAGAAAGAGATGATTTCCGCTAAGAAAATTTCTAAACAGAAAAATCAGAAAAATAAGAAGACTTCTGGAATGAAGAAGATCAAAAAACAAAATAAGTTCAAAAATCTAAAAAACTTATCTGAAGAAAATATGAAGTCTTTCTAATTTGCTGAATAAGTTCTAGATCCACCAATCTTGCCATATCTTAAGGGATCTGGAGTGACAAGGAAGAGAGTTGAGCTTCAGAGAAGTCCCAGACACACCAGTTAGCAAATCTGGTTGGGCAAACTCGAGCCAACAACTTTTAAAATGGGCAGCTTTCCGGGAGGTGACCCAAGGAGTAGCTTTTAGTTTTTTACGCTTTCAATAAAGAGATGGTTGCAGTTTCAAGCAAGCTTATCGAAATCAGATGATCTTCAGAGTTGCTGAAATTCAGATTTTTCACCAACATCAGCGTCAAAATCAAGAACTTCTACAAACTTATTAGGTACATTCTTTCCTAGCTGCACCCTTTTGCTTTTACATGCTTTAATGAACTGTTCATTCCTCTCTAATCATTGAGGACAATGCATAATTTTAAGCTTGGGGAGGGATTAGTGTGAAATTTTTTATTTTTTGCATTATATTTTTTATTAAATTTTTTAAAATTTCAATGTTTTTAGGTTAAAATTTTCAAATTTTATTTTTCTTTTTGCAATTTATTTTCTACATTACATTTAGATATAAAAAATCTAAAGATATTTTCCTTGTTATTTTTTTGCATTCATAAAATAAATAAAAAAAACCAAAAAGATTTAATTTCTTGTTATTTTAGTTTTTGATTTTCTGCTTAAAAATTTCCAAAAAGTTTCAAAAAAAGAGTAAATTTTTTACATAAGATGAGGATATTATTTACATTCGATAGCTCTGTTAAGATGAAGTGTGATAAGAACCGAAAAAATAGTCTCATTACAATCAATTTTAAGAATTATCATTTCATATAAGAAAGTACTTTAAATATTTTTGAAATATGAACCAACATAAGAGTCGGATAATTTTTATAATGGAAGTGTGGGATAACAAATAATGTATTAGAAATAAGTTCCTTAAATGCCTTAAAAAGAACCTAGATTTGACAACCCTTTTCTTTCCTTGAAATACTGAACCCTATAGTTTTTATGCCTTTTGAGGTTAGGAGGGAACTCTTGTTATATCCACACAATTATTATCATTTTTGAAGTATTGAAGATATGGTGGGCCTTAAAGTGAAATACGCGCCCGATCAAAATGTATACGTTAGAAATGGCATATCAAGAAACTTGAAGAAATGTGAAATTCAAAGTGAAATCCAAGTCAAGTTCAAGTCGAAATCAAGAACCAGTCAATTAAAATATGAAGAGCTGATTAAGACAAAGAAGATGTGTGGTATAATGAGATAGGTCCCTTGATAGTTGAATCATGAGGGTAAGCTTGGATTTTCTATTCATAATGGAGCTTACTGCGTTTACTGTAAGAGTTCGGAAATAAGGAGGGGTCGGTCAAGCTAAGTTTCTATAAACAAACTTTTGTGAAATTATTTTTAATAATATATTGTTTTCACAAATTTAATTCGGCGTAAAAATTATTTACTCAAGCATGGTTTGATTTATTAAATATGAATTTTAAATCTACAATAAAGGTATTTAGACTGTCGTCTAGGTAATGATTTCATTGGAGCTTCCTCATTGTGAAATCTGATCATGTGGAAAAAAAAGAGTGAAGTATATTTTGTTCAAGTTACTTCCTTTAATTTATTCTAATTTTGTTTAGGTCACTTACATCTTTCCAATTTTTTTTATAATGTTTAATCTTTTTATTATCCGAGGGCAAGTAAGGTTCAAGCTTGTGGAGATTTGGTAGATCCCATTTTCTGCAATTTTTACGGTCGTTTTTATTAGCATTTAGCATCATATTTTGTACTTTTTCATGTCATTTTTTAAATAATGTTCAACTCATGTCATTTATCAGAATTCTCATACTGCTAGCGCTTTTTGTGTCGTTTTCAGATAGTTGGAGTGAAGCAGTACTATTAGAGTCGAAGTCTTGTTGTAAAGAGTCGAAGTGTGTTTACTGTATTTCGTATGTAATGTATATACTAAGTCATTTTCATGTTCGAAGCGTAACTCTTAGACTTAGTATTTTTTGTACTCTCAGTTTCCTATAAATAGGGACTGAACATAGGGTTAGATAACAAGTTTTTCCTGAATGTTGTCTACTTTTGTACTCTTGTTCATTTGAGAGTAATACGAGCTGAAACCAGATTCTATTTACATTCAATGTTCTTAATTGATCTTTTGCTTGTTTTTCTCTGATTCTATTCGATTTTTCATTTCAATTCCTCTTCAAGTACTTTGGGATAAGTTGGATGCAAGTTTGGTGCTTAAATGGTGTTAGAACTAAAGATGGAAGCTGAGGAATAACATGTAGTGCTTAAAATGAAGAATCACGTCCGAAACGAGCCAGATATATGTTTCTACAATCGCAATTTTATTTTCTGCGATCGCATATTGCCTTTCTATAATCGCCTATTAATCCTGCAACCCCATAAACTTCAGAAATGGCTTCATACTTCATTCAAATGCAATCCTAGAGAAAATACAAAAAACTTCGATCGCAAAAAGCCCTTCTACAATCAGATTTTTGTCCCAAAGTCTTGAAAACGTGGAAAATAGCCTCGTACATTGATTTTGGGTAAATCTAGAAAAAACCTGAAAATTTGTAATCAAAATTCTATTTTCTGCCATCGCATTTTTCGCTAACTTGTTCCACAAGCTTCTGTGTCGCATATAAATAAGTCCTTCATTATCAGATTCGGAGGTTGGACGGTTCCATATCTCCTTGTCAGTGGAGTGTGGGAGGGGCCCGAATCTCCTAGTTAGCATGATAGGGATTAGGAAAGGATGGTTCAATAGGATTCATGATAGAGTTGGTCCCATGTAGCCCTAGATAGGTGAGACCTGTGGGAGAGACCGCTCTGAGATAGAGTTTGGGTGAGACCCGTGGGCGAGGCCTGTGTGCTTATAGCAATGCAGGTGGGACCTGGTAGAGACCTTTAGGTCAAGGTTGGGGATCTAGGAATCCCATGATTTCTAGAGCCAGAGTGGCTAGGTAGATAGAGCGGTTTCAGGTAGCCAAAGTTTTCTTCGGGAGTCAATGGGAACGACTGAGAGATCGAGCTTGGGTCCAGTAACCCAGATAGTGATATAAAAGTTAGGAACAGGGTGGTCCCGGATCATTCTGGAAGCAGATCAGAGGCACCAGGGTCTACGGACATGCAGTAATGAGGGAATTCTTGCGCGCAGTAACCAGTTGACAGAGAGGTGCTACGCCACTCACAGTAGGGTTAAATAATCTCAGAGGGAAGGATTTGATTATGTTGCGCAGCTCTTGTCTGAGTTTAACTGTTATAGGGATGAATCTTTTACTCGAATGATTATCTAATCCATTCGCTGGGTCGGATGATCGGTACCAGGACATGATAAGAGAAAGCATTCAGTAGGTAACAACGAAGGGACCAACACTGTGAGTGGCTGGAGATTTAGTTATAGGAAAGGGTTTGTTCTGCACAGGGATAGGAGGGTGTTGCTTATGAAAGTTGCCTCCGGAAGTCCAATGACAGTGCAGGGTAAAGGAGTGAACCCTTGGATGTCAGGTGTAAGTGCTCGAGAAGTACCCGGAGGAATATCGGTGGAGTAAGAGCGTTGGACTCGAGGTTTTTAGTGATTGGATTGTTCATCGGATGATACCTTCAAGGAGTGGACCGAGTAGACAAGGTATGCGATGATTAGGAATACCATGAGAGGTTGCCGGGTAGTTAGCTGCAGCGGACTTCGAGGATGAAGTCTAGTTTAAGTGGGGGAGAGTTGTAACACCTCGAATTCAGAAGACCTAGAAAGAAAAGAAAAACCTCAAGATCAGAAGGCAGCTCATCGAGTAGGTGGGATGACTCGATGAGTAGGAGCACATTTTGGGTCATGGGTTAAGTGACCTACTTAGCGAGTTGGTCAGGGTTTGGGAAACCCTAAATCCGAGACTTGGTGTCATATTTAAACACCTTATTCTCCTCCTCTTGGTTCCATTCCCAGCCCCCATTGTCCAGAACTTAACCCACGAAACCCTAGAGCCTTTTGAGAGTGTGTGAGCCATCCTTGAGTGTTTTGTGTGTTCTTGAAGGCTAGAAGAAGAAGAGGAAGCTTGAAGGTTCAAGGAGAAGGTTGTGGATCCAGGGATTTCATTCTAATCTCATCACTTTCTGGTAATCAAGCTCCTAACTTGCCTTGTAGTTTCTTAGATCTCTTTATGGTCCCTTTTAGGGGGGGGGGGGGGGGGGTTGTCCAAGAAGTATGATTCATGGGTTAAGGATGTCCCAAGTTGATGATACTTTTAGATTTGAAGTCATTGAGGGTTGTGAAGGCATAGAGGTGCAAACTTTATGCCATTAGAGTCCCGTGCAAACCCTGAGAATGCTAGTATGGACTTTTAAACCCCAAAGGGCCATGCATGGAAGTAAAGTTCAGGACTTTACATGTTTAGTGGGTGACTAGGGCCTAGATCTTCGTTCCCCTGATTTGGATTGGAGTAATATGGGTTTTGGTCATATATTTATGTATTAAGGAGGCTAGGGTTTTGGCTAAACCCATTAACAAGGATTAGGAGTGGGTAAAGTTGGAAACTTTACCCTTAAGGGGTCATTTCCAGCATGTAGACGAAGTTTGGGGAATGGATCTAAAGTGTAGGGGATTAATCTGTGAAGATGGCCCAAACAGAATAAGGGACTCGGCGAGTTTAGGAAAGGAATCAATGAGTCAAAGCTAGTTGTCCTGTTTCTATTCATGCTACAACTCGGCGAGTCTGAGGACTGACACGACGAGTTGATTCGATAAATCGCGATTTCAGGATTCTGATTACTGGAAATCGGCGAGTTGATGGAGCAACTTGGCGTGTTGAGTCAACCCGGAGCGCTGGCTTTGACCGTTGACTTTGACTTTGACCAAGGTTGGCCTAGTTTGACTTTGAGGACATTCTGGGACTAAGTGTCATGTTGTTACTGATAGTTCGGGGAGCCAAAGGAGAAGCAGTTCGAGGAATTTCCAGTTAGCAGCCAGAGAAGTATCAGTAGGACTTCAGCAGTGCAAGGTGAGTCTCCTCACTATGTGCATGGGTCTAAGGCCACAATGTCGGCCCATTATGTTTGTGTATAGTAGGAAGACCCAGGGGTTATGCCTAGGCATTGTATGTTATATGTTCTGGATCACGATCTGATGTCGGGCGAGGCCTGAGGAATGTTAGTATGCTAGAGGTCTTTTTACTTCTTGCATGTGTCAGTACGATAGCTTCCGGACCAAGGTCCGATGCCAGGGCAAGCCCGAGGAAGATTTATATTTGCATGTTAGATTATACTTGTTGTCTTTGTGATACTTGTATATGCCTGGTTGGGAGGTGAGTGTAGGCGAGGTCCCGTATCTCATCATTAGCTGAGTATGGATGGGGTTCCATATCTCAATATTAGCATAGTAGGGGCGAGGACCGTGATAGGTCAGAAGTGAGTGTGGGTAGGGGCTCGTATCTCACCATCTGCAGGAGTGTGGATGGGGTTCAATAACTCAACAGCAGCAGACCAAGGGTAGGGCCCAAGTTAGGCGAGGCCTTAGGTCAGGAGTATAATAGAGTATGTTTCTTTATGTATTAGTATGTTTATATGATTGTATATGTATAGCGAGCTATGCCCAGAGACAGGCAGGGCCTAAGACAGACATATATGTATACCGAGCAGGGCTCAATGCCAGGCGGGGCCTGATGCCGGGCAAGTCCCAATTCGGCGGGAGGGGGCCGAATACATGATTATGTGTATGGTCTATGGTAGTTTGTGATACTCACTAAGCTTTGTGCTTACGGTTTTCAGTTTTGGTTTTTCAGATACTTCCGGTTACGGAAGGAAGAGCTCGGGATGACTGCATCGCACACACCAAGAAGTTTAGCCTGGGATGTTTTACTCTGATAAAGTAAGCATATTTTGAATTAATACTCTGTTTTGAGAAAACAACTTATGTTTATGAAAGAAATGATTTGATAATTATGATTTGTTTAATGATTTAAAAATGAAATTTGTGGACCGTATTTTCGGGATGTTTCGTTTAGGTTGAGGGTTGTGTTAGGACCTCTCTTCCTATTCTTGTCTAATGAAGGCTCTGGAGTTCGAAGCACAACCCGAACGCATTATAGGGTTCGACGGGATGGGGGTTCTACTCATATTGATGTTTTATTAGTTATTCTTGTAGGTGGTTGGCGAGACCAAGGGTTGGGTCTATGGTTGTGTTAGAAGTGTTGTAAGATTGTGGGGTAGTCATACCATTCACTAGACTAATCGGGTGTTGTTCAGGAGTCATCATGCATGTGATTGGGTGAGGGCAAGAACGATGAGGAACCATGAGCTTCTTATTCGAATGGTTGGATGGTGTCACGACGTGTTGAGCACCCTCCTGAATTTCACTTATGTGTCGGGCCGGTAGTTATGTCGAGGGCATCTGCATGGTGTAATTCGTTTGGTGTTTCGCATAATATGATATTTTGAGTAGTTAGTTTTTGGTAGGATTTTGACTTGATGGAAAATTTGTGGTTGTTTATTGGCAGTTACTCGTTGAGTTCCATAGTGGATTTTATTCGTTATTGCAAGATCGATTTCAAGTAGGTTGAGTTGCCAGTGGGAGATTTCATTGTAGGAATCATGGATGAATATTTAGTTAAATTGTTGTAAAACCCCGATCTAGGCATCAATCCAAATCACTAGATTGGTGTGGAATCCCAATCAAGTGAATGACATAAATCGTAAATATGAAATAAGAACACAATGTTGAATCTTCAGTGCACACTATTAATCAATAGTCTAGTACATAAGACTCTATGTCTCTCGGTTCTCTCTGTCTCTCTCAAATATCAAAAATCAACCATTTAGAATGACTAACCCTAAACACGAACTGAATCAATACAATATATATACCTAGACCTAATTACAAAAGCCCAGCCCAAAGCCCAACCGAAATCACTTAATGATTTCGGTCCAAACACCATCAAATTCATGGTGTTTTCGGTCCTAGACCGAGAACTCTAAATGCTATGTAAAGTAAACTATAAACCACAAATCATGTCCCAACAATCTCCCCTTGGTTTATAGCTTTCTTTTGTTTTCAATCTTCTCTTTGTTCTAGACTTTAAGCTTTTCTCTTCGATTTCTCCACGACTTCAAGATGAACGTATGAATTTCTACATGAATAACTTCATCTTGAATAGTTGGACTTCCTTTAAAATTTGACTTTGAATGCACATTAGGTATAGAGGCTTCTTGTATAGGTTCTCGAAAATTCGCACTTTCAGCTTTGAAATACTTCGAAGATAATTACAGAGAGACCGATTCTTCTAGAATACTTAAGCAAGCTCATAGATAGAAGCAAATTGATTGAGGAGGCTTCAATGCAATTCGTCACATAACTTCAAATACAGCCTCACCTTGCTTCTGGGGTTGAAAGGCTGTGTGTTGAAGAATAATCTTCACTTCTTGTTCCTTTGAATGAATATTCTTCATCGATCACATATGCGTCGCGAAAAGTAACCATGACTAAAAGTCCCTGTGGATCATAGAGTCATAAAGACCCTTCACACCACAGTTGTTCAAGGACCCAGCCTTGGCTCAGATAGAGACTACTCGCAGTATCTATGTGAACACGGAGGAACGCATTACGATTTGTTGACTATCGGGGAACTACTCATGGCTATTTTTGATGTTAGCCCTTACATATCCTCGATCAAAGATCTCAATATAGTTTTTCAAGTTAACAAGTTAACTTGGCCCTTGGTGAGACGTTCAATGGTTTCTGAATCTCAGCTGAGTTTACCATTCTAGTGCCAGTGAGAGTTAATTAGGAATAACTCACAAAACCATCTTGTGACAAAAGTATCCAAGGACATATTTCCACAGTTTAGCATGACACGAGGTTAAGGCCCTTTGGCGAGACATTCAACGATAACCGTGCCTTGCGAGGTGCATCGCCCTAGAGCAAATAACCGTTAATGCCTTGCCTGCAGAGAATGTGTCCGAAAATACATTTGAGTCTCCGCAGTTTTGTATGACAAAAAGAGTCTCAAGACCCTGGGCATGATGTTCAACGATATCTATTTCCAAGTTGCGTGAATCGTCGTGGTGCCATGAAAGTTCTTAGGTAAAGAAAATTGACAAGACCGACACCTTATACACTTTCAAACTTTCAATTCCTTAAATACGACAGTTCTTAGAAAGATACTGCCTAACCGACACCTTATACAGTTTCATGCCTTTAATTCCTTGAATACGAGAATTCTTAGAGAGATACTACCTAACTGACTTGAACATAAAAGGTTCCCATCTTTACACACTTATTGAAAGTGAGTGTGTGCTTATCGGCTGCGTTGGATTAACCAAGGCAATTAAGCTCGGACATCCCGAGCAATTTGTAACAACGAATTAAGAAACTTAAAAAGTTTAGATCCGCAAGCCGTCAATTCCTTGTGAAAGTAGTGTGAAGTATAATGATCGTCAATTTCTTTCCAGGTCTCTTCTCCTTGCTCATCCACGTTTCAAGACAAAGAAATTTTAGAAATAAAAATAAGATAAACTTAGCACAAACAAAAAAAAATAACTAAGAATAAAAATAAAATTAAAATACGCTCAAATACAATATTTTTGGATTTTTGATTTTTCTGAAAAAAGAAATAAAAACATAAATAAACATATTTTTGGAATTTTGGAATTTTATGATTTTTATGATTTTTGTTTGGTTTTAATTCTCTCCCTAAATTTGTGCATAGAGGAGAAAAAGATTTGAACAAATTTAACGAAAACAAAAATAAAATACAAAATATACAAAAAAAAATTGAAAGTCTTCAAAACGAATCATTTTAAGAAAACTCACAAACCCATCAAAACGAGCTTTTCCAAAAGGTTTTGTAAACAAATCGGCCACATTATTATCAATGTGGATTTGTTCCAAATGAACAAGTTTGCGCTCAAAACAATCTCGTATAAAATGAACTTTAATATCTATGTTTTTGGTTTTAGAATGGTGAACTGGATTTTTAACAATTTGAATAGGAGCATCATTATCAAAGAAAATAGGAGTGTCAAGAAAGTTCAAATCGTAATTCAGCAATTAATGTAATCCCCATTTGTGATCTTTCATTTTCCTATCCTGCAAAGGACACATGCTCTCCATTAAAATTTTGACTGCCATGCAGATGAGAGATGTCTCCTATCATGTGCCTGGAACAGTGACTATCAACATACGGAAGTCCGAAGATATTCCTCCATAGCTGCTCCGGCACATAGTGCGGGATTAATTGGTTTTGGGATTCCAGTCCATTTTGAAATTGGGTTGACCATTACTATTAACTCGGGATACTCTTTCCCATGACATGTCCAGTTTATCAGATAAAGAACATAAATAAGTTATAGGACTTTTGGAAGATTTTGAAATGTGACCTTTGGGAACCCACTGGTAATTAGGTTTAATCATTTTAATGTTTAACCTAATGGGTGCTTCAACACTTAATTTTGAAATGGAACTACCTTTTGATTTAGACTTGAATCGTAAGTGTGAGCTAGAGGACAATCCTTGAGATGAATTCGACCTCACCGATTTCGGTTTGGCTGAACCATCTCTCGAATTAGACTTCTTGTCCGACATGTCCTTTTTGTCCTTCGGAGTCTGATTCTTGGCGTTTTTATCATTCCAATCACCATTGCGTGAACATGACCTCGAAGGATTTCTTTTAGAAAATATCCCCCTTGGCACGTTCTGCCAACCTTGTTCATAATAAGGAACATATAAACGATGTGTACAATTTCTAGCAATGTGACTGGGTGTTCCACATTGGAAACACATTTGTTTCTTCACGGGGAAGTTGTTGCTACCCGTCCCTAGTTGCATGCCTATGCCTTGTCTCAGATTGTTTCCACATGAACACTTACAGTAAGCAATCCGTTTAATTTGTTCAGGTGGCTTATATTTACTAGTAGTTAGATTACTGGAGTTTAATTTTAAATTAGCATCACCACAAGTTTTTGAAGAAACAAAATCAACAGAATTAGTGTCCTGGTTCACAAAATTATTAGAAACACTAGGAAACAAAATATTAGTTTTTGAAGAATTTTCCACAAAACTAGAATTATCTTTGTTTTTCTCGCATCCGTCTTGCACTGTTACTTTCTCTTCACATGAAGTAGAAACATTAGTATCTTTCACCTCAATATTCTCAGTTTTGTCAGATTGTTCATGAAACACTTACAATAGGTTGACCATGTTGAACAGATTTTTCTGTCTCAATGGTTTCAGAAGCCGGAGTATAGTTATCATTGAAAGGAGCTGGTACACTGTGATACCCCAGACCCTCTTTCTGGGTATCTTTCCATTTCAATTGTGTTTCTATCATAGATTCAACTATCTCACTTGACACATCAAATTTCTTAAAGTTAAATTCGGTATCTTTATAATTAGCTTTTAACGCATCAAGTTCGGCAGTTAATTTTGCAATTTCCTCTTTAGCATACAGATGGTGAACACTTTTAATGCTATATTCCTCTTTAATCCTAATTAGATCTTTATTTTGAGCATCTAGTTTTTCTTGAAGAGGCTTGTTCACTTTCTTAATGTCATAGATTTCATTTTTAAGATCAAAAACATCTCTAACTAATAATTCATTTTACTCAGGATATTTATTAACTTTATCTACGCAAGATTTAGAGCAAGAAGCTTCACTAACCACTTTGGTACTAAAATTGGTGATTAAACTGTTGTAAGAGCTCATTATTTACCATCGGTAAAAATCTTATTGAGCAATTTGATTTTGAACGAAGACCAAAAATAAATGCTCTTTGACCGAAAACACCAATAGTCAACACCCTGTTGACCGAGAACCTTAAAGGTCAACTCTTTGACCGATAGGCCTGACTGAAAACAGGTGACCAAGAACGATATATGTTGGCTGAGAACTCTTCCAAGCTGAGAACCCTATATCTTGTTACCGAGAACGTTATTCAGCCATCGAGAACACTAAAGCCTAACCGAAATGAAGGTTTTGATCGTGTTTCCTTATCCAATGAATCCAAACTGATGAACATGAAGAATAGTGAAGAACAATAAGAAACACCAAAAGAAACTTCAAGAGACGGTGCCAAATCGATTGATAGTAATCCTACTCTGATACCAATTGTAAAACCTCGATATAGGTATCAATCCAAATCACTATATTGGTGTGCAATCCCAATCAAGTGAATGACATAAATCGTAAATATGAAATAAGAACACAATGTTGAATCTTTAATGCACACTATATTAATCAATATTCTAGTACATAAGACTCTATATGTTTCTCGGTTCTCTCTATCTCTCTCTCAAATCTCAAAATCAACAATTTAGAATGACTAACCCTAAACACGGCTAAATCAATACAATATATATACCTAGACCTAATTACAAAAGTCTAGCCCAAAGCCCAACCGAAAAAACTTAATGATTTCGGTCCAAACACCACCGAATTCTTGGTGTTTTCGGTCCTAGACCGACAACTATAAAAGCTATGTAAGGTAAAGGATAAACCACAAATCATGTCCCAACAGTTGTACCCCTAATCACATGGGAGTATGTATGTTGCCCAAGATTTTCTTCTGGATTGACCACTGATACGCTCGGGTGAGCGGTGGGATGGTGATGATTTGGCAGGAAGTCAAGTGTGTACCTGAGAACTTTGAGGTGGTTTTAAACAGATGATTATCAGCCATTATATTTGACCCTAGAAATTTTGGGTCGATGGATTCCCGATTCGGTGAGGAATAAGTCAGTTCAATCACATATTTGAGATTTTCCTGGTTTGAGTAGTTTGCTATGAGTATGGTCGTATAGTTGGGGGTGAGGGAGATGGATGTTTCAGTTGAATTCTTTCAAGTGTTTGGATTGTCACTAACATCATTTAGATTCTATGTGGTCTCTCAATTTCGATTTGGATGTGTTGATTATACAAAGAGGTTCGGAGAATTGTATAGATTGTGTTAGTGTATTTAATATTCTGACCGAGTCGGAACTCAAGGACGAAATCTAAATTTAGTAGGGTAGAGTTGTAACACCTAGTTTTAGATGTTTCTTTATCAAGATAGTAGGTCGTAAATACAACGAGTAAAGGTCCTGGACTTCACTGAAATACAACATAGATCCTATCGGAAAATGATAATGTTTAGTTCAGTGTTTAAAGCCCTCAAATTATGTTTCAAAGAAAGGGTAATATGGTAAAATTTATATATTGGGCTGTTTGCGTGGATAATGGTTTTAGTTAGACATCTAGTAAGCCAAAATATAACTAGATAGGATTGTGGGGCTTGTTAATACCTTTATGTGCATATAAAGAACGCCAAAAACAGAGTTGAAACGAAGAAGTTATGGATGTATGAAGTTAAATTAGAAGTTGGTGGGTTAGCCCTATGCAGGGAATAGGAAAGTTACACAGTGTATAGCTATTATGTAGGGTGTAGATGTTGAGTTATGTATGCGGGTTTAATAACCTATGCATGACATGGGATATGACGTAGGGTGTAATTGCAGCAGGTCAAAACCGCAATTCTTCGATTTTAAACCCTATTTAAGGGCTCTAACTTCTAAGAAACCCTCTCATGACCAACCTCCATCACCTAAGATCATTCCTTGAGAAACCCTATCCTACTCTTGATTTTTTGATCCTTGGCATCTTTTACGAGCTTATTTCTCCATTGGAAGGTTGAATCCTAAAGAACAAGGTGTTAGTAAAGTGCATGAAAGAAGGATTCAAGTATAGATCCAGCAAGGTTGCTTCATTTCTAGACCATTGTGAGGAAAAAGTTTCTATCTTGCTCATTGATTTCTTAGATCTTGTTATTAGTCTTTTTTTATCACTTTTGGCCCTTTGAGCTAGTGTTTTGGAAGTTGAGGCAACTCCAACACCATTTGAGCCATATGGAACACTCTTGGGACTTGTTGGACTTGGAAAGTTGTGCCTTGGTGCTTGTTCCTTAAGCCATGGACGTGGTATTAGTATTTTTGGTCATTTTAATGCATAAAGTTTAGATCTTGCTTGATGGGAGTGTCTTAATGGGTAAAGCTGGAAACTTTATCCATTAAGACATTTTAAAGGTCCTTATTTGAAAGTTTGAGGGTTTGGCTTTCTACATTAGGAACTTAATAGAAGTTTTGGGATTGGAGGCATTACGTAGGGCGTAATCTAATTACGCAGGGAATAGAGCTGCTACGCATGGCGTAATCTGGCTGGATGTTGACTTTTGACTTATTAACTGATGATCGTTTACCGTTGACTTTGACCAAGTTTAACCTTAGGTCAAATGAAGTAATTTGAATCATAGATTAAGGCTTGGTCCCTGTTTGTTGTATGGGTAGCCTGTAGAGTCGGTATTTGGAGTCTGATCAGGTCAGCTATGTCGTGGGTTGAAGGAACCGATGTCGGCCCACTGGGTTGTGTTATGTATCCTGGTATATAGGATGTTGCTATGTTGTAGTGACCTAGTAGATTGGTATATCTATATGATTCCCTGTACTCGCTGATTATTATTTATCGGTTGCATATGTTGACATATTTTTGGTTAAGTTGAGGCGAGAGGCCAACAAACCCTGGATGGTTAGGTTGAGGTGGTACTGCTTCGTATGGTATACCAACAAATCTGTGATGGTTGGGTTGAAGCAATATGCCAACAAGCCCGAGATGGTTGGGTTGAAGTAACATGCCAACAAACCCTGGATGGTTGGGTTGAGGCCATGGGCCAACAAACCCTATATGCATGTATTGTAATTGTTATTGTATTATTGTGTTGAGTATTTTGGGGAACTTTCTATACTTTGGATTACAGTTATGGATTTTAATGTTTCAGGTACTTTAGATGACCGAGGGAAGGCGAAAGCTTGATCGTACAAATCCTCCTAAAAAAATTTATGATTTGAGAGATGTTTTGATATTCTGACTTGTTATGATATTTTTGGAAAACAATGGTTGATTGATACATGGTTTATATAAAAATGACTTTAAGAATTAAAAAAAAATCACTATGGTTTTTGGGATGTTACACAGCTGGTCGTACTCTTGGAAGTAAGTAGTGATTTAAGATTTTCATGGAGTATTAGTAGATTGTCCATGGTGATTGGACACAATATAAAGATCGTGATCAACACTCATGTGTACTTAATGGGTATTTAAGTATTGGAACAACCCATACTGATGTAGTTCTCACAAAAATCTTTATCGGGAAAAATAATTTTAAACACTGAGATTAGCCCTTATCTAGGTCTCAGGTTCATACAAATATCTTGTAAAACAAATGAGTAATTGATCTCTTATCTAAGGACTAAATCTTGATTTGATCAGAATTCGACAGTTACATTTGATAGCAAGCTCTATGTTGATTATTTGGAAGTATTATAGTTAATGATATGTCCAAGTGGGAGACTCTTAGAAATGGTGTCTAATGTCATAACTATTGGTAATATTTATCGTAATAACATGGTCATTTTAGGTAGCCCTTAGGACCCACTTGAGAAATTAAAAGACAAAAATGATTTAGGAAAGACAAAACTGCAAATTTGGTCCCTGTGGTATTCAAAAAACTTTGGATAGGGTCCAAAAAGTTTTCAACTTGCATGGGCCGTCCAAAATCAAGAATTTACTGTGATTTTGGTCCAAAATAATTTGAAAAGACGGTTTTGCCCTTTTATTTTCATTTTTGTATTTTTTATAATCATTCTAAGACTTTTTTATTTTAAAAATAAAGAGAAAAAAAGAATTACCCCCACCCCCACCGTTCTCTCTCTCTGCCCTCTCTCTCTCTCTCTCTCTCTCTCTCTCTCTCTCTCTCTCTCTTTCCCATCTTCCTCACCTCACTTCACCTGCAAATCGGAAATATCAACACCTCCTTCTTCGTCTTTTTACTCTTCTCCCTTTCCCTCCGCCTTTTATCTGAAAAAACCCAGATTCTAGATATGAACACATAACTTTCTCAAAGTAACCTTCAAACGGATATGTAAAGTAAACACACACACACACACGTTGGGGGACAAAGACAGTAAGGAATCCGGAGGGAAAAGGGCATAAATTTGATCGAGAGGAAGCAGTTTATGGAGTAATGGACACCGATCTATGATTTGAAACACCTAGATTAGAGTAAATTGCAAAAGAGAGAAGGCCACCAAAACCCTGGAAGTAACCACCGCCAAATTCGCCAGATAAAATCACCCAATCTGGTTCACACTCGCCGGCGACCTGAAGAAATAAGCTCCAAGTGTTGATTTCACTCTTACGGTTTCCAAAATTTGATTTTATTTTCAACAAAAATCGATATTCCTTCAGCGGAATCAATAATCTGAAATCTGTGAAACTAGAAAAATGGTGATGGAGGTGGCATCCAAAATTCGATCATACTACCGCCGCCACCATCTGAATAACCTTAACCCAAGTGCAGATCTGGGAAACTCGTCTGATTTAAAACCCTATCACCAGGTGGCGTTCGATGATTTCTAGGTGGAGATGGAGGTGGTTGCAGGTGGTGATGGCGGACAATGGTGGAACTCGGAAGACTCCTAGTGCAGATATATAAAATTCCTCCTCTGATGTGTGTTATTCTTGAATATGTATGTTCATAATTTTGTGTGTGTGTGTGTGTTTTGAAGAAGAAGCCCAAAAATTCTGATGTATGAATGTGTTTTCAGAAATGCCTAGAAAATATGATGTATGTATGTGTTCTTAAAGATATGGATGTTCTTGATAATGTGTTTGTGTTCATAAGATGATCTCAAGTTCATGAAAGACCAACCGAGAGAGAGAGAGAGAGGAGTGGGGATATTTTTTTTCTTTTTTCTTTATTTTTTAATTAAAACAACATTAGAATAGTTATAAAAAATATAAAAAAGAAAATAAAAGGGCATAATCGTCTTTTTAAGTTTTTTTGGACCAAAAACCCAGAAAAACCTTGATTTTGGACCTTCCATGCAAGTTGGAAACTTTTTGGACCCCATCCAAAGGTTTTTGAAAACCACAAGGACCAAATTTGCAGTTTTGTCTTTAGGAAAAATTAGTTTATTAATTTTTTATCTTTTAATAAATTAAGTAGAAGCTAATTTGTAATTAACTAAAAGTTAATTAATTATATGGACTAGATGTTAATTAATTAAAATGTTAATTAATAGAAATAGTCCAATGGCAAATTCAACAATAAGGAAGCTTCTTTGACATTAAGCAACAAGAAGCCTATAAATAGAGATCAAACCCTAGATGCTCCTAACCCTAGAATTTTTGGCCCCCATTACTTCTCCTTAATTTGGACAAAAATAAACCCTTATAGGGTTTATAGTTTTCATTTTTCCTCTCACGTCTTCAAGGGTTTGTCGCATTGTTCAAGTGACGTTCTTAGGTGTGATTCCATTAGACGGATTCTTCTTTGGATCTTTGACATCCAAGAAAAGATGGGAAAAAAAAGATCACAAGCTAGAACTTATTTGGCCAACAAAAGGTATGTTTTCTTATTTATCTAGTAGTTGTAATAATAGTATAAACAGTAGCATCATTGTATGTTTAGTTGAACATTTGACGAGAATAATGCCATATGCTTTCGCTGCTATATGCTCTTACATAGTATGTTTAAAACCTTTCAAAGATTTCACCTCTTTATTCAATAGACTTTCCAAGCATAACACTTGCAATTTAACATGTATTAAGATTAGATGAGTTGATGAAAAATGAGACTAGAATTATTTGGAATAATAAAATATCATGTTGATGTATGGGTTTGACTCGATAGGAAGTTGTGTAATCCGTCATGTTTCTTTATAATTGTCATCGATGAAACGACATGACAAAAATACATGACATAAACTGAAATTTGGACGAAATTGAAATTCAAATTTGTGTATGAGCTAGTATAAAAATACGATGGCATGTCGTGTTCGTGTTTGTATTCAAAGTTAACACAAAATTGACAAAATTACACAATTGTAGTGTTTTTCATGTTTGCATGACTAATTAAGAATTATATAAATTAATAGTTATTTGATTTAAGTTTTTCATGTTTGTCGTATTTTAATTGGATCATTTCGTGTTAATTACAAAACCTTACATCGTGTCTTGTGTTTTCCGTTTGATATATAAAAAAAAATCATTATGTTGTTTTGCTAAAATGTACACATGTCTGTCCTATTTAAAACCCTCATTTTTCTACTTCTAAGTAGTTTTATCTTGAAAATAATAAATGTCATTGTATTATGCAAATGATATTCACGTCTAATTCTGAAAAAAAGAATATGAAACTATTTTTATTATTCTTTTAAACAATTGCATTTGTGAAATCTATTTTAAATTAAAAATCTGGATCACATAATGTAAAAGTTAACATCCTCAAACAAAAAGAAAACTTTATTTTAATTATCGCAATACATCTTGAAAAGACAATTCAATCAAGGCCTCGCTTTAATGGAAAAAAGATTCTTCACAATATATATTTACTAATTGAAAAGACCATTCAATTTATACAGCATTTTGTTCAAAACTAAAATAAATATATAAAAGTCGAGTTACTCTGCTTTTATTTATAAAGATTAAATATATAATGTTAACATATAGACCGTTATACACAGAAAACGGTATTAATCTATATAAATAACAAATAAAACATAAATAATAATATAAAATAAACAAAAACATCTTTTAAGAATGTTTGTTTAGATATACTCACAACCTCTTTAAAACAAGTATCATAGCATTATTTTTTTTAGCTTTAATTCCAAATTAAATAGCAACTTCAATGCCATATATATATATATATATATATATATATATATATATATATATATATATATATATATATATATATATATATATATATATATATATATATATATATATATATATATATATATATATATATATATAGGGGATAGAGAATATAATTATAGCCTCACCTAAGCTTAAGTACTAAACCTCTAAAATATGTCGTTTTAACATGCTAAATATATCCGGTTTGGATTCACTTGGTAAATATATCATTCTTCATAACATTTCTTTCTTTCATTATCGTTTTATCATCTCCGTTTTCTTTCCTCAATTATCGTTAATTACTTCATCCAAGTGAACATTACTAAACCCTAAACCTAAACCCTAAATTTAAACCCTAAACACTAAAGCTAAACCTTAAACCCTAAATCTAAACACTAAACCCTAAACCCTAAACCCTAAACCTTAACCTAAACCCTAAACCCTAAACCCTAAACCGTAAACATAAGCCTAAACCCTAAACCCTAAACCCTATTGTGTCGATCTTGAATTTACATCTTGAAGTATTAATCGTGAATCCATTAACCGTAATCTTTATATAGTAAAACAATGTATTTTCAAGAGGTTTAGTACCTAAGCTTAGGTGGGACTGTATAATGTATATTCCATTTTCCTATATATATATATATATATATATATATATACACACACACACACACGAAAAAAAGAGTTTATAAATCTTGACAACTTGGAGAATATGTGTAACATCCCAAAATTCAAGACTAAAAATTTCTTTTAAGTAAAACATTACTCAAGTAAAGTCATTGATTCAAAACATAATCAAAGTAATAGTTTTCAAAACACATGTTCATTATCAGAGTAAAACATTCCCAGGTTGACAATCCTATGGTGTATGCCATGCGATCACCCCGAGCTCCATCATCAGCTTCCTGAAGTACCTGAAACCAAAACTGAAAACCGTAAGCACGAAGCTTAGTGAGTTCCCTCATCATACCTCATACCATACAATAACATAACATACTCATATTTTCAGGCATATCCGGGTGCCCGACCTACCCCTTCGGTCCTCTCGACCGGATACTAGCTAGCATATCTGGGTGCTGGCCTCCCCTTCGGCCCTCTCGACCGGATACAGAATGATATATCTGGGAGCTTGCCTCCCTACGGTCCTCTCGACCGGATACTGGCTAGCATATTTGTGTGCTGGCCTCCCCTTCGGTCCTCTCGACCGGATACTGTCTAGCATATCTGGGTGCTGGTCTCCCCTTCGGTCCTCTCGACCGGATACTGGGGACTATTTCACCCCCTACTACTACCACATAACACATATATCCCATAATTTGTCTAGCATGGCTGGGCGTGACCGCCCCTTCGGCCCTATCGACCGGTAGTCTGGGGGACTATCTCCCCCTACCGCCTCTAACTCATCTAATAGATCATGCTAGCATGTAAACATAATATCACATACTGTCAGACGTTTTTGGGGTGTCTGGCTACCCTCCGGTCCTAACAACCGAACTCTACTGATGAGCCAGGGAGCCCCGTCCATGCTCCTACTGATAGTGAGATATAGGTCCAGTCCACACTCACTTTTTCCCTAACTTGGGCCTCACCCCTGATCTGCTGCTAATGAGATGTGGAACACCATCCACACTCTGCTATTGGTATGTTTAAAGAAATCGCGCCACGACTTTTATGAGTTGGCGACACGAGTGACGTAGATAAGTAGCAACACAACATGATATTTTTTCCCGACGCGACACTGCCACCGCTAGGGTCCAAAACCTTAAAGCTCGGGCCTTGAGACCTAAATAATGGTGTTAACTTTTAGGGTTTCCCTTATTCTTCAACCCCCTTCATCTAAAATGAAACCCTAGCCCCTTTATTCCCTTGTGAGATTTTTTAGGTGTTTGAAGAAGAAAGAAAGCTCTTTAGTGTTGAAGTTGGTGTTGATGACCATTCTCTGCATAAGAATCCACTTTCTAGTCATTTCCATTTCAATGTAAGTCTCAAAGATCCCTGCTTTATTTGAGTTCATACATAGATCTTGTAACATCCCGACTCTCAGGTATAATATTTATATATTTATTTTTGGGATTGAATGAGTGACTCGATGATTTGTATGTATGACTCATTGAGTAGAGTTAGATTGGCCACGTGGTTTTAATGAACAACATGACGAGTTAGAGTGTCGACTCGCCGAGTTGGCGCTGTGTGAGGAAACCCTAAATCTTCGGGTTTGTTTCCTATTTAAAGGGCCTTAAGCCCTAATTTTTGCCTCACCAGCCACCCAACTCCCATGTGTGAAACCCTAATCGCTTAGAGTGAGCTAAGAGAGAAAAGAGAGTCAATCTTGGGCATTTTTGTGATCTTTTGGAGGAGAAGTGGAGAGCATCAAATCTTGGATCAAAAGGAGGCTTTTGGATCCAAATATTATTCAGATATTTGCTTTAGTTGGAGGTAAAAAGATGCTAACTTGATGATTTCCTTATGAGATCTTGTTTAGGGAGCTTTTAGGGTTTTCTCCCATCCATCTTGTGTCATTAAGTCATTTGAGCATGACTTCAGGTTGAAACCTCATATCTGGATTGTAAGGAGCCTTGTGAGTCCAAAGACCCGAGCTTTATTGAGCTAGAGGCAAGCTCTTGTGTATCTAGCCCTTGTTGGAGCTTGTAAAGGAATTATGAGCCTAATATGTCATGCATGCACGTAAATTTTTTAGCTTTATGTGATATTCGATCCTTAGGAAGATAGATACGGAGTATGGGGTATCAGTTCTGCCTTAAAATGTCTGAATGAGAATTCAACCTTAGGGACTCGGCGAGTCGATGAGCTGACTCAACGAGTCGGTTGAAGTTTACCCTGATGAGTCTAAACACACTGTAACTCGCCGAGTTGACAAGTCAAGTCGGCGAGTTGAGTTGGACCTTCATGAGGGTTCCGAGGAACCAAAGGGACTTGATGAGTCACATAGATGCACTCGACGAGTTGGGTCAACATGGACTGTTGACTCGAGTATTGACTTCTGTTGACTTTAGGGTTTGGTCAGACTTGATGGATGGAGGTCATAGAGGGGTAAAATGGTCTTTTACCTATCCCAAGAGTTAAAGAGGGACTAACATGAGTTTATTTAGAGTTGTAATCTTTAATTGTTAGTTAGAGATGCTTATTACATTTAGGCGGGTTTAGATTGTTCGAGGGGTACTCAGTACCTTGCTTGCTTACGAGGTGAGTCTTCTCACTATACTTACCAAGAGTGGTAACCTTTGGGTCTTATGTGCTTATATTGAGTCTTGTGATATCCTGCTTTTAGTCTTTGTGAATTATGATGTGTATTATTCTGAGCTTACTGAGTTAGGACCAAAGGGTCCATCCGAGTTGTGGGACCGGTCCCACTGAGACACATTGACCGGAGGGTCTTATTTGAGTATAGCCATGAGAGGCAAATGAGATGTGTGTGGTATTTTGGGGAACTCACTAAGCTTCGTGCTTACCGTGTTATGTGTTATGTGTTTCAGGTATTTCTCAGTTCATTCAGGGATTAGCTCATGCTTCTGCACCTACTGCTTTGCGTGCTACTGATAGTCGGCCGATGAAGGCCGAGGTTCTGAGGGCTCGTGGGAGAGCTTTTCAGCTGACATTAGAGGAGGTCCGCGTAGCACCTGATGTCATGGCTGGTAAGTATTTCCTTATTTATATTATTTTGAGATTTGTTGTGCTTATTATGTGCTATTTATAGGTACATTTCTTGTGAGTTATACCTTCTTTGGTTCTATTTGACTCAGCTGCGAGTCGATCTTTAGTGTCTTTAGCTTTTAGTCGTTACATCAATATCTGGTGTGAGGCGTTGAGTCGACCTCTGAGGCTTTCTATAGCCAACGAGCATGCGGTTTTTGTTGTCGAGTTTCCGATAGATCTGGTGCCGATAGCGATGGGTGATGTCTGTGCCATCATGGGCATGGATTGGTTGAGCCGTTTTGGAGCTGTGATCGACTGCGAGCATCAGTTGGTGACTACACGAGACCCTAGTAGGGGAGTGCTTATGGTGTATGGCGAGGGTACCAGATCTGGATCAGCTTTCTGCTCTGCTGCCAGAGCGAGACAGAGTCTACAACAACATTGTATGGGCTTTTTAGCGTATGTGATGGATACGCGCGTTTCAGAATGTTTTTCCCGAGGAGTTACCGGGAGTGCCTCCCGAGAAGCAGGTGGAGTTCGGATTGATTTGGTTCCGGGTGCAGCGCCTATTGCCAAGGCACCTTATCGCCTTGTGTTACCAGAGATGCATGAGTTATCCTCATAGCTCCAGGAGCTGTTGGGGAAGGGGTTCATCAGACCGAGTAGCTCACTGTGGGGAGCTCCGATCCTTTTTGTCTAGAAAAAGGATGGTTTACACCAGATATGCATTAATTATGTAGGATTAGGTGTCTAAGCCCATAACTATTTTGATATGTACTTGACCCGATTGTGAGCATGGTCCTTTCGGGTTGCCTTCACCATAGCAACTGATAGGATGAACTAAGGATAAAAAGGATTAATTATGATTTATTAATATATTATATGAATAATATATTAAAAGAGAAATCATATTGTTTAATTAATATTAGTCAAGAATTAATAAGAATTAATTTTGTGGCTAAAAGAGATTAATTAAATAAAGGGGATTGATATTGCAATTATATGCTAGTTGACAATTGGGCTATGGATTCCTAATAGAAAGGGCAATGGAGAGAAATCTCTCGCAAGCCCATATGATTTTCGTCCAAGGGCTTTCTAAGGGAAGTCCATGGGTTGTTTAAGCCCTAAGCAGAGAATTAAGGTTTCACTTGAAACCCTAGCAGCCCATATAAGTATATAAAGACCCCTAAGTCTCCCAAAAACGTGGCTAAGTCATCTCTAAGGGTTATTGGACGTTCTTGTTGCTCATGGTGTTTGTGACTCAATTAGAGGTGTAACACTTGGGGCACTAAGCTTTCAGAAGTCAAGATCATGAAGGTTTGTGATTGGTATTGCTACATAACAATCAAGGTAAGATCTAAACCCTATTTTTATATATGATTTCGATTATAGTATGCTAGATATAGTGTTTAGATCCAAAGTCTTAGGCTTTTGCATGTGCACCATAACAATGATGTAATGCTCAAAACCTACTAGTGGTATCAGAGTCTATGGTGTTCTTCTATTGTATTTGATGCAAAATTAAGTTTTCAAAGCTGAAAAGATGCGAATTTCGAATATGACTTGATTCACGACGTGAACATTGTGTGTTCACCTCGTGAATTCAGTCTCACAACAGATTTTCGAATTAAACCAGACTCATGTCGTGCACACAGTGTGTTCACCTTGTGAATTCAGTCTGACAGCACAATTTCGAGACTTTTGCCTTAATTTGCTTTGGATAATCACCTTCAATTGTTTTTTCAAATTAAAATCAACTTTTTATATTATGGTAATTGATATCCTGATCAAATTAATGGATAATTATCAATTTAAGATAATTACTTGTTTTATAAGATAAATATTAATTATTTGTAAACTGATTTAAATTATCTTGTAAGAAAAATAGATTAAGTCAAATTATGTGATAACTATTAATTATATGATATTGAATTATTTTTCAAATTTGATCTAAAAGATATGTTGAAAAGTTTCAAAAATTTCCCTCAAGTTTTGTAATTTAAAATTTAATTAAAAGGTTTTAATTTTGAAATATTAAATTCTAAAACCCTACTATTTTGAAAAGTTCAAATTACTCCCTGATGGTTTTATTAAATTAGTTAAGTGTGTAATTAAAATAGAGTTAATAAATACATAATGCAATGGTTTATATTTAATAAATTTAAAGGTATAATTTATTAGATTAAACCACTTAATATTTTAAAAGTGTAAAATACACCTTTATACTATATATAAAATTAAAAGGTCTAATATTATATATATATATATATATATATATATATATATATATATATATAACTTAAATGCTAGTCTTACCGTTATTAGGCCTCATTCACGAAGCCGATCTATGAGGGAGTATAAGGTTATGGCCTATAAAATGGCCGTTTAATGGATGTCCACTCTCACCCACCACTTCCTTGATTGGTGGAGGGTCGTTAGCCGAACGGGTATGATAGGGCAAACCCTTTCCATTAAAAGTATAAGGAATTATAAAGTAACTAAATGTTTTTACAAAATTCACAATCTTAGTTACTTTAGGCAAAAGTGAATTTGATGCAATTCCATGAAATTACACTTTGTTCCCTTTCTAAGACGTTAGTGGAGCGTGTGTGGTTAACCGGCACACTAAATGGGTTCTAAGCAATGGTAGCGAAGGGTGACTCGATGTTTGTCATAGTTCGGTGGAGCGTGTGTGGTTAACCGGCACATCGAATAGGTGACTGTAAAATTGGGGGCACCATGTGTATTTGCATGGTTATTCACACCCTGTTTTGCGATCCTCGACATCCCAGTCACAAATCGAGGGGCATATCGAGATTTAAACATGCCATTGAAAATTTCAATGAATCTCAAAGGATCTAGGAGTTTTCAATACATTTAAAACTTAATCTCTTTTTCGTTTTTCATGGTGGAAAATTAGTGAATCGCCATTCACTTACCTTTAAATGTTATGCAATTGTATTACGGCATCCCTCTTCCAAGTTGTAGAATATTGTGTTGGGTCCTAGCCTTAATATCTCGTTTGGGTGTTTTATTAAGGACTCAGTTAATCAACTAACATGAATTTTCTCCCGTTTTGTAGATGTGAAAGTATGACAACTATGGTCTTCCCAAATCCCTTGGAACAAGCTTTCCACATGAAGATGATATTCCACGATTTGATCGAGGAACAAGAGATCATGCTTCACTTCCTCCACCTCCTCCTATTGTTCTCCTTAACCCAAAAGTTCAAAGGCTTGAAAAGTTCAAACTCACTCAAGCCCTTTTGGAAAGTAAACATAAAGAAGGAAAATTAGCGTATGCACACGTCTTAGAGATGAAATCACACATTGATAGGTTAAGAATGTTGGGAGTCGTTGTCTGTGAGTAGCTAGCTGTTGATTAGGTTCTTCAATCGCTTCTGGACTCATATAGTGAGTTTGTAAGACGGTACTATATGATAGACCACGACGTGACCCTCATCGATCTCACCTATTCGCTTGTTGCTGCTGAATCAGCAATGATTTGGCGCACTGGAGATGCAAAGTTGATTGGTGGATCTACTTTCCAAACCTCCATGGACATAGGCAATGGCAACGAAAAGTTTCCAAGTTTAAGACGGATAGTTGGGGTCTTATGAATTTCCGAGGGCAGATTTGGGTGCCATATACAGGTGGAGCTCTGCGTATATTGATGGAGGAGGCACATAGATCGAGATTCTTGATCCATCCATGAGCCACTAAGATGTATTTGGATCTGAAGAGAGATTACTAGTGGCCCTGTATGAAAAGGGATGTGGCATGGGTAGTTGTGAGGTGCTTGACCTGTCGTCGGGTTAAGGCAGAGCACCAACGTCCAAATGGCCTGTTACACCCTCTAGAGATTCCCCAGTGGAAGTCGGAACAGATTTCCATGGATTTTATCACCAAATTACCGAGAATCGCGCGAGGTTTTGACACGATATTGGTGATTGTGGATTGGCTAACAAAGAGCGCTCACTTCCTTGATATCAGTGAGAGCTCTTCTGCAGAGAGATTCACCGAGATCTATGTGAGAGGGGTGGTGGCACAGCATAGGGTTCCGACTTCGATAGTATCAGATCGGGATGTGCGTTTTACTTCCAGGTTCTGGAAGAGATTTCATGAGGAGTTGGGTACCCGATTTCACTTCGGTACCGCATACCACCCACAGACAGACGGGCAGCATGAGCGGACGATTCAGATGTTGGAGGACATTCAGCGTGCATGTGTTATGGACTTTGGAGGAAGTTGAGATATTTATTTGCCCTTGGCTGAGTTTTCGTATTGGATTGCCTCCCTTTGAGCTCTTATATGGGAGGAGGTGTCAGACTCCTATCTGTTGGGGGGGGGGGGGGGGGTAAGGCAGAGGGTGATGGGTAGCACTGAGATAGTACTCAAGACAACTGAGCAGATTCATCAGGTCAGATAGGGGTTACTAACAACATAGAGTCGCCACAAGAGTTACGCAGACTGGTGACGATCTGAGCTTGAGTTCCAGGTTGGAGATTTTGTCCTCTTGAAGGTATCCCCGTGGAAAGGGGTGATCCGATTCAGGACGCAAGGAAAGTTGTGTCCCAGATATATCGGTCCTGTCAGAGTGTCTACCAGAGTGGGGAAGGTAGCATACCGGTTGGAGCTACCTGCAGAGTTGAGCCAGATTCATAACTCCTTCCACGTGTCTCAGTTGAGGAAGTGTGTAGCCGATGAGACGGCAGTGTTACCCTTGGAGGACATTCAGGTCGATGCTAGCCTGAATTACATTAAGAAGCCAATAGCAATTTTGGATAGAAAAGTTAAGTTCCTAAGGAACAAATAGGTGCGACTGGTTAAGGGGCAGTGGGAGCACCATAGGGGATCCGAGTGGACTTGGGAGCCGGAGTCTGAGATGCACGAGCAGTAGCCTGAGTTATTTTTGGAGCATGACTTCGAGGGCGAAGTCTGATTCTAGTGGGGGAGAATTGTAACATCCGACCCTCAGGTATAATATTTATATATTCATTTTTTGGATTGAATGAGTGACTCGACGAGTTGTATGCCCGACTCGTTGAGTAGAGTCGGATTGGCCACGTGGGTTTAATGACCAACTCGACGAGTCAGGTACTGACTCTCTGAGTTGGCATTGTGTGAGGAAACCCTAAATCTCTGAGTTTGTGTCCTATTTAAAGGGCCTTAAGCTCTCATTTCCGCCTCACCAGCCACCCAACTCCACTATGTGAAACCCTAATCGCTTAGAGTGAGCTAAGATAGAAAAGAGAGTCAATCTTGGGCATTTTTGTGATCTTTTGGAGGAGAAGTGGAGAGCATCAAAGCTTGGATCAAAAGGAGGCTTTTGGATCCAAATATTACTCAGCGATTTGCTTTAGTTGGAGGTAAAAAGATGCTAACTTGATGATTTCCTTATAAGATCTTGTTTAGGGAGCTTTTAAGGTTTTCTCCCATCCATCTTGTGTCATTAAGTCATTTGAGCATGACTTGAGGTTGAAACCTAAGATCTGGATTGTAAGGAGCCTTGTGAGTCCAAAGACCCGAGCTTTATTGAGCTAGAGGCAAGCTCTTGTGTATCTAGCCCTTGTTGGAGCTTGTAAAGGAATTATGAGCCTAATATGTCATGCATGCACGTAAATTTTTTAGCTTTACGTGATATTCGATCCTTAGGAAGATAGATACGGAGTATGGGGTATCAGTTCTGCCTTAAAATGTCTGAATGAGAATTCAACTTTAGGGACTCGGCGAGTCGATGAGCTGACTCAACGAGTCGGTTGAAGTTTACCCTGATGAGTCTAAACACACTGTAACTCGCCGAGTAGACAAGTCAAGTCGGCGAGTTGAGTTGGACCTTCATGAGGGTTCTGAGGAACCGAAGGGACTCAACGAGTCACATAGATGCACTCGACGAGTTACGTCAACATGGATTGTTGATTGGAGTGTTGACTTCTGTTGACTTTAGGGTTTGGTCAAACATGAGGGATAAAGGTCATGTAGGGGTAAAATGGTCTTTTACCGATCCCAATAGTTAAAGAGGGACTAACATGATTTTATTTAGAGTTGTGATCTTTAAGTGTTAATTAGAAAGGCTTATTACATGTTGGCGTGGTTTAGACAGTTCGAGGGGTATTCAGTTCCTTGCTTGCTTACGAGGTGAGTCTTCTCACTGTACTTACCTAGAGTGGTTACCTTTGTGTGACCGGAGGGTCTTATCTGCTTATATTGAGTATTGCGATATCCTACATTACATGTTTGTGATTTATGTTGTGTATTATTCGGATCTTACTGAGTTAGGACCACTTGGTCCACCCGAGTTGTGGGACCGGAGGGTCCCACTGAGACACATTGACCGGAGGGTCTTATTTGAGTATAGCCATGAGAGGCTAATGAGATGTGTGTGGTATTTTGGGGAACTCACTAACCTTTGTGCTTACCGTGTTATGTGTTTCAGGTACTTCTCATGATCAAGGGAAGGCGCCGGCTTGATTGTACACACGAGGCGGAGTTACATTTTGTGGATCTTGGATTGTGTTTAAAACATTTTATGAATATGTGTTTTCGAAAACATTGTCATTTGGGGTTTTGTGAACCATGTCATGAGAATACATGATTTTTAAAATGAAAACTTTGTTTGAAAATGTACGGTGTTACAGGTCTAGGATTCCCTTTGGTTTTTGGTCATTTTTTGTCACTTTGACTTGATGTTCTTGGAGTTTGAGCAACTCTAGAACTCCAGATTGCAAGAGAACATGTTTATTGTCTCTAGGAAGAAAAAAACGGGTATGCATGTGTCCTTTTGTAACCATGCACAAGACTAAGAGCTTAAGTTGACTTAATCAACTTAGGGTTAGAGATTTGGAAAGATCTAGCATACATAGTGGATAAAGTTGGAAACTTTATCAATTATTTCACTAGAAAGATTCACATTTAAATATCCAAGTCGTACTATGATGAGATTAAATGCTTAATGAGTAAAGAGGTTTTTGCCAGGGGAATCGTACTGTGACCAAGGTCGGGTAGCAATGAGAGGGTTTATAAGGGTTCACAACTGTTTTGTCACCTTATGCTTGTGACGCGACTAGAAACTAGGCCGCGACACGTTAACCGTCAACTATAACTTTGACGAGTTGATTGTTGATCGATGAGTTTTTGAACAGTTTGACTATCGGTCAAACTTTAGAGGGTTAAGCTGTAGGTTCCATCCATAACATCATTAAACATAACATCAAGAAATCATCATCAAAAGCGAAATCTAAATTCTTGTTTTGAAAACAAAATCATAATAGATAAACATAGAGTAAAGGTCATGCCCCAAAGAATGTCTAGATATCCTAATGAAGTCAGCTCCTTGCCTTCCAAAACTGAAGGACCTACAGCTAAAGTCATAAAGTAAATGAGAAATCATAACACTTATTCATTATATAGATCATATGTAATTTACATCATAGACATAAAAATAGAATAATCATATCACATAACACATGGTACCATAGATAACAAAGTACAAATAGATTCCATCGGAGAAACTTTTCTCGAGTTGTTCTATCATTGACCACTTCCCTTCGAGATGCTTTCCATATATATATATATATATATATATATATATATATATATATATATATATATATATATATATATATATATATATATAACACCATGGATGAAGTGTGTCGACAGAACCACAAGCCAATAACCACTTCAAGATCTCCATGTAGGACCAGTCCATGAAAGAACACGAATACTTATAAGAAAGGTCCTCTAGGCAAGGATATACTGGCTATACATCCACAAAGGTGTCGTGGCATTGACAACAACATCTGTAGAATTCCAGACTTTCTCTCCAATCCAAGACCTCCCTCCGGCACTGATGTGTGTAGACTCACTTAGTTTTAAACCTACTTTTAATTATCAAATAACACACAAAAGGCAGTGAACCTATCAATTGTGGTATAGCTAAATAAGCAGGGTATCGATCACAGGGAACGGCAAATTAAATTAAAAACTAATTTTATCTAAGTTAATTAAGAAGTAGGGGTTTTCTCTAGTTTTACAAGACTAGAAACTTACTAACTATTACTAATTTAAGACTAGAAAATAACGACTTAACTAGATTCAATAATTGGAAAGGAACTTCTGTTTAGTTCAACTTGGTTAACTCTATGGTTGATTTCAAGGTAACGGTGCAATGGATTAATTCTTTCGTTGGTTACCGATTCAAGTGATTAGATTCGTGTTCACTACCCTAATCCTTAGCAAATAAACTAACTTAAACAATGGCCAATTGTCTAATTTAATTATATTCACTAGATTATTTATTCGGGTTAAGTTAGACTTGCAATAGTTAACTAATTTATTCTTTTAATTAACTCCTTGTTTGATGGTCATCTTACAAGCTTGCACATGAATTTACTCAATTTTCTTATTAATTCTAGTTTCATATTCATTAATCCTAGACATATAGCATAGTGATCACATAGCATACGAGGTCAATAATCAATAGATGTTCATGCTAATCAATTATCTTCCTATTAACAGAAAATTAATTATTATTCACACACAAGCTTCTTTAGCAAGCTAAAATAACAAAAATTCACCAACTTGGAATTAATCCTACCAATCAATCAAACCATATTGTCAACTTTGTATCCCCAAACAGAAGTCTAAAGGTTTTAGCTCATAATTGAAGTAAGTAACAGCAAACAAACAAAGTCAAATTGCTTAATCATAATGATAAAACAAAAGAATAAATGGAATGATGAAATTTTGCCTCAATTACTCTCCGGAATTGAATTCTAGCTCCTTTCGTCGTCTTCTAGGGTTTCTCTGGCTTCTCAATCGTAGCAAAGTACTTCTGAATCGTCCCAGAACTCTCTTCTATCGATCTGTGGAATTATCTATAAATATACGAAACGACTCATCGAGTCATGCGGTGACTCGTGGAGTCCCTCTCACATTCCCCGTATTGTGATAACTCTTTGGGATCCCGAGTCATTATCTTCTCGATCCTTCGATTGGACTCGTCGAGTAGTCGATCTGACTCGCCGAGTAGGTGCCATTTTTAATGTTTTTTTTCTTCTTTATTCCATTCTCGATCTTCTAACAGTTTCTCCCGCTTCCTTTCGCTTCTGAGCTTCATCTTTGGACTGAAAAACATAATTTAACACTTTTAAGTACCTTTTGTCCATAATATGCAATAATTTAGCTAATAAATGAGTAAAAATGTATACTTAATATGAACTAATTATGCACATATCAAAATACCCCACACTTGTCTTTTGCTTGCCCCCAAGCAAAACTGAATTTTAAACATATTAGAATCATATATGACAACTCCAATCTAACCCAGCCATTATGCCAAGACTGCAACGCAAGCATTTGTGTCTAAAATTTTTCCTAAAGACCTCCCATACTCTAAATATTCACAATCCTCATAAACATTTGCCCACTCATCCCGAACTATGCTCATTTTATGCAACCCTCCGAATCCATCCGCAGAAAACCTCTTACCCTCAAGGTATTTTTAATTGAGCAACCCGAGCATACATAATCTAAAATTACAAGTTTTTGATACCACTATGGAGCTCTTTTGCATTCATCTCTTTTTTGATATTTGCTTTGATCTCTTTGAATTCACCACCTTTATTGTTTGATTTTCGGGTATCTTCGATTTTTTGGATTTCTTGGAATTTTGATCTTTTGATCTTCACTTTAATTGCTCCAAAATTCATACAATTTCTCTTGTAATTGTCTCTTTTTTTATTTAACATGTACCTCTTTTTTTTCACTCAAATCCCTACATGCTTAAGCAGGGGCGCTCAACCTCAACCTTTATTGGCTAATGATAACAATCTTCCTGGATACATTTCAAGTTTAGGCTGCTAAACATATTGCATCCCTCGGGCCGAGCAGGGTCGTGTTTTTGTCCCATGATTTCACTAGAATAAGGAAGCCACAAATGCACTAGAACGTATATAGGCTCAACTAAACATTTGGGTTTTCATGCAATCATCAACACAACTCTAACATGGAGTCCTAATTTTACTTTTACCAAAATTTTCTAATTTAGATCCTAAATAATACTTTTGGTATGCAAAATTTTAAAATTAGCCTAAATTAAGACTCTAAATTTTCTAATATGTAACCAACCCCCTACCCCACACTTATTTGATGCAATGCCCTCATTGCATATTATGTATGACAAAAACATAAAAAAAAACTAAAGAGGGAATTGGAACAAACTCCCCTTGGATAGCAGTGGATAGGTTGATCACTTCCTTTTCAGCTCCAACTTCAATTGACTTTAGACATGGTGTCCATGCCTTGGGTCTCTCGTCTCGTGTGGGTCACTCCAAATACGTGGATAACAGTGTAAGATCTTCAAGAATAAATGTGGAAAGAATATATAGTCAAGTGGTACTCTAATCAGCATCAAATCAGCAGCCCCTTCGACATGAAACCAAATGACTCGTCGAGTATATACCAGACTCGTCGAGTTACTTCTGGAAATCTTCGGATTGTTGAGAATTAAGGGCGACTCGTCGAGTCAGTTTAGTGCACTCGACGAGTTGGTCACTGAATGAAAATAATATAATTCTGCATCTGATCCAGCTTCCAATAAACTCTCTATACTTTCTATTCACTTCAAGACTCCCTTGCCAACATCTTTAAGGACCGGACTCAATACTTTAACTCTAACGCTCCTCCTTTCTTGACTCTCTTTCTCACTTTGATTCTATAACTCTAAACCCTTTTTGAAGCTAGCACTCCTAATTCAATTCTGAAAAATTGTCAAAGCATCAAACATCAATTAAACATCAAAAGCAAGTTTTAAAAACATCAAACAAACCAAATAAAAAAAACAAACACAAAATTATAAATTGTTCAATAAAAATGCATAAAAAAAAAATCAATCCTCATCATCATCATCATCAAGCCCTACTCCACTTCCTCCAGCACCACTTCTTCTTGCACTTATCACTTCTTCCCATGATGGAATGTATGGAAAGTTACCACCATCTATGTGTGGAATGTTAAAGTGTTCAAAAAGTCAGATATGAGATTGGTTGCTAAAATTCAAGCCCCTCGCCATTTGATCCTGTAGTCACCTCATCTCCACATTGTACCAACCCATTGGTACATCATCATTCTCAACCGGAATCACCGGCGGCTCCTCCTCAATATCCCGCTCTCTCCTTGAACAAACCCTCCTCCCCGGTGCTTCGGGACCAACAACCGGATCATCATTCGGGATGGCATAGTGTCCACCACCATAATCTTCAATAATCCTCGCTCTCCGGAAATGAATTGGGTTGAAAGGAGGTGTAGGGATCATCGTCATGAAGTTCCACGCACCGCGGTTCATCAACCCGAATGAGTTGGCCAACCGGGTGACAAACATCCCCCCATTAATTCGGGAAGTTTTGCGATCCTTGACCGCACCCTCCGAGAGATATGAAGCTAGGCACCAAGGAATGTTGCAAAAAACGCCGGGTGTAATGATGCTCCATAAATAGAAAACGTCAAGGTTGGAAACCTTGTCATCATCCTTTCGTTGATTGATGGTGGATGAAATGAGGCGGTGTGTTGGGGATCGAATGCTCCCTTCCTGTGCCGACTTTGGAATATAGACCTTGTTACCAATAGTATTCCACCATCCCGTACTCGTAACTCCTTCGGGAAAGACCATATGGGTTTGTGCCAAAAAGGCCCGAAAGATGGGTGTTGAGACCAAGGGCTGATCATAAACCCCTAATCGACAGGCAAGATCCACCAAGAGCATTGATGAAACTCTCCCCCAAGACAGAAACTGAAGCTGGACAGGTGATAAGCATCCACTCCCCCGGTGAAAGATACCGTGGAGAAAAACTCCAAACAAAGCTCCAAATAAACCGGCTTTTGAATACGGAAGACCCAACTCCACCCGTCACAAACCATTGTTTCGCCTTCATGATAAAACTCCTTCACAAGATAAGGAGCTAACTCCTCCTCATAACGAACATTCTGCAGCCAATCCCAATCTATCCGGTTGGGCACATAGACCTCTTTCTTCTTGATATCAGCCAGCTTCTTCTTCCATTTCCGCAATGTCGAAGCGGACTCGATTTGTGGGAAGTTTAGCCACGGAAAATCCCCTTGGTGGCCACTGGAACTTTGCCCCCTTCTGAACATGATTTCTGCAAAACAAATACACAAAACCCAGAAAACACAGAATATCATTAAAAACATCTCGCATATGTTCCCCGACTCGACTCGTCGAGTCCAGGTACGACTCGGCGAGTCGCGCGAACTGCACGAGTCAGTCAACGGGTCGATGAAAATTAGACCATGAAACCTGGAAATTTTGTCAAGGGTTTTGTCTATGCACTTACTATTAAGGTATTAAGGCCAAAATAAACGTTCAAAACAACAAAAAATCGTGAAAAATCAAAACCCTAAAAATTTACTCCTTTTCAAAAACGGGTTTTTCATGCAATTGCTACCATAGATGGCCTTATAATCACGTCTTTAACAGAAATCAAGAAGAAATTTGTTACCTTTTGAGTTTGAACTTGAGAGATTTGAAGAAAACTTTAAGAAAAAAATATGAATGCTTGAGAGGAAGTTAGAGAGGGGCACCCGGCGAGTATACATGTGAAAACTGATTCTTAGGGTTAAAACCCTAGTTACCGGTTGTAAAAATAATTTCGAAATTATTTTTTTTCTGTAAATAATACCGACTCGTCGAGTCACGGTCAGACTCGGCGAGTCTGGTCGCGAACTTAAACTTTTTCTGAAATCCATAACGGACTCGTCGAGTCGTGGTCTAACTCGGCGAGTCTCTTGCAGAAAATCATAATTTCAAAATTTTGTTATTTATTTAAAATCATTTCACCCCACACTTAAACTATGCACACTCTCAATCAGACATGTCCGATGATTTGGAAGATTAAAATAAAAAAAACGAAAAAAAAAACTAAAAAGAACTAAAAAGAACTAAAAAGTAAAAGAAAGCAAACTCTATATAACGGGTTGCCTCCCGCCAAGAGCTTCTTTTTAAGGAGTCATTAGCTAGACTCATTCCCATCTACGTTTCATCATCTTCAAGTATCGGGAATGCACGCCTAACTTTTTGTGGTTTATACTTGGTCTTGTAAGCGTGAATCTTTTTCTTGTAAGCCCTTTTCAATTCATCTCTTTTCTTTTTCACAGCATCCTCCTCAGCTGCTTGGGCTTCCCTTTTTCTCTTTTTCTTTTTTAACCCATTCTTCTTTACCTTCTCTTGTACCCCCTTCTCTTTAAATTTAATCACTTCATATTTTGTAATGGTTCGTGCTTTAGGTTTAGTAGTGAATGGTCGATCAGCTTCCACCCTTCTTCCCTTTATGTCTTCATCCTTTTCTGTGTTCAACCCTTCTCCAAATGGAATTGTATCAAGGCATGCCACCTCGGCGTCTTGGACTTCCATTCCTTTTCCTTCTTCTGCTGTTTGTTCTTCCAAAGAATCATAAATAGTAACTAAATCCAGGGTATGTGAAGAACTATCAACAAACAGATCAACATTGGCCAAGTTTTTATCAAATTCAACTGGACTCGTCGAGTCCATCAAGGTGACTCGGCGAGTCTGATCGGGTTCCATCAATTCTGGAGTGTTTTCTGAGTTGGCTCCTTCCAGTAGCTTTTCTAACTCCTCCAAGTCTTTGCTAGCATCTCCACCTTCTTCAGAGTGTAGCAAAAACTTGCTTGGATCTTCTTTTAGCAAAATTTCAAGCTCTTTTTGTAATATCTCATCATCCAATTGGATAAATGAGATTTCTTCTCTCTTTTCTTCTTCTTGCTTGGCTTTTGGAATAGCTTTAAACATCACTGACTCATCACTCACTCTCAATGTCAATGTAGACTCGCATATATCAATTAGAGCACACGCGGTGTTTAAGAATGATCTCCCCAAAATAATTGGAATTTCGGGGTCTTCTTTCATATCAACTACCACGAAGTCTACTGGGAAAATTAACTTGTCCACTTTTATTAGGAGGTCCTCACAAACGCCTTGTGGATGAATTATCATCTTGTCCGCCAAATGGATCTTCATATTCACCGGCCTTGGTTCTGGTAATTTCAACTTCTTAAAGAATGACAAAGGCATCAAATTGATGCTTGCCCCCGAATCAGCTAATGCTCGGATGGAAACTTCATTACCAAATTGGCACGGGATCACAATATTTCCCGGATCACCCTTCTTTTCAGGTAGCTTACTCATCAATATTTCCGCGACTTCAGCCAAATCTTTCCTAGCAGCGAAAAGGCCCTTAAGCAAGTTGAAGTACTTGGGTGTTTGGAGCATTGTTTCCACAAATGGCACATTAACTTGTAAAGCTTTAACATGTGTCATGAAGGTTCTGTATGCTTCTACTTTTTCTACAGGCATGGCTTTGATTGGGTATGGCAGAGGTGGATTATAAGGCTTCAAAGTACTGGCAGTTTTATTATTTACGTATGGACTCGTCGAGTCCATTGGAGTGACTCGGCGAGTCGGATCGGGTTTTGCTGGATCCGATTCTTCTTCCTTTCCTGCCTTCTTCTTGGAGATTTTCAGTGCTTCTGTGAATGTTTCTTCACTGCTGGAGGTTATTACACTTACATTCTCCATTCTTGGATTGGGTTCGGTGTTACTTGGAAGTTGACCCGGTCTTCTATCATTCACTTGATGCGCAAGCTGCCCCAGCTGTTTCTCAATGTTAAGAATTGATGCTTGCTGATTCCTAAGCATGTTTCTGGTCTCGTGTATGGCAGCATCGTGATCACTGTCTCTTTTTTCGGACGTGGCTATGAATCTAGTGAATAACTCTTCTAAATCGGCTTTCTTTTCTACCGGTTCTTCCTTTTGGTATAGTACCCTCTCCTTCTGCTTGTATTTCTCCTCCTTTGCCTTCTTATACTCCTCGTATGGTAGCCAATCCTTCTTAGGTTTCCGCCAATTTTCATCATATCGATCACCACTTGAATAAAAGACGTGAGCTTTCTTATTTCCATTCTCATCTAAAGCACAATCCTTTGTGAGATGGGGCCCTCTACAATTTTCGCATCCTACCCTAATAGCATGGATTACTTGATCTATTTTTGTCATTCTTCGATCTAGACTATCAAGCTTAGCTATCACCGCCGCCATGCTATCATTTGCCGCGTTCACTACCCCACGACTTACTTCGTTTCTCGGATTATGGTATTCTCTAGAGTGCTTAGAGAATTCTTCAATTAATTCTTTAATTAACGGGGGCGCCTTCTTTGTGAGCGGGCCTTGAGAATCAAGCAATTGCCTTGTGGTGACATTGACTCCATCATAGAAAATGGAGACCTCTTGTTGGCTATTAAGGTCATGGTGTGGGCAATTTCTAAGTAGGCTCTTGTATCTTTCCCAAGCTTCATAAAGAGATTCTCCGGGTTGTTGCTCGAAGTTGGCAATGGCTTTCTTTAGCTTGGCTATCTTGGAGGGCGGGCAGAAATGGTCTATGAATTCTTCTTTCATCTTGGCCCATGTGGTGACCGATCCGGGAGGAAGTGACTTTAACCAATCTTTTGCAGCTCCTTTAAATGTGACAGGAAGCATGCGAAGAAGCTGGGTCTCGCGTGGAACATTCGGGACGTTGAAGTAATCGGCCACATCATTCACTTCGTCCAAGTGCTTGTAAGCGTCTTCGTGATCCTTCCCGTAAAAAGGAATCTCCTTGAGTTGGGCGAGAATATGGCCTTTTAGTTCGAATGTAGCGGTTGCGGGAATTGCGGGTTGCACAAGCCCCGGCCTGGTGTCATCACGTATCCTTTTTTTCCATTCCCCCATGGGGACTTCATCAATGTTAGCCATTGTGATAGCTAACTCTTCTTCGGAATCGGTTTCGTGCTCGTAAGTATGCTCTTCTTCTTCCTCGGTCTCGTACTCGGTATCTTCTTGAATTGGTTCTTCAATTGTCAACGAGGCACTGGATGCTCCTGATTTGCTGCTCTTCTTCTTGCTGAAAACGGATTTTAAGTTTTTGAGTGGTGAGTTCTTTGAAGATGTGGTTTCTCCAACGGCTTTTCCTTTGCTTTTTCTTAGTGCGGATTCCGGGTCTTCCAAAGGAGGGACCAGAGGTGTATCAGATCCTCGGGTCATGAAACAACTGTAATCAAACAAAACAAAAGAAACAAAATGCGTAAAAAGAATAAAAATGAAATAATAAAATAAGGCTGAAACAACGTTGGACTCGCCGAGTCTGCTCGAATGCACTCGGCGAGTTCAAGGCAAAAACTGAAAAAAAAAATTCTAGTTATTCTAAAAACGGAATTTTAATAAAACTAAATCTACTTACTAATTTGCTTTGTAAATAACTTTGTGTAAGATAAATCCCACACAAAGGATCGATTAAACTAGAATTTAATATTAATTTTAGAACCGTTCCCCGGCAACGGCGCCAAAAAACTTGATGTGTGTAGACTCACTTAGTTTTAAACCTACTTTTAATTATCAAATAACACACAAAAGGCAGTGAACCTATCAATTGCGGTATAGCTAAATAAGCAGGGTATCGATCACAGGGAACGGCAAATTAAATTAAAAACTAATTTTATCTAAGTTAATTAAGAAGTAGGGGTTTTCTCTAGTTTTACAAGACTAGAAACTTACTAACTATTACTAATTTAAGACTAGAAAATAACGACTTAACTAGATTCAATAATTGGAAAGGAACTTCTGTTTTGTTCAACTTGGTTAACTCTATGGTTGATTTCAAGGTAACGGTGCAATGGATTAATTCTTTCGTTGGTTACCGATTCAAGTGATTAGATTCGTGTTCACTACCCTAATCCTTAGCAAATAAACTAACTTAAACAGTGGTTAATTATCTAATTTAATTATATTCACTAGATTAATTATTCGGGTTAAGTTAGACTTGCAATAGTTAACTAATTTATTCTTTTAATTAACTCCTTGTTTGATGGTCATCTTACAAGCTTGCACATGAATTTACTCAATTTTCTTATTAATTCTAGTTTCATATTCATTAATCCTAGACATATAGCATAGTGATCACATAGCATACGAGGTCAATAATCAATAGATGTTCATGCTAATCAATTATCTTCCTATTAACAGAAAATTAATTATTATTCACACACAAGCTTCTTTAGCAAGCTAAAATAACAAAAATTCACCAACTTGGATTTAATCCTACCAATCAATCAAACCAAATTGTCAACTTTGTATCCCCAAACAGAAGTCTAAAGGTTTTAGCTCATAATTGAAGTAAGTAACATCAAACAAACAAAGTCAAATTGCTTAATCATAATGATAAAACAAAAGAATAAATGGAATGATGAAATTTTTCCTCAATTACTCTCCAGAATTGAATTCTAGCTCCTTTCGTCGTCTTCTAGGGTTTCTCTGGCTTCTCAATCATAGCAAAGTACTTCTGAATCGTCCCAGAACTCTCTTCTATCGATCTGTGGAATTATCTATAAATATGCGAACCGATTCGTCGAGTCATGTGGTGACTCGTGGAGTCCCTCTCACATTCCCCGTATTGTGATAACTCTCTGGGATCCCGAGTCATTATCTTCTCGATCCTTCGATTGGACTCGTCGATTAGTCGATCTGACTCGCCGAGTAGGTGCCATTTTTAATGTTTTTTTCTTCTTTATTCCATTCTCGATCTTCTAACAGTTTCTCCCGCTTCCTTTCGCTTCCGAGCTTCATCTTTGGACTGAAAAACATAATTTAACACTTTTAAGTACCTTTTGTCCATAGTATGCAATAATTTAGCTAATAAATGAGTAAAAATGTATACTTAATATGAACTAATTATGCACATATCAGGCACCACTAACGTGCATCACAAGCCCATGACCTTTCTACAAATAGGGAATAGATATTGTTAGACCATTCCCAGAAGCCATGGGAAAGCTAAAATTTATGGTGGTGGCAGTTGACTACTTCACTATATGGATCAAAGTGGAGCCTCTTGTGTTCATCTCGGGGAGGCAGATCATCAATTTCTTATGGAAAAACATCTTGACAAGATTCGGAACACCTAGAGTCTTCATAAGTGACAATCGATTACACTGTGTTGAAAACCCATTCAAAAGTTGGTGCATCGAGAAACATATAGAACAAAGATTCACATCAGTAGTACAACGCCAAACCAATGGCTATACGGAGGTTTCCAAAATGACACCGATCAACGAAATCAAAAATCGACTAGGGACTACACGAGCAATCCAACATCTGCTAGGCGGCGTACAAGAACTGGAAAACTAGTACAACAACGGGTAAAGGAGAAGGCCTTCAAGGTCTGAGATTTTCTGCTAAGAAAAAATGAGGTGAACCACGCCTTACCTCCGTAAAACCAAGGACCGTACAAGGTTTTTGAAGCCCACAAAAATGGATCATACATACTAGAGACCCCAAAAGGAAGGCCTATATATAGAACATGGAATGCAAGGAACCTCAAACGATTATTCTTGTAGAGTGAAGTTTAGCGAAAGCAATAGGAATCAAGTGTAATAACATGCACAGTCACGGTTAGGATGCTATGTAACCCCTATGCAGAAGGGATGATTGTATGAAAAATGTTTGTGCTTATTTTCTTATTTATCAGATGGGTTGATCATCTAAACTTATGTTTAAATTCAAATGCATTACTTTTCATATTGGTCCAATAATTGCACAAAAGGGCATGATCCTACCTCCCACACAAACAAACAAAAGGGGGAAAGAATGAAAGAAAGGCTCGAAAGGCTCATAACCTTAGTCATTAAGTTGCTTGGTGTCTAAGCCTAGCTTCCACTTGTAGGCCAGTACGCCATAAACAAAAAGGCTTCGAGAAATTAATATCAACCTTGAATTTGCTTGGCATCTAAGCCCTCCTTCCACATGCAGGCCAACAGGCTGCACACACAAAGGCTTCGAGAAATTAAGATCATTTTTGAATTTGATTGGTATCTAAGCCCAACTTCCATGCACAGGCCAACAAGCCCCAAACTCAAAGGCTTCAAGATTCCAATCTCAACCTCAAAATCTCCCAACCACCCTATAAGCCCCTATAAACAAAGCTAACAAGGCCATATTCCCAAGAGTAGGGACACCTCGGTGTCAAAAACAACAATGGATGTCAAAGCCAAGCAAATAGGAAGAGTTAGGACAAATATATAACATAACAAGGAAAATAACATGTCATCCCCACACAAAGAGGGAACAATTAAAGAGTTGTCCTAAAAGCGAGCTAAAACACCATTAACAAACATAAGCCACACAAGGCTACCATTCAAAAGAAACAACAAACAAAAATTTCTTTCCTGTAACACAATAGGACATCATACTTTAATCTACTAAGCATCGCTAGGTCTAGCACCATCAGCACCTAGGCCTCTTCCTGCAACGTCTCAACCACCAACTCCACAACCATCCCCACAACCAAAACCCCCATCACCTGTGTCACCACTAACACCACTACCAACAAGTACATCTGTAACACCCGCAGATTCGGGCTAGTTAATTTAGAGATAATAAGCGTTAAAAATGACTTTTTGGTAGAATATTATTTAGAATAAATAATCTTAACTTAGTCATATTATATGTCAAAAGGGTTTTGTACATATAAAGAACGTTGAAATCCAAGTTATAAGGAAGAAGTTATGACCTGTCGAAATTTTTCGGCTAAACCGGCACGATATCAGGAATCGTAAAAACTGAGTTTGCGATAAAATACTTTTTAGCCTTAGAGATCTAAACGGAAGTCATAGTATACATTAAACCGAGAGTGTGCATAAAAAGAACGTCCAAATCTAACTTCGTATGACGAAGTTATGATTTTTCTAAGATTTAGCATAGCATTGGACAACCTATAATTCAAATTTTAGATCAATCGATTTTTAGCCAACACGACCTAAATGAGAATTGAAGATCTCATTAATAGGAGTTCAACGAAAAAAATAGAGTCAAAAACGGAGTCCGTACGTAGAAGTTATGAATTTTACACGGTCGTTAAACAATGTAATCTTCTCATACTGTTAAATTTTAAATCGGTCGAGAATTAGTCAATGGAGTGAAAATGAGAGTTGTAGATCTTGTCAATACTTATGTTTAAGTTGAATATCGTTATATATATATATATATATATATATATATATATATATATATGTATATATATATATTATAAAATATAATATTCAGGTTATTATATTATCTTTTAAATACTCGTGGTACGGGGAATCTGGTTTAAAGGGCCGCATAGGGTTGTTGGAATTCAGAAGTGTTATAATGCCAAAATGGTCGTGCCTTCCAGTGTTTCATGTCTGGCCCCTGTCTGTACATAGTGTTTGAAAAGTAATATTTATACACTTATAAAACAATATCGCTCATAAATAGTCATGATAAATATTAAACAAAAATCTAGCGGTAGTGATACTAGGTTTCGTCGAAGGAAAATAGAATTGTTAGAAACGAAGCGTTGCCCGAGTTTGGAATCTTCACTTTAACAAGTGAGTTCATAGTTACTTTCAACTTACACATAGATATGGAGTGTTTAATATAAGTTATGTGCTTTATGTAACACTGTAAATTTTCAAACAAAATTTTCATTTTTAAAAATCACGGGATTCTCATAAACATAGTTCCCAAATCTCAAAAATGACAATTTATCAAAAACACATGTTCATAAATTATACACAATCCAGGATCCTCAAAACATAATTCCGCCTCCTATGTAAAATCAACCCGGTGCTTTCCCGTGATCCTGAGAATTACCTGAAACACATAACACATAACACTCTAAGCACAAAGCTTAGTGAGTTTCCCAAAATACCACACATAATTTATTAGCCTCTCATGGCTATATCTCAAATAAGACCCTCTGGTCGATGTGTCTCAGTGGAACCCACCGGTCCTACAAATTGGGTGAACCCTCCGATCCTAACTCAGTAAAGCTCAACATAATACATAACATAAATCACAAATATATAATACATGATATCATAATACTCAATATAAGCACACAAGACCCTCCGGTCACATGAAATTACCACTCAAGGTAAGTACAGTGAGAAGACTCACCTCGTAAGCAAGCAAATAAACCTCATACACGAATCGCCGATCTAGCCTCCGCCTAACACATATGATAACTATCTCTAATTAACACTCCAATCACAACATGTAACGCCCCGATTCTCAGGTATTCCTTAAATAAGATTTTTTTGGTTTAAGCTCTACTCGGTGAGTTGGTTGACCTACTCGTCGAGTAGCAGCGGGGTGGGATCGCGTGTTAAGTGACCTACTCGATGAGTCCATGCTAGACTCGACGAGTAGGAGCTAGCAGTGGAAACCCTAAATCCCGGGGTTTGCACCTCTATTTAAAGGAGCCTTATCCTCTTTTGGCCCCTTTACAGTCTTTGAGAGCCCCTTAAAACCCTAATTTGTGTGTTTGCCTTGGTGTGATGTTTGAAGCTTGGAAAGGAGGATCTTGGAGGAAGAAAGCTAAGAGTGCAAAGGAAATTGAAGCAAGGAAGGAGTGGGAAGCAGGATTTACCTCAGCTAGCATCCTTTGGAGGTATCAAAGTGCCATTCTTACTTCCCTTTTTCCCTTTTGTTAAGTTTCTAGGGATTTTTATGGATTTTCAAGTTGGTATGATGAGCTATGGGCTAGATCTGAAGTTGTAACTTCAGATCTAGACCCTCCTTGGATTCTAGAAGCATAAAGTCACAGTCTTGGTTGTGATTAAGGTCCCTCTTGAGCATGAAGCTCCATTAAGAACTTAGAATAGACATTTAGAGCCTTTATGGTCATGAACGCACGTAAAGTTTGCAACTTTACGTGACAAGCATGCCCTAGAAGCTTGGATCTATGAGTTGGAGCCGTTGCATGGCTCAAAATATGTCTGTATGGAGGAAAAGGACTAAATGGACTCGGCGAGTCGCAAAGTGACTCAGTGAGTCACATGAAGATGGTCGTGAACACGACGAGTTGGATGAACAACTCGCCGAGTCGATGAAGATCGCCATAAGACTCGACGAGTTGAAGAGCAACTCGGTGAGTCGGATGAGTTTCCTCTGGGATATGTATGAGTGTATATCTGTCAAGTTGCAAGGAAGGAACTCGATGGGTGACCTTAAGTTTGATCGAGAATCAAAGGAACTCAACGAGTCACTCCGATGACTCGACGAGTTGGAATGTAATTTAGGGAACACGAAGAGTAGCCAAGGGTACTCGGCGAGTTAAGGTCAACATGGACTGTTGACCTTGACTAAGGACTTCGACTTTGACCAGGGGTTGACTGGTGGGTTATGGGGAACCTTATAAGGTTAAGGAGTTATCAATATGTTGTACTATGACAATAGGTGGTGGAGCCTGTGTCAAGTGATCCGAGAGTTGGAGTTTACCTTTCGTGTCGACATCTGCGAGGTGAGTTATCCTCACTATATCGATAGGGTCTACGGCACCAAGACCGGACATTTAGTTGTAATTTTTCTGGTATGCTACATGTGGTTATGATATGTTAGATCGGAATCGGGGTAGACAGTATGTTATGCTCTTATGATCCGTAAGGATTGGTATGTTAGTGACCTGCTAGGTCGGTACTCTAGTTACAGGAGAATTCTATTATTGATGATCAGTGAGACAGATATCTTTGATATTTGTATATGCATGTATATGATAGTATGCGCCCATGGTTATTTGCTTGTGGCTGGGTTGAGGCGGTCCTGCTTTGTGCTGAAGGCCAATATACCCTATAAACGGTCCGGGGAGACTGTAGGCCCACGTGGCAGACCACTCATGCCGAAGGCTCGGGATAGATTCAGACATACTGTAGGCCCGGTAGGGTGGTCCAGTCAGGCTGATGACCTAGTATGCATGTTGATTGATTGATTATTACTGTTATGGTATTCTTAGTGTGGTATTGGTATTTTGGGGGTAGCTCACTAAGCCCTCGGGCTTACAGTTTTCAGTTTATTGTTTCAGGTACTTCAGGAGATCATGGAAAGGCGAAGGCGTGACCGTACCGCTCCTCATCCTAATGCTTTGATTTTTGGGACACTCTGATGGAAAATGATTTGAAAACATTTTGTAAACAATACTATTTGGTTTTTATTTATGATTGAAAAAGTTTAAATTTGGCGCAAATTTTATGGATGTTACACAACACTAAATAAACCAGAGGCTATTCTCTATCTCTAACTCTTGGAATGGGTAAAAGATCATTCTACCCCTCCATGGTCTCCATAATCCGTGTCATGACCAACCCTTAAAGCCAACTGAATTCAACACTCGAGTCAACATTCCATGTTGACTCGACTCGTTGAGTGCATCTATGTGAATCGTTGAGTCCCCTTGTTCCTTCAGAAAAGTCGCGAAAACCCATCTAAACTCATCGAGTTGTCTCATCAACTCGTCGAGTTACTCATGTCCATACTCGTCGGGGAAAACCCTAACCGACTCGTCGATTCAGCTCATCGACTCGCTGAGTCCCTCCAGACCCTTTTCGCATTCAGACGTTTTAAGGCAGATTTACAACCCCAAACTCTAGATGTAGCCTCCTAAGGCTGATATACCTCGTAAAGTTGCAAGCTTTTCGTCCATTCATGGCACCTAGGGCTTGAAATGCCAAAACAACTTCCATTAAGGGTCTTAATCATGAAAGCTCTTCTATTAGCTCGATAAAGTTGGGACCTTTGGACTCTAAGGACCTCAAAAGGTCCAGATCTGAAGTCTCAATCACTTGATAAGCTCAACACACTTATATCCTGAAGGAAATATGGAATAAGCCTTAAAATGAAAACGAGATCTAATCATAACAAGGAGAAAGGTGAAGATTTTTTACCTTCAACAGAAGCTATAGATGAAATAACACCAAATCCAACAGCTTCTTGTCATTCCTTGCCTTGATACTCTCCTCTTCTCTTCAAAAGGTGCACTAAAATGCCCAAAGAATAACTCTCTTTCTCTCTTAGCTCACTATAAACGATTAGGGTTTCACACATGGGAGTAAGGTGGCTGGTGAGGTGGAAGTGAACGCTTAAGGTCCTTTAAATAGGACCCAACCCCATAGATTTAGGGTTTCCTCAGACATCACCAACATGCCGAGTTGGTCTCTCTGACTCGTCGAGTTGGTCATAAAACCCACGTGGTCAATCCACCTCTACTCGACGAGTTGGGGCATCCAACTCATCGAGTTGCTCAAACAAATCATAAATAAATATATAAATATTTTACCTGGGAGTCGGGATGTTACACTTTGTGTGTATATCATATGTGTTCTAGATATCTATGTTGGATGAACATAATATACATGTTTTATTTGATTTAAACTGTATACATATTTTATGCCTATAATTATGATGGGTAAAGATGGGTAGATGAAAAATGATATAGATGATGAGAGGTGAAAGATGATATAGATGATGAGAGGTGAAAGATGATGAGAAGCCTTGACCTTAACGAGGAGAAGCCTTGACCCAATCGATTGCCCAATCATCTAGCAGAGTATAGATACAACCACAGATTATTCTAGATAGTCCAGAGGAAAACTAGCAGGATCGCAACCTGTAGCGGTTGTGAACGATATGTTCAATAGATTTACTCTAAAAACCCATTTACATGTATTGTGGGTGGACTCCTAAAATAATACTTTCAATAAAAGAGATAAACCCTGGCAGCTATGGACTTAGTGCCTAAAAAATATTCTAGGCAACTATGGACTTACACTACAAGAAAAATACCATTTAATGACGCGCAAACAATGACACTCGCTGATTTACGATACGCATTTTTTGTGCGCCCTTAAAAATAATGTCAGCCCTTAAATTAGTGTCTCAATAAAAAAAATTAAAAACACGGAGGGCGCTTTATGTTAAACGCGCGTCCTCTGTCGGTGTCGCTTTATAATTTTAGTGAAACGCGCCTTGAGAAGATAACTGGGGAAAACAAAACCCTAAAATTTTGAAAAGCCGCCTTTCTTTTCTACTCTTTTTTTTGCATCTTCACATTCGACTCTCCCCTCTTTTTTCTCTATTGTGAGAAGTGACGGAAAGAAGGGAGACTGGGATGGATCTGCCGGTGATGACGAATGGAGGCGCTTTCCGGTCAATTTCGGAGACGGCATTCTCGATTTCGATGCTTGTTTCCCTCTTGCCCTAATTATCTTATCGATGCTCCTTCCTTACCCGTCCCGACTGCCGCCTTACCCTAGTTATCAACGCCCCTTCCTTCCTTCCTCACTTGCCTTCTTCTCTCTCTCTCTCTTCACCATTTCCATATCCTTCCATCTCAGGTCATGTCTTCACAAATTCGACGAAAATAACTAGGGCTTTCAACCACATCTCAGTAAACGTAAGTAACCTTTTCTTGTCTATACTTCATCGGTTCTTTGCCTGAAAATATCTCCAGAAGTCGATCTCGAAGCTCACCCGTGTCAATCGGACGTCGAAACGTCCGTTGAAAGACAATCACATCGTCGCCTCGAATCACACTCCGCCAGGCAGTGGATTCATCAAGGATTTGAGAGATTAACTGAAATTTGAGAGATTAACTAATCAAGAATTTATAATTTAATCCATGTCTTACTTACTACATAACAGAGTTGAACCACCACTCACCAAGGATTCAAAGGGAATTGCTTGAGCTCCAGGTCTGATTCTAGTTCTTTCATAATGATTAGAAACATAATTAACTCTACAAAAAAAATCATCTCTGTACCTATATTTAAAACATTTAATTTAAGTGCAAAAATGCAAAGTGTTGATGGAATTCATGTAATAGTTAGGTTAGCGAAGTTGTCTGTGGACAAAGTCCTGCCAGCACCATGTTGCACTTCAGTTTTGTATCCAGAAACAGGAGGGAACCTCCATTGCTTCACTGCCACAACCTCTTGTGATGTACTTGACATTCTCACACCTCCGTATGAAGAATATTCAGGAAGAAAATGTACTTATTACCGAGATTACCCCTACTCCAGTTTTGGTAAGTTGAGCATAATCTGTTACTTGATTTTGTGAATTTGTAAAGGTTGTTGTATTCTATATTGGAATGACAGGAAGTGGAGATGAGTTGATTGATGGAAAAGAAGATGAATATGCATGGTTAGAGGAGATAGATGCACCAGATGATCTGTACATGAGATAGGGCATCTATGCGGGCCTCCCTATTCGGATGTAGGTATTGTTATTGGTGGTTAGCGCTTACAGGACTTATGATGATTTATTCCGTCTTGAAATCCTTAGGAGGGTATAATCGTCTAAATTGCTCCATTTTTTTTACCTGTAACACTTTTATTTCCACTTTTTCCCTTCATTTTTTATGTATGAATTGTTCCTCAACTTCAAGATTATGTGGAATATATGGGCTCTGCTGCACGTGTGATTCTTGTGCCATCTATACGCGATGCACATCATGACTATGTATTTCCTCAGGTAAATTTATCATTTTATTGTGAATGAAAGAAATATTTATAAATATTACAGTAAGTTACATGTTGGTCCCTAAGTCAAGCAAATGCAGCCACAGTAATTTTTCACTTATCTTTTTGTTACCCGTGATGTAAAATGACGTATATGCCCTTACAGGGGGGATGCAGGTTACCAAGATGTTATAGACTGCTCATATGTCCTTTCCAATGTATGTAAAGTGTAAACCTCATTGTGTTCATTTATTTCTATTTACACAATGAAAATAATACTGATAATTCACAATTCTACAATTACTTCAAGTAAGCCCATATGAAATCTTGATAGAATCAACTGAGGTAATTGGTCAACGAATAAAGAAGGTAAATAACACAGCAAGTTCATTAATAGTCAATTTCTTGACCACTTGTTTGACTTATCATATTATGTGCAGGAGCCTCTTCTTAATTCACTTCCTAAGTTAATTAGTTTGCTTTCATCAAGTTTCAAGGGGTAATGTTTTAATTTGTAACTCCTTGTATTCCTTTCCTTTAAATGTTAAATTAATTATCTATTCTACTTTTGGTTTGCAGAGCAGTTTCTGCTGATGTAGCAATAACAACAACTGATATTGTGAGCAAGAGTGTAGCAGTAGAGTTTGAGGTATCATATTTATATTTATTTGCTTACTTTTTTTTATTTCATTTATTATCGTTTTATTAAAAAAAAAAGTTATTTTTTAAGGTTGGTGGAAGCGGTATAAGAATCGGGGGAATGGCAAAAGGTTCCGGAATGATCCACCCAAACATGGCAACACTTCTTGGTGTATGTACTAATATTGCTATATTATTAATTTATTACCACAAAATGTTTTGTAAAAAAATTTTAATTGATTCAAAAAAAAATGTCAATTTTCAGGTTATAACGACTGGTGCTCGTGTAGATACTGACATCTAGCGAAAGATGGTTCAGGTTGCTGTGAATCAAAGTTTCAACCAAATTACTATAAGTAGTAGCATCATTAAAGGGTATTTTAGTCGTTTAATCAATAGTGACATGTGTGTATTAATAACTAAAATATTGCAGGTAGATGGGGATACTAGCACCACTGATACCATTATTTCTTTGGCTAGTGGTTTATCTGGATCAAACAGGATATCATCATTACACAGTTCTGAAGGAAACCAACTACAAATGTGCCTTGATGTGGTATGTTTAAATTACCAATTTACCCTTTTGTTGTTAAATGCATTTTACAAGTGTTTTTTTTTTGTTAAGGTAATGCAAGGGCTTGCCAAATCAATAGCATAGGATGGAGAAGGGGCAACATGTTTGATAGAGGTCTGTTTTTTTTTGGGGGGGGAGGGGAGGGCAGAGGGGTATTTATGTAAATGAGAAATTATGCAGGTGACAGTAAGTGGTACAGGGAGTGAAAGTGAAGCAGCAAAGATTGCACGTTCAGTGGCATCTTCTTCACTTACCAAGGCATGCTGGTTAATATGTTGTTATTTCAAGGTGAAATAACTGTTTCCAATTATATAATGATGATTTTTTATGGTTGGTTTTTTCAGGTGGTAATTTATGGTAGGGATCCAAATTGGGGGCGGATAGCCTGTGCTACAGGGTATGTGGGGACTTTTTTTTGACTCAAATGCCCTTAGAATAGCACTTGGAGATATTCTACTTATGGAAGGAGGCCAGCCACTTCCATTTGATAGGTAACAGTAACACCATACATGATACATGATACATGATAATTGAAATACTGAAAATGCGGGAGTGTTCCAGGGCAGCAGCTAGTAATTACCTGAAAGAGGCGGGTGATGCTCATGGCACTATCAAAATTCAAATATCCATAGGTAACTTTATTATTAAGTCATTCTTTCTGCATTAAATCAAAAAGAAACTTGTGTTATTTATTTGTTTATTTTGGGTGGAACGTGAACAGGGGATGGACCAGGAACAGGGTTAGCATGGGGATGTGATTTAAGTTATGATTATGTCAAGATTAATTATGCAACCTCTTTAGGCCCGGGCAGTCTTGATAAATGTTGGTCAAGCAAATGCAGCCACGGTAATTTCTTACTTAACTTTTTGTTACCCGTGATGTAAAATGACGTATATGCCCTTACAGGGGGATGTAGGTTACCAAGATGTAATAGACTACTCATATGCCCTTTCCAATGTATGTAAAGTGTAAAACTCATTGTGTTCAATTACGTCATTTTACATCACGGGTAACAAAAAACTTAAGTAAAAAATTACAGTGGCTGCATTTGCTTGACCAACATTTATCAAGATTGTCCGGGCCTAAAGAGGTTGCATAATTAATTTTGACATAATCATAACTTAAATCACATCCCCATGCTAACCCTTTTCCTGGTCCACCCCCTGTTCACGTTCCACCCAAAATAAATTAGGTTAATTCTGCTCTTGTTATGCACACAAGTGTATTTTCATCATTTCTTCTCTCTAGTTTTATCTCGGTGACATGATAAATTAGGTTAATTTCATTCTTGCTTTAAATAACATGTTTTGAACAAGAGTAATATTTTAGGTCATATTTAAAAATGATCAAAATAACCTTATTTTTGAACAAGGGTATATAATACGTAATTACAATAAAAGAATAATAGATAACTCAAAATAAGGGCAAAATGTTCTTTATCCCGGAAGACAAGATAAAGAACGTGTTTTGTGTATCTATTTATAGTACATATCTTTCACATAACATAAACAACTCTTTAAATTCCATGCATCGTTGACCGGATAATATTTAGGTATAGTTAGTTGTGTTATGTTTCCATGTTACATAATTGATCAATACCTCACTAAATTGATCATCTTTTACAGCCGATTTTGGTATACATGTCCAAGGTTGATAGGAGATTCAATTATAGCCCCATCAGTGTTAACTTTCTGATAGAAGTTGCAAAAGTTATCTTTGCACTTGTCATGCTTCTAATACATGTATGTTCTTCATTTCTTAATTTTATTATATTTATCTTCTGCTATTGTTTTGGAAAACTTTTGTATGACCTAAACTTATCTTTCATCTGTTTACACCTGAATATATATGATGCTAACTTGTTGGCCTAGTTATTAGGTATTCTGCTTTCATTATTTGCATGTTATCTTAATTTATTTTTAAGTTCTGAACTTAGTGTAGTACTTTTTTCCCTTATTCCATACAAGTTGCTAAATTGTTTGTTAATTTTCAGGCTAGAAATCAGAAGATTGGAGAGAAGCCACTTCTTTCTGTCTCTAGCTTTGTACAGGTAAATTTGCCACATTTTCCTTTTTGAGTCAAAATATTATGCAACGGTTAGGCTTCTTCCAACAACAAAGTACTCATTATATTCTTAATGATTCCAAATTCTACTTTATGCTAGCTATAAAATGCTTAAAAGTTAAAAATTTATACTATATCTTATAACCTATAGAATAAGTTCATTTTTTATAAAAGCAACAACAAAGCTCATGCTCATGTCTTTATGTCTGCCATGGTTTTCTGCAGGCAGCTCGCAAGAATGTGCTTCTTTTTGTTCCAGCACTCCTTTATGCTGTTAATAACTACCTAAAGTTCACTACCAACCTCCTTCCATGCCCTGCAGCCTCTCAAAGTTCCTGCATTCAGGTTATTCTATTAGAAAGGAAATTGTCAAAGGAGAATTTAGTTATGAGTTTCTTTTAATGTTGTACATGTTTTGTTTTCTATAATAAATATTATGCAATATTAGCAATGTGTTACATTTACTTACTATTGAAATGATCATTTGTATTTGACATATTAATGCAATGAATTATCTTTATTGTTTATGGTATTTTATTTTGTATTATGAGACTTTTAATGTGTTATTTAATTTGAAAATTAGTAAATCTATCAAAAATATATAATTTTAGAAACGTTTAAAATTATGACACTCAAAATTGTGTGTCGTCTTACTTTATGACAGGGGCTTCCTTGATACGCATTGCATGTCATAAACACGCGCGTCGTAAGGTTACGACATGCAAATGCGTGTCGTCTTCCTTTATGACAGGGCCTTCCTTGATACGCATTGTGTGTCATAAATGCGCGTCTTAAATGCGTGTCATAAATGCACGTCGTAAATAGACGACACGCAAAAGCGTGTCATCTCTCATTATGACAGGGCCTTCCTTGACACGCATTTGCGCATCGTCTGAGCGTTTTACGACACGCATTGCACGTCATAAAAGGCTGTTTTTCTAGTAGTGTTAGTGCCTATTTTATAAATCCTGGCAACGATTGACTTCATGCCTATTCCTTAGGACAATCCTTAGGAAAGAATGAGTGAATGATAGATGATTCTTAGGGTAGACCCTTAAGAAATAAAGAAGATAATGGGGATGGGTAATTGGGTTAATTGTTTGAGATGAAACATAATAACTTTATTATTATGGGTTGAAAACCCTATGTACTCATCAGGTTTCCCAACCTGACCGACCGGATCTAGAAATTTTATGTGTTCAAGTTTCTAAACGTTTAATTACGGTATTAGAACTGGAATGTAAATTTTGGAGTAATAAGGAGGATTGAACGTCTAAACCTTCTCTCTATATATTCTCGTCGAGATACAATAAACACATGCTTTCGTGAATACAATGTCATGGTTAAGACTCGTAGCGAATTGAGTAAATTGAGGAAAGGAGAAGGCTTACGATAGTGAATGGTACCTATCGGTAGATATCGTAAGAGAAGTATCTTGCATTTAGAATGCGTCTAATAAATAATATGTCTAGTACTGGAGAAGTACACTTTTGATTAGCAGAAAGAAAGAACTTTTGGTATTATCCACGATGTCATCCCATCGTCTGGCATTGCCATCAGCAACCGAGTTGAAGCAGAATTGATGATTGAAGATACGAATGGAAGAAGTCATAGTAGAGTATAAGGAAAATTATATGATTGTTTGGACACATTTGTATGTGTTAAAATTGTTTTGTGATAATAACTTGGAGAACTAAGAGACAATACTTGGGATGAGTATGAGTAGGTGTGAAAGGTAGTAGGGGCCTATACTATCAGAAGCATAGGACTCGCACTTGGATCAGGGAAAGTCACAAGGTTACCTAGGCGTAAGTAATTGATTCCGTTTTATTCATGTATGTCGTTACCATCATTTCGCTAATGACTAAGAAGATGATTGTTATTCTGACCCTATTGGTCATATCAAATAGAGTCCGACTAAGACGAGTATGTCACGTCGTTCAGAGAACTAAGATTGATGTAGCATTTGACTTAAGCCAGAAGAATGAAACGAAAGATAATCGAAGCGATCAATAGAAGTATTGTGATCGTTGTTAAAGTAAGAAGCTTGTAGCTAGAAGTGTTTCATGCTTGAATGTGATTATATCATATTAGAGCATGAAGGAAGGTATATTCCATTATGGAATTTGACTCTAAAAGACCCGAGTCTAAGCGTTGCATCATACGACGAGAGGTCATTAGAACATGACCCATCGGTCTATTATGGTAATTGAATGAAAGAAGTTATGTTAATTATGTTACAAAGAAGAAGGAGTCTCCAATAAGAATTGATTTTGTAACTCGAAGGTTACGATTGAAAATCCAACACGAGATAGAGAGCGGGTGCAAGATTGAGCACCGCCTGCAGTTAAGAAGTCAAAGAGTTAGATACTCATTCGAAGGAACATAGAATTTATGGTTATTACCTACGAAGAAGAGACAACGTATGGAGTTATTATACAAGCCCGATTTTGTTGATAATTTCGGGACGTAATTATCCTAAGGGGGAGATAATTGTAACACCCACAAATTCAGGCTAGTCAGTTTAGAGACAATAAGCGTCAAAAATGACATTTTGATAGAATATTATTTAGAATAAATAATCTTAACTAAGTTATAGTATATATCACAAGGGTTTTGTACATATAAAAAAACACTGAAATCCGAGTTATAACGAAGAAGTTATGACATGTCGAAGTTTTTTGTCAAAACCAGCACGACACCGGGAATCGTAAAAAGTGAGTTTGCGATAAAATACCTTTTAGCCTTAGCGATCTAAATTAAAGTCGTAGTATACGCTATACTGAGAGCATGCATAAAAAGAATGTCCAAATCTGACTCCGTATAAGGAAGTTATTATTTTTCTAAGATTTAGCATACCAGTGCACAACCCAGAATTTGAATATTATCGATTTTTAGCCAGCACGACCTAAATGAGAATTGAAGATATAATTAATAGGAGTTCAACAATAAAAATACATTAAAATATGGAGTTCATATGTAGAATTTATGAATTTTACACGGTCGTTAAACATTGTAATCTTCTCATACTGTTAAATTTACTATCGGTCGAGAATTAGCCGATGGAGTCAAAATGAGAGTTGTAGATCTTCTCAATACCTATGTGTGGATATAAAGAACGTCAAAAAGGGAGCTCGTATGCAAAAGTTAAGGATTTTAGAAGATAATTAGTTTTTGGAATAATCAGCGAGTGACACGTGGCACAACCTTGACCATTGCTTCCTCCGCACGCCTTGCCACCAGATGGTGACATGTGGCACACCAACACGACGAGTTGGAGGCCCAGAACTCACCGATTTGAGCCAATTTCTAGCCTATAAATAGCATGCGAGTTTCTCCCATTTTCTTCACACCTCAACCCTTCTCTCTCTCTCTCTCTCTCTCTCTAAAATCTAGCGATAATGATACTAGGTTTCGTCGAAGGAAAATAGAATTGTTAGAAGCAAAGCGTTGCCCGAGTTTGGAATCATCACTTTAAGAAGTGCATGTATATGTATTTTATACCTATAATTATGATGGGTAAAAATAGGTAGATGAAAGATGATATAGATGATGAGAATCCTTGACCTCAACGATGAGAAGCCTTGACTCAGGCGATAGCCCAGTCGTCTAGCATAGTATAGATACAACCACGGACTATTCTATATATTCTAGTGGAACACTAGCAGGATCGCAACTTGTAGGTGTTGTGAACGATACGTTCATCAGATGTACTCTAAAAACCCATTTACATGTATTGTGGGTGGACTCCCTAAAATAATACTGTCAATAAAAGAGATAAACCTTGGAAGCTATGGAGACTATCTCTACCATTAGCCCCAAAGACTACCTCTATCGTTATCTGTAAAAGCTATCTCTACCACGTATCACTACACAAATATGTCGCACACCTCTACACAAAAAGTATACCAACTATCATAAAATGGGCCGGCCTTGGTGCCTTAGACCCATTGGTATGGTGAGAAGAATCAACTCGCATTGCAGAAGCTTCCCGCATGAACTCCTTAGCTGCTGCCCCGCCAACTTCCCGAGTTGTCACTACCAGACAATATAGCCAGTTAGCGATTGGGTCCCATACCAAAATCCTTAATCCACGCATGGGATAAAATGAACATTCTACCCATGGCCCAGTATGATCCAAAACTAAGGCCCAAACCCAAAACAAAAGCCCAACACTCTAATGTCCATAAAACCATCAATGACCCAAAACATCTAACTTCTGATGGCCCACTAAAGTCGAAAGACCCAAACTCCATTGTTTGGCCCAACCCGAGGCCCAAAACACACCAAGCCCATAATAGATGAGTACGAGCGTACTCTTCTGTACGCTAATCGTATTGCCTGAATGGAGTGTACGCTGCGCGTACTTGCATGTACGCCCAACGTAATCCTCTGTTAAGCCACCTTTCCAATAAGTGCTTAATACTCGATCCCACCAGTCCAAATCACAGATCTGAGCTATACTTAACATCTAAACCCATAAAGTCACTAACTTAGTGACTTTGCATGCCCCAAACACACTCAAACTCCAGAAATGGCATTCTTCTTCCATAAATGTGACCCTAACTCATGCATGAACCCATTAAGACCTTCAATATGGCAACTTTCTGTCTTAGGGACTCAAATAGCATCAAGGGTGGCAACCCCAACTCTAAGAATCGAATTTGAACCATAAAGCTTCATCCTTGGGACCAAAAAGGAACCAAAACCCAAAAATGGTAGATCTAATAGATTAATGCTCAAGTTTAAAGCTTTATACCTTCATCAAGCTGAGAATGAGTCCTAAAAGTCAGATCCAAAAGCTCCTCCTTGATTCCCATCTTTGCATTAAACTCCTTCTTCTTGAAAATGGATCAAACACCCCAAAAATGGACTCCATAACCTCAAAATGCCACCATTGATAATATATGACGATATCTAGGGTTTAGAGGGGTGGAGGCTGAAGATATTAGGGCTAGGTTATGAGATAAGGAGTTTAAATAGGGTCCAAGACCCTAAAATAGGGTTCTGATTTGACTGGAGTACGCCCAACGTACATATGGTACGCCCAACATACTTCAGGGAACATTCGCGACCCTCTTAGTCAGTACGCCCAGTGTACTACCTTCTTTTCTAGTACGCCCCGTGTACACTTTGTGTACCCCCCGTGTACTCGGCTAAGCCTGAAAACCACGAAACTTCCGAAGGCCATAACTTCTTCGTTATAAACCCGATTCTGACGATCCTTAAATCCACAGAAAGCTGACAAGAAGCCCTACCCTTCTAACAACTCAAACCTTTCTTAAGACCTTCCGAACAAAATTCCGTTTTCCACAAAAGCCCGAACTAACACTTTACCGAAATACCCCTAGGCTCCAAAACACAAACTGAACACCTGGATCACTTCTAATACATCACCCGCACCCAAAAATGGCCTAGATCTTACCTTCCCAAGAGCCATAATCCTTATAATGACTGACCTTCGAGCCACAACCTCAGACTCGGAGTCAATTCAGAATAGAGCGTTACAGAACAAATTCCGCAATATTATTCTTTAAAATGAATACTCTGCTTTTCAAATAAGCATAAATAAATTTTTTAAAATAACCGTGAGTTTGGGGATGTCACAACATCAATAAGGCCTTTGTCACAAAGGCACACAACTACTTCAACACTACAATGTTAAGATGACCTAGGCCAAGCAATGATTCATAGTCTAATGTAGCAAAACTCATAATAGCTTCATCCTCGCATGTAGTATGGCTGGAACTGGAGTCACTAGCATTAGGTTCATGTGTTCCAATAGTACTTTCGGTTTTCAGGTCTGCACGATCAGATTCCTCCCATGCCACGAAACAAGCATGGTGAATCCGGCGGATAGCACTAGCAAACTGTGGGTACTCAATCAATTTGTCGATGATACAAGTAACACTCTTGTGGACAACCAATTTAGATCCTTACCAATCTGCTTCGTCCCCAATCTCACTTCCACCACAAGCTTATCACTATCATTGAAATCTCGGTCCAAACTCTCATTCTAAATAATAAAACCTTCATTGGCCAGAGTAAGGTTTTCCACCTTACCCTACAATGTAGCCATCACCTCCTCGAAAAACATCTTCTAACCCATCTACAACTCATACTTTTGTTCAAACGTGCAACTCTTCCCGTCAAGGACAACAAGGTAGCCCTAGCTCAACCTCTGGACACAACGAGCATCAGCACCGAGATATAACATGCATTGGACAACGGCATAGTTCTTTCTATGAACCGAGTTAGGACTAATCATATTTTCATATCCACCACAACCAACTGACGGAAAGAAGGATGAGTAAACTCAATAGCTTTGTCACGAAAGGACAAACGAGAACTGTTCACAAGGCTCCAATTAGGGACAAAAGGGTTAACACCTTGATGCATGTGATCGAGAAGAACATCCTCAAAAGAGACACCTCCACTAGGACTCCTAGAACTAGTCCTGGTAGATGGGCGGGAGTAAGATCGGAGCAGAAAAGATACCCCAAGGAGCCAAGCCAGGAACAACCATATTTTCTTCACACCATAAGCCTTTCTTTCTCTGTCTAACTTCTCTCTAGACTCCCAAAACCCAACCGAATCCCTAGTAACCTCAAGTTGCTAGAGGAAAAACCCGAAGTGCCCAAAGGCTTCGAGAAAAAGATCTTTTTGGCTCAGAAGCTCTGCTCCAGCGGAACCTGGTTTGTAGCAAAACTCGTTGTAAGTGAGATACGTCTACCCTACATTTAAATATAGCTTATATTTAAATATAATATCGTTATTATGAACCTATAAATAAGATTTATCAATGATTCAAAGTCATTATACTAACTGATCTACTTATGGGGATGATGTCTAGGATGTGATTTAGTGAGGTGTTTAAAGTGGGATTCCAAACAATATACTTCGTATATCAAACAGACCCTACCTCCGATATGATCCTACCTAGTTGTTCCTTACTTGATAGATCATGAAGTAGACTTTGATTTTATGATGAATCTAGAGTAATAATTAGTCACAATAAAGATTAGACTAAAACTTGGCGATAATAATGATAGGTTTCGTCGAAGGAAAATAGAATCGTTAGAAGCGAAGTGCTGCCCGAGTTTGGAATCATCACTTTGACAAGTGAGTGCATAGTCCCTTTCATGAACATGATTTTAATACAAGTATTGATTGAAGTATTAAATATATGTTTATGTGCGAGTTATTTGATGTTGCCTGAAATACGTTTTAAAGAACATACCTGATTATATATGATGATTTAGGATAAAGAATAAGCCTAAATTAATTATGGGGAATATTGGGTAGTATCTTCTTATGAGTATGAGTGAGTTATACACAGAGAATAGAACTATAAATTATGTCATTGAGCTGGGAGCATGGATTAGACATAGTCATTGTCCCTAGTCTGAGAGTATGGAGTGGACCTAGTCAATTTTCATTAATCTGGGAGTATGGATTTAAGACATAGTCATTTTTCATTAATCCATGAGTATGGATTAAGACATAGTCAGTTGTCCTTAGTCCGGGAGTATGGATAGGACATAGTTATTTGACATTAATCTGGGAGTATGGATTGGACATAGTCAATTTTCATTAATTCGGGAGTATGGATTAAGACATAGTCAGTTGTCACTAATCCGAGACTATGGATTAAAACATAGTCAGTTCTCCTTAATCCGGGAGTATGGATAGAACATAGTTATTTGACATTAATCTGGGAGTATGGATTAAGACATAGTTAGTTGTCATTAATCCGGGAGTATGGAATAAGAGATAGTCAGTTTTCCTTAGTCCGGGAGTATGGATAGGACATAGTTATTTGACATTAATCTAGGAGTACAGATTAGACATAGTTAATTTTCATTACTCCGGGAGTATGGATTAAGACATAGTCAGTTGTCATTAATATGGGAGTATGGATTAAGACATAGTCAGTTGTCCTTAGTCTGGGAATATGGATACGACATAGTTATTTGACATTAATCCGGGAGTATAGATTAAGACGTAGTTGGTTGTCATTAATCCGAGAGTATAGATTAAGACATACTCAGTTTTCCATAGTCCGGGAGTATGGATAGGACATAGTTATTTGACATTAATCAGACATTTTCCCTAGACCGAGAGTATGGACTAGATCCGCGAGTATGGATTAAGTAAAGAGATAAATTTTAAAGTCCGAGAGTATGGAAAGTGTCGTTGTGAGGATCAACGGGGTGGGGTAAGAGTTGCTTATATATATATATATATATATATATATATATATATATATATATATATATATATATATATATATATATATATATATATATGGTGAAATTGTATATTTTGAGTTCTCAATTATATACATGATATAACATTGTGGGATTGAAACCCCTATGTACTCACCAGGTTTCCCAACCTGACCCACTCAGTTGATTTGTATCACAGGTGTCCATACTAAGCTACATTACACTGAGAGGCTAAGGAGATCTAGATCACTAGTGTAAATGAATGTAAGGTCTGTTTATGCTTATGTTTCTGTAATGACGATGACACCCCAATGTTTTAAAAAGGAATAAAATACATTTCTTTGGAAATGCTTTGATAATATATTTATCATGTTTTTTTGGGAACAAATTCTGCAACATATTTCTTTAAAAGACACTCTGATTTTCAAAATAAAACATAAACAAATCGGTCTTTTCTGGCCGTGAAAATGGGTATGTGAAAGTTGCCTATATTCGGAGAATAATGATTCTGTGAAATTGGAGTAGAAGACTTGTTGGACTTAGTCAAAGTACTTACTTGGATAAAGTGTTGAAGCATTTTAGCATGGAGAATTCCAAGAAAGGAGAATAACCTATCCAGAGCAACACTAAGCTGAGTAAGACTCAGAGTCTATGTACCAATGCCGAGATAGCATAAATGAGTCAAGTTCCATATCCTTCCGCCGTTGGCTCGATCATGTATGCTATGACATGTACTCGCCCTGATGTGGCTTTTGCTTTGAGCTTGGTCAGTCGATATCAACGAAAACCGGGTAAGGCTTAGTGGATAGCGGTGAAGAACATTCTTAAGTATCTACGAAGAACTAAGGACTAGGTCCTTGTACTTGGTGGCAGTGATGACATGAGAGTTACTGGTTATAGTGACGCCAGTTTTCAGACAGACCGAGACAACATCCGTTCTCAGTCTGGTTGGGTGTTTACACTCAATGGAGGAGCAGTGACTTGGAGAAGTTCCAAGCAAGAGACCGTGGCTGATTCAACATGTGAGATAGTGTATATAGTTGTGAGCGAAGCATCAAAGGACACTATATGGTTGAATAACTTCATTGGATACCTTGGAGTTGTGCCAGCCATAAAGGAGGCCATGGAGATTTTCTGGGGTAATAAAGGAGCGGTTGCCTTGACCAAGGAACCAAGGGATCATGGAAGATCCATACATATCGACAGAAAATACCACTTCATTAGAAATCGGGTAGAAGAAGGACTCCTCGTCGTCAAGAGGGTATCATCAGAAGAGAATCATAAAGATCCCTCACAAAGGGTCTGAGTAGGATTAAGCACATTCAGCATGTGAGGAAAATTAGCCTGAAAGACGATATTACTTTTAGTGATTAGATATATATTTTAGAAACTTGTAACAATATAAATGTAATTGACATTTGATGATTAAGTAATGGATATTTATTTATGAGTATGTTTAGTATCTTTTATCAATTGTTTATCTTGTGTTTCAACTTTGGATGTTTTCCTTCCAGAATAATTAGATTGTTCAAATTATCCATAGTTGATCATACTTTGGAAGTAAGTAATGAGTTAAGATTGTCATGAATTGGCTTGTAGATTGTCTAAGTGTTTAGACATAGCAAATGTTTGCTACAACGTTCATGAGTACTCCTGAAATGGAATTCATCACGAGTAATTATGACACTATAATATTATTGAGTCTTTAAACCAAGATATATGATTTGTTGTTTATGAATTGGTTGTACATTGATAATACGTAAATGCATCAGTAACTTGATGCTATAAAACATATTGTTGGATACGATTTGATGAGTAAACAGTACAAGCATATAAGTCAAAGTTTATCTGTTCCTTTTATCCCAAGGGGTAAAAGCAATATCTAGGGCCCCTCGGTGACTTTGTGTTGACTTATGTGTTGAGCCCGGTCCAGAATGAGTTGACGTGTTCAATTTAGTTCTACGTCATAAAAATAAGAAACCAGGAAACAAACTGTTAGACAATGAGAATGACTATGTTCCATGTCTTTGTCCACATGATATCTTTCAGAACGAAGGATTATATGATCCCTTATCGAAGGACACACAACTGACTAGGTCAGAGTTCGATAGTGGATTTCGAAAGCTACGATTACTAGTCAAATTTTGATGTCATCCTTGCAATTATAGTTATTAGACTTATCTAATAGGAGAGTGTTTGATTAGGTGTCTAAGCCTATAACTATAATTGGTATGTACTTGATTTGATAGTAACATTGTCCTTTTGGGTTTCTTTCACCCTAGCAAGTTGATATGATGACTTTTGGAGAGAGCGGTTGAATTTATTATTTGGAATAATAAATTTATTTATTAATGTATTATGAAAATAATATATTAATTGGAAATCATGTTATTTAATTAGTATTTAATTAGAAATTAATTTGGAAATCATTTTTGGATTAAAGGAACTGGTTAAAGGAACATCGACTGTTTTGCAAATCATTGATAGTTGGGAAACTGGGCTATTTGACTCCTTAGAATGGTGTGGAGGAAAACTATAGGGAGGCCCAATAGATTTCTTCCAAGGCTTCTTAATAAGGGTACATTGGCTGCTTAAGCCTTAAGCAGGACATTAGGGTTTCCTCCAGCAAACCCTAGCAGCCCACAACTATATAAAGACCCCACCACTTAGGGATTCCGCCCAATGTTTGCTACTTTAAACCCCTGCCGAAATTCTAAGTGCATTCCCTCCTTTCTCCTCTCATCCTTTTGCTAGTGGTGTTTGTAAGCCATTAGAGGTGCAACATTTGAGGCACTAAGCTTTCAAGAGTCAAGGATCTACAAGGTGTTGTTGTTATTTTAACATAACAGGTAAGGTAAACATCAAAACCCTTTTAATATGTAATTTTCAATTTATATATGCTAGATCTATGGTTTTGCATTGGTATTCAGTTTTCATGTTCAACTAGTGAAAAACTTAGATCCAAAGCAATTAGGGTTGCATGAACACATAGGTTGTAGTTATACTCAAAACCCATAAGATAGGTAGATTGATAGTGTTTCCCCTGGTATGGGGTTGGATAGGGTTGGTAGTTATTGAAGAGTTTGTTATGATTCTCACAGCATATAATATGTATGTGAAGTCTAATGGAAATTGTGCATCTATGTGTATCCTTTCAGTGTTTGAAATAGCAATAAGGATTTGTCTACCGACCTGGCTATGAATCGTTGTGGTGTTGTGATTTTCTTTTTAATCCTTGCATGTCTTTTAGGCTTCTTGGCTCTGCTATGTCGGGCAATTCTTTCACTTTTTCTTGGCTCGGTTGGATTCCCTTACTCATGATGTAGTATCCCAAGAATTTGCCTTCTTGTACTCCAGATGTACATTTCGTCGGGTTGAGTTTCATTCATACTCTTTTTTAATGTTTGTAGCATTTCTACCACATCTTTGACGAGCCCTACATTATCTTGCTTTTTATTACCATGTCGTCCACATATACCTCCATATTGCGCCCGATTTGGTCTTTTGAAAATTTTGTCAATTAAACATTGCTAAGTCGCACCAACATTTTTTAATCGAAAAGGAATTTTCTTTTAAGGTACCATGATCAATGTAAAAGGTCTTCTTCTCATCATCTTCTTTATTCATCGGTATTTGATGGTATCCCTTCTACACATCTAGGAAGTATTTCCATGGAAAGCCCTATAACGATTCAACCTTCTGGTCTATTTTTGGCAGCGGGTAGGAGTCTTTAGGGAATTCCTTGTTGATATCGAAGTATTCTATGCATATCCTCTAACTTTCTACACTTTTCTTTTCCATAACTGAATTTGCTATCCAGGTCTGCGAAGGTTGCTTCCCTAAGTATTCCTGAATCGACTAGCTTTGCTACCTCAACATTTATTGCCCTATTTCTATCCAATGTTTGTCCTCTCTTTTTTGTTTGGTGTTGCAGCTACCCATTTGCATATTCAAGAAGTGATCAATGATGTTCCTTGTTAGGTTCCACCCTATCAGTTTTCCTCCATGCAAAAACATATGCATATTTACGGAGTATTGTTAGCAATTTATCTCTTGTATTGGTTTTTCTTTGTGTGCGTGCTTGACTCCCCTAGTTATGTTTGACGCCACCATGCATTTATAGCATTTGTGTCTTATCAACGCTTCGATAACCACCGTTTTTGGACCTCCTGGCATGTTGAATTTGACTAGTGTACTGTTGATGCAATGGCTCTAAACTCTAGCGGCGTTGTTCTACCTAAGATAACGTTATGTTCTGCCGGTTGACGGGTTTCTATAAACTTTATCGATATTGTTTTCTTTCGTCTCTCATCATGCATGTGTAGTGAGAAATGCAATTTAAATGTTCCTAATGGCCACATGTTGTGGCCTGTAAGCCTTGCCAATCTGCCTGTAGACAGTTGTAATTATCCCTTCCATACCTTAGGAAACTGCCTGAAACAATGTTTGTAGATGATGTCAGTTGAGCTTCCAATGTCTATGTAAATTCTATCAATTTTATTATTGCGGATGTATCCTTGGATAACAAGTATATTGTCCTCCCTCCAGTTGGTTGGTTGTAGGTCATCGACAGAGAAACTAAGATTCAACATGTCTCTGATTAGATATTTTGTGTCAACGAATCGCATATTATTGTGTTGCCTTGACATGATTGCTAATATCTCTTGGGTTTTCTCTTTCGGTGCATTGTCATCTTGATTTTCTACTTATGTTTCTTGTTTCTCTTCCCACTTGTTGTGAAGGTTTCATGTTATTTCCTTGATGTCTCCCTTCAATTGATTTTATCTATTTCCCATCAAATCATGGGACACTCACCTATGTCGTGGTTGTGTTTCGATGGTCTTCACAATACTTAGATTTCCCTTTAGTGTTTTTCTCTTGTGTGTATCAGCAGTCACGTATACCTCCGATCTTCGTGTTCTTTCATCATCCCTATATTACAGATGGTCTCATCTGGAGTAGCTAGCTTCCTGGAAGGTTTTCCTGTGATGGCCACCGTGTGGGTAATGACATTTTTGATTATGATGATCTGATCGGGAGCTGGATTTTGCTTTGATGTGTTCTTGCTTGTATGCCATTCCCTCCTCTTTTTGCAAATATCTCTCCACCCGTTCCTTGAGCTCGTGACGTGTATGGGGTGGTTTTCCAAGGAACTTTTTGGATAATTATCCTAGTAATAATCCCCATGTGAATGCTCCATTAACCATGCTTTCATCCTGTCCTGGCGTGTCCAAGGTTGCTTTTGTAAATCAGTTAAAATATTCCTTCACCGACTCTCCTTCTTTCTGTTTACATCCGATGATGGCATGGGTATTTACTTTATAGTGTTGTAGATACATGATGTTTGTAAGGAAATTGTATTTTAGTTTTGCAAAGTTGAAGATGCTCTCTGGTGCTAGCATTTTGAACCACATGCCAATGTTGTTGTCTAGTGTTGTGGGGAAAAAAGTGGACCAAAGTTTCTCGTCCAACTTGAGTGATATCATAGTCCACTCATAATTGTCTATATAGCTATCTGGATCAACTTTTCCATTGTATATTTTTTGTGTCGTTATCTTGGATGTGTTAGGTAGCTCATAGTTAAGTAGATCTACAATGAAATGAGAGCTTACACTCTGTCCCATCGTGTTTTGGGGCAAATAGGGTTGTTGGAACGGTGTATATAGGAAGGTGTGTGATGCGGCATATGAGTTTCAAAGATTCTACAGTGGGTATAGGTATTCGCATTTGGGGAAGGAAGAAAGGGTGGAACAATCTTCGGAGCTAATGTTTGCATTGTTAAGGACATGTGTGACATAGGGTTATTAATGAGTTTTGTGAAGTGAGCAGTGGTGGAATCAGGGTCATTAATGGTGGTGTTTGGATATTGTATTGGAAGCTGGTTGGTGTTCCTCCTGCAACCACTATAACTTGAGGGATTACATTGGCGGTTTGATACTAACTTGCTAACGATGTTTGCAATTTGGTCACCGGAGGTAAGAGTGCTGGTGTCAGGACATGCGTTAGCCCATGCATCAAAATCCTGCTTAGTGGGTCTGAAGATGTTGTTCTAATAGTTGGTTAGCTTGATGTTGGTGGTGGGACTGGATTTAACACCGGTTCCAATGGACGCATTGGGTGAAGTGGGCTTTAGGCACTCCGCTCCCTTCACCAATTTCTTCAATTGTCATTGCTTAGTGAAGTGAACTGCATAGCTTTTGTTAGTTTATTCACACAACAAATAGTGCCAATGATGTAACGTTGTTCTGAAGATTAGTTCTTCGAGCCCACAATCCCGGCCAGAACCTGTAGTTACACACACACACACACACACACACACACACACATATATATATATATATATATATATATGTGTGTGTGTGAAAAACACCAGTCGTGTTCCGGGAGGGCACTCTGACGGTCAAGTTAGTAGTACTTGAAGAATGATGATCTAGAGTACGAGTGAGAATGTAAGAGTGTGAGAGTAGCAATCCCCATACCTGAATCATTCATCCCCTTCTATACTTAGGTTTTTGGTTGTACCTAGTAGTGAAGACCACCTAAAAGCAAGGACCACCTGAATGGCCCATGTAATATCCATAGGGCGTAGATTGGTCCAACTATCCCTCGATTTATCTTCTAGAGCGTTGATTGGTCCATATGAAGTACTCGCTAGTGGCATAGAGATTCCCTCTGTTGGCATCCTCTCTCATGCTCTAATCATCAATCCTACGTGCGGGGTAAGTAGCTACTACACACGAATACCAGACGGGGTCTTCATCTCCCCAGCGAACCGACATGGCTATTGATTAAGCCACAGAATGGCGGGCCTTGGGTAATGTAAATGGGTTTCATTGTCGCTTTTTTCCCGTCACGTTATACCAATAGGGATACCTTATTATACATCATACACATATACATAGAATAATCTTATCACATAACATATGCTAACATAGTTAAACCAGTACAACTAGATTCCCCTCAAGAATCTTTTCTCTAGTTATCATATCATTGACCACTTCCCTGTGAGTGGATTTTCGTGATCTTACATACTTTTAATCCAACTAGATTCTCTCCAAGATGCTTTTCATGGTCTAACATATATATATATATATATATATATATATATATTCAAAACATAAATCAACGGGACAATGTTTACAATCATGCATTCGCCTTGCCCAGGTCATCTGAAGTACCTGAAAATATTAAAATACACAACTATAAGCTAATGCTTAGTGACTTCCCCCAAAATACCCCACACAACAATACATATACAATGCATGCACACTTTTCCTACAACATCATACTGCATTGCTCCTAAGCCCACATCATGAGACTGGATTCCCCCTCCCAGCCCACAGCTCATGACTGCCTTGCTCCTGAGCCCACAATATAATATGGGATTTATGGTCCCAACCCTCAGTTTATGACTGGATTTCTCCTTGTTGTCTTACAACACAAATCAGTACCACCTCAACCCAACCATTTAATGTTGACATAAGCAAGCAGATTAACAATATGTAACGCCCTTAGATCCGGGCTAGTCAATTTAGAGACGATAAGCGTCAAAAATCACTTTTTGATGGAAGATTATTTAGAAGGATTAATCTTAAATAAGTTGTAGTATATGTTACAAGGATTCCGTACATATAAAGAATGCCAAAATTCGAGTAATAACGAATAAGTTATGACCTGTCGAAGTTTCGCGACAGAACCGGCACGACACAGCGCGACGTAAATAGTGAATTTACGTTAGAGAGATATTTGGCCTTAGCTATCTAAATGAAATTCATAGAATACGTTAAACCGAGAGTGTGCATAAAAGAACGTCCAAATCTGACATTGTATGAGAAAGTTATGATTTTTCTAAGTTTCAGCTTAGCAGTATGCAACCCGAAGTTCGAATACGAGATCGAGGGATTTCTAGCTGAAAAAATTTAAACGAAAATCGAAGATCTTGTCGATATTTGTTCAACGGTAAAAAGACAGAAGAAAACGGAAGTCGGATGAAGAAGTTATGAGTTTATAACGTAGTTTTCCTGTCCCGACCTACTAAAAATAATGTAATAAAAATTAAATCAAAATTAGCCGACGGAGTCTAAACGAGAATTTTAGAGCATAATCTAACCTACGCATGGATATAAAGAACGTCGAAAACGGAACTCCTATGCGAAAGTTATGAATTTCTGAAGTTCGGGGCGCGAGCCCCAACATTGTGTCAAAATTCACGACGTGAACATAGTGTTCACGACGTGAACTCGGTATTTATGACTTCTGGAGCCTGACAGACGCAAGTTGCGATGATGCACCTGATGACTACTGAACTCATGACGTGAATATTTGAGATTCACGACGTGAATCCAGAAAAATGGCCCTATAACTAGAAATCGAAGGGCAGCCGGCCATAGTTGCTAATTCCTTCACTCTCTCACTCCTGATACCCTATCTAGCCCTATTGAAGTACCCCCGAAGCCCTGGTATCATCCTGACACCCGAATCGAGTCCCGAAGCCCCGAAGATCCCGAGAGAAAGAGTTTCTGAGATGAAACTCTGCCCGCGAGAAGTCTGGTTTCTGAGAAAACATTCTGGTTTCACCAAAGAATACTACTTGAAGAGTCGTAGTGATGTCCAACAATCGTCTTAACGAGTGAGTGTATAGTCACCTTCATAAACACGATTTTAATACAAGTATTTTTTGAATATATTAATTATATATTTTGTGTGAGTGTGTAGTTACTTTCTTCTAACACATAAATATGAAGTATTTGCTATGAAATACGTGCTATGTGTTATCTATTGTTTGTTTATTTGAGATGGGTGTGGAATGGATGATTTATACAGGTTTTTAATGATTTAAACCATATATGTATTTTATATCTACAAATATGTTGGGTAGAACATGGGTAGATGAAATATTTGGTGACTATGAGACGTAGTGCCTATTGTGTAAACCCTGGTGACTCTAAGACGTAGTGCATATTGTATAAACCCTGGTGACAATGAGACGCAGTGCCTATTGTATAGACCTTGGTGACTATGAGACGTAGTGCCTATTGTATAAACCCTGGTGACTATGAGACATAGTGCCTATTGTATAAACCCTGGTGACTATGAGACGTAGTGCGTATTGTGTAAACCCTGGTGATTATGAGACGTAGTGCCTATTGTTTAAACCCTGGCGACTATGTGATGTAGTGCCTGTTGTATAAACTGTGGTAGCAAATGGACTTTGTGCCAATCCCTTAGGTCAATCCTTAGGAATGAATGAATGAAGGATAATTGACTCTTAGGGTAAAGCTTTAAGAAACAGAAGGAGATAATGGGGATGGGTAATTTGGGTTGATTGTCTAATGATTAAATATAATATAATATCTTACTGTGGGTTGAAAACCCTATATGCTCACCAGGCTCCCAAGCCTGACCCACTAGTTTTCTTTACATTACAGGTAATGGCACAAGAGTATAGGTTGGTGGACTTGACGAGAGATTTTGGATTATAGATCAGTAGTTATAAATAACTGTTGTAAGGTCTATTTTATATTGTTTATGCTTTCGGTCTGTATCGAAACATAACATCCCGATATTTTGTTATTTAATGAAAATAAGTTTCTTTAAAGAAATGCTTTGATAAATTCTTATCACATTTTGTTTTGGGAACAAATTCCGCAGCAATTTTCTTTAAACGATTACTCTGATTTTAAAACAAAGCATAAACAAATCGGTCTTTTCTGGCCGTGAAAATGGGGATGTCACACAATAACTAGCAATACAGGTAATCATACAGATATACCAATCTATCAGGTCACTACAGTATCCAGCATCTTACACACAGGGACACATACTACGGTACAAAGAATAGCGAGAAAACTTACCTCGTCAGCTATCAAATATCCACACGGATCACTAGAAGATAAGAACCGACACTACGAGTCACCTATTCATCAAATAGAGACAATTCCTCAATCTACGATCCTACTTTCCCTCAAGTTGACCCAAAAGTCAGATTGGTCAAAATTCAACGGTGGAAGTCAAAGTCAACAATCAAAGGTCATGCAACCGGTAGCCACGACATGGCCAAGCTTCTACCACATCGTGGGGACAACAAGATTTAATAGTCGAAATTCAGAGCACCACCATGTCGTGGGCCTTCCTTGGCCACATCATGGTCTTTTGTAGGATACCCTTTTTCTTCATTAAGAACTTAATTCCTAAATACCAAGGCTCATCACATCAAATTTGATACTTAATAGCTTCACAATGGATAAAGTTTCCAATTTTATCCATTAAGATGGTCCAAACAACCAAGATCTAAACTTTAAGTCTTAAAGGGTCCAAGAATGCATCTTTCTAAACTTAATCCATTAAGTCTAAGATTCCAACACCCAGATCTGATTCCTAATAATGTCTAAATGGATAATTTTTACAACTGTATCTATTAAGAAGCCCCAAACAAACCAGATCTAAAACCCTAGATCATAAGATGGCTAAAACACACTTTTCTTTATTCATGGAGTAAAGAGAGCTCTTGCATTCACTCTCTACCAAATGACCAGATCTGAACCCCAACATTACTCAAAAGATTAAGGTTTCCCCAAACTCTATGGAACAAGCCTCAAATGGGACCAAAACTTAATAAAATGGACCAAAATATTAAATGCACCTAGATCTAAGGATGAAATGCAATAAAACTTGGAACATTATGACTTACAAAGGTCCATAAGGTAGATGAAAGTTGAGATCTTCTAATGCCAAACTTCAAAGATCAATCTTGCATGAAAGCCTCACTCTAAAAACCACCAAAAATACTCTAAAACAGAATAGAGGAGAGGGGAGAAGCTCAAACTATGAAGAGGGAAGCTAGGGTTTCTCTCAAGGAGTTCTAGATGAGATGGAGGCTAAGAAAATTCCCTAAAATATGAATCCTTACCTATAGATACGATGAAAACCCTAAAAATCATGGGTTTGGGCCTACCTAGTTTCCACTTCGTAGAAGAAATTCGCCACTCCATGGCGGTTGCCACGATGTAGAAGGAAATTTGCCACTCCGTGCATGGAAAATTGTCACTCTCTGGCAAAAGTTTTCACCCAATTCCACTCCAACCTCAAATAGTCATAACTTCCTCAAGGGCTTTAATCACTTAACCAACATTATTACTATCTGATAAAGTCTAAACTCTATTCCTATGAGGCCCAATACCTTTACTCGATCAAATTACAGTTCGCTATTCTGAAATTGAAACATCATGGAAACTAAGTGTTACAATTCTCCCCCACTTTAACTAGATTTCATCCTCAAAATTTGACCTAGTTAGCTTTCTTAGGAACTGTACTAACACACAAGTCATATGCTCCATCCAGTCACTTCATAACATCGAAGCATCCAAACTAAAAACTTGAGATGCTATGTGGAACCTAACTGATGCCAACAAAGAATCCAAACACTAGAAAACATTCGACTGTAAAAACTACCTCTCTCCCCCCCCCCAACGGTACAACCCCACTCGAAATTTATAAAATCGGGAAGAATCTTGAAGCTACATCTAAATCAATTCATACCTCACAAACTGGAAATCCATCAACTTAAAATTCTAGGGACATACATAATGGCCGACGATGATCCACTCGTCATACTTACCCAAGTCCCTGACCAGGAACTCCACTAAACCGTGCATAACAATACTCAAAACATTTCAATCAAGAATTTCAACCCATCCTAAATTCAAAAATCTCTCAAAAATTCTCTAATATGCACTTGACTTCCTGAGAAGTCATCACTATCCCACCACTCCTACAAGCATAATAGTTGTCAATCCAAAATAAAATATCAGGTAGCATACACACTCTCATATGCACAGGGGTACAACCATCTAACAAATCCTCCAAGATTCTTATAATGAACTCCATAACTGGCAACTCAACTTACCCGAACCGTTCTTGTACCAACGAATAAAGTTCTACTAGGAAAACACCACGAGGAATTGCCGATAAACAACCATGAATTTTACAACAAGTCACAATCCTACCAAAGCCCGACCCAAACCGGTCGGCTACTAAGTCAATAATAGTATTTCCATACTTCTCAAAATACCCAACTATGACAAGGACCAAAAAACCAAACAGACGGATCTTCATGACACAACTGTCAGCCCAACACATATATATGAAATCCACAATAGTTCAAGGCACGTCGTGACACTATCCAACCATTGGAATAAGAAGCTCATAGTTCCTCACCATTCTTATCATCACTCAACCATACGTATGAAAACTCTCGACCAACACCCAGTGGCCTATAGGCACACGGCCATCATCCCACCAACCTGCAGGAACCCTATCAATATCCCACTTAACACTTACAAAAACACAACATCCATACTATTCTATCAGACGCAACCTTTCCACAGTTCAGGCTGCCACAAAACATCATCAAGCGAAAACATGGTTACACACAACCAAACATAATATTGACAGTTGAACGACTGCTCCAACCCGAAAATAATAATTGAGACAAGAAACATGCCATGATATTGAACCAATTTTCTCCATGCTATCTAACTCAGTCCACATACACTCCATAAAATAGAATTTGTTGATCTACCAACATTTCACCCCTCCGCCCCCAAAGAATGCACGATGCTACCTAAGCCAAATCTATTCTTTCTTTATCATAACCTTACCTAACAAATGAAGTTTCCAATGGATCAAGCGAAACTATGAACCTCGGCCTCTAACAGAAACATTCTCCTAATAACCAAAACAAAATTCCACACCTTAAATGATGTTAAACAAACCCAAAAATGTGAAATTAAACCAATATAACTTCCAAAGTTAGAGAAGAACTCCAAAATTATCCATAATGTTGCAAGAAACCTGATCGAATCAATCCAAGTACCAACCTGTCGACACGATATGCAAAAATTGGACCATGTGCAAACCCGAGGTAGCACCTAGAAGATTACTAATGGCGTTGCAGCATTCGAACTTCCACTACAAGGACAATCGCCAAAGTCGATCTAGTTAGAACTCATAGTACCTAAACCAAACCACCAAGGGTACACACTTCCTGAACCCTGGTTATACCACTAAAAAGCCTATGATCAAGGGTGACGCACCAACTGCACCTTCGACTATTACTGCTCAGAGACCTCGAATGACACCTAGATGCTGATAGGGAATGGAATGACCCACTAATCAGAGTGGGATTTACAATTAAACCCAATGATCCCCTGTAGTGTTGATTAAATCCCATGTAAAGTACACATACCGAACTCTAAAGCTGGCTAACAGATCTACAACTGCCCATACATGACCATAAATAACAACCCATAGTCCAAGCTAACAATAACCTTTATATATGATCCCCAACCTAAGCAGCTCAAACGCTCCCTCCTCAAGATCCTTGGAGTTTATAGAAGGAACTACTGACCACAATAAGTTCCTTACCCAATAGCCTTCTTCTATGAGGACAACACATGTGTCCTTGAAGATATACACCTGATGGAAACTTGCTTTACACATGATCTAAACAATCTTCGAATTCTTCCTTAGTTGAATAGAATTCCAACTAAGGCTTCCCTTGAGATTCGAGGTATAAATGTCAATTCTTTGATGTGTACAAACTATGAGGTTGAGGTGGAAACAAATGATCATCTTCTAATTTATTGTAATTTTGAAAACTTTATTTGGGAAAACATATTCAGGTGGTGTAATATGGATTATGTGCAAAAAACAACTGTTAAAGATATTATCAAGGTTCTAATGGACAAGTTCTACTCTCTGACTCGTAGAAGATTGGTTCATGCTATTTTTAGTAACTCTTTGGGTGATTTGGAAGGCGAGGAATGAGCTGGTATTTAATGGGAGAACAATCCCATTGTAGTGGTGATAAATGAAATAAAAGCATAATCTTTCTTGTGGACTAAACATATAGGAAAATTTATTGTTCATTATTAGAGTACTTGGTGTATTTGACCTTTTACATCATGCCATATATAATCTTGATTTGTGTATGTGCGTTATGGGTGGGGGGAGGTAAAATGTCATTTTTTAGGGTTGTTTTTGGTGTCATGCTTTCTCAAACCCTGAATCATATATGAGGGTTTGGTGTGCATGCTTGTTTTGTAATCGGGTAGAACATTATTCTAGGTTTGTGTGGCCATGAGTCAAAGTATTTTTTCAAAAAGGGTTTTTTTTCTTTTATGACATATAAATTAGGGTTGTTTGGCGTGTGTTTATCTTTCTTGATTTGTTGCAGGGTATTCTATATCCAATTGGTTTGGTCACTTTAGTTGAACTGAATCTTAAATGTTGGGGAATAATTAGAAGTTCGACATTGTTTAGTCCTATTGGGGTTGATGTAAAGCTCAATTACAACGTGAGGGGTATAGTCAATTTCTCCACTGCCTCCTCTTAGGATTTTCTCCATTTTTAGATAGTTTCAAGTTCAAATTACCCACTGGTATTTCTTGGCTTATATAAATCTGGTGCAATCTAGTTTGGTAGCATCCTAATTACACGAGATGGTGACTTTTGTATCTTCTCTCTAGTGATATTTTGAGTTTAATATGGTTATTATTGAGAAGTAAAAGGTTATTGGGTGATTCTGATCTCATTCTCGGCTTGTAGCTTGTTTGATTGATTCTTCCTTCAAAAATTTAATGGATCATCAATTTTTAAGTCTTGGTGGTGGTTATGATTGTAACATCCAAGAAAAAATGATAAAATATTTCATTTTTGTAAATCATTTCCACAAGACCATAAGATAGTAAACCATTGTTTTCAAAACAAATTCATGGAATCAGAGTATCAAAAATCCCTCAAAACATAAATCAGTAGGAGCATGTGTACGATCACACCTTCATCTTCCCACAATCACCAATGGTACCTAAAAAATAATTATAAAGAATTGGGTAAGCACGAAGCTTAGTGAGTTCCCCCAAAATACCCCACAAAACAAAACATATACAAACATGCATGTTGGGTCAACAATCATGGAACTGGATTATCCCTAACCCACAGTCATCAGACTAGATTTCCCTCCATACTGGGTCTACAGTCATCGGATTGGATTACCCTCAGGTCCACAGTTATGGGACTGTATTACCCCCAAACCATAATCATCGGACTGGATTTTCCTGGGTTTGTTGGCTTACAACATAGAGCAATACAGCCTCAACCCAACCACACTACGTCGACATATGTAAAAGATAAACAATAATCATCAAGTACAGGTAATCATACAGATTTACCAATCTAACAGATCACTACAACATAGCAACATATTATATACCAAGATACATAAGATAACCTAGTGGGCCGACATTAGTGCATTCGATCCATGAGTATAGTGAGCAAAACTCATCTCAATTCTAAAGACAAGATAACACCCACTTGAGCCAATGATATCAAGCCTCCTCTTGCTAAACATATCCATAATAGAGCCCTAATTAACAATAAAGGAAATGATTAGCCCACGAAAGTTCTAGGCTCATAACTAAACCTCCTATGGGAAAAAAGACCAATTTTCCCTTCTAATACTAAGTCCACAAGTCAAATTGGCCAAAAGTCAATGGTTAACCCTCAGTTGACTTATGCCCTGCATAACTAATCTACTCCCTGAATAGAGCTACTCCATGTATAACAAGATTACGCATTGCGTAATGCCCCTCATCCTAAATTTTTTTATTAAGCTCTTAATATAGCAAGCCAAACCCCTAAACTCCCAGATCTTATCTAGATGAACATCTTAATGGATAAATTCTCTTACTTTATCCATTTTCATGGTCACAAAGAGCACAAAACCAATACCTAAGTCCATAAACTTATATGTTGCTCAAGAACTCATGCATGGATGCATTAGAGTGTCCTAGCTCTCATTTTTATGACTCTATATCCTCAAAAACATCAGAAGGATGCATTCAAATGGTCTGAAGTAACCCATACTCACAAGTACCAACATTATGGGACAAAAAGCATAAAACCCATGAACTAATTAGATCTAACAAAAGGAAGATCAAAATGCAAGCTTTATACCTTCTGGAGATAGGTGATGAAATGCAAAGTCTGGATCTACAAAACTTGGAGCTCACACTTGCTTCTCCAATGAACTCATTTCTCAAGAATGCACCCAAAAATTACACTAATGCTTCCAAAACTCACAATTGGTGCAAAGGGTTTCAAAGAAACGATTTGAGGTGATGGAGGCTAGTAATGGGAAGGGTTCCAAGAAGTTAGAGCCCTTAAATAGGGCCCACAACCTTAGGATTAGGGTTTTTGTCAGCAGCAATTATGCCCTACGTAACCTAATTTACACCATGTGTAACCCATTAGTAACACGATCCACATTCGGCAAACTATACGCCCTACATAGGACAAAACCTCAAACTTCCAATTCAAATTCACGTATCCATAACTTCTTCGTTTCAACTCCATTTTCGTTGTTCTTTATATACATGGAAAGGTATTAACGATCCCCCACATTCTTATCTAGTTGCTTTTAAATAAAAACATATCTAACTAAAATCCTTAATTCATGCAAGAAGCCCGAGATATCACATTCCCGATTTTACCCTTTTCCTCAAGGAACAAATCGATGGCTTTAATCACTTAATACAACATTTCTAATATTCGAAAATAGCCTAAACCCTATTCCTTAGAAGCCCAATACCATCACTTGATCAAATTCTGGCCCGACATCTCGAAATTAGAACATCACTAAAACCAAGTGTTACAATGATTATCTATGGGGTGGCTGTTAAATTTATTTCCCTTCCTTAACAGTTTGGTGTTGTTTTTATTGAATCTATATAGACAAGAATCATTATTGAGTGAATTTGCTAATAATATATGATTCTATAGTGTCACACCTTTATTAAGTTTTCACATTTTGTATATTTATTATTAGTAAATAATATCATTTCTTGTATTTATTTAGGGAATAATTATTTTTTATAGGAATAATAATTATAAGAGAGTATAACTAGTTATTATTTCATATGGTATGAATTAATAAGTCATGAACAATCTTTTGGACTAGTTGAATCCTTGTCTTTTACCTAAAGACAAATTTTATATTTTATAAACTTTGAGTTTGTAAAATATTAAAGAATTCTTCTTCTTTTTTAATTCATGGCCGAAAGTAGAAGAAGGCATGGGAGGTTGCTTGTCAACCTCCCTCCTTTTTCCCCTATCCACTAAAGTAAGGTTATTACTTTAGATTATAATACGAGTTTTCTTTTTCTTTTGCATGAGTATATAAAGGATGTATCTTGCATGAGTTTGGCTAGTTTTTTTGGTGAAGTTTCTCCATATCTACATCATGGATGAAATCTCTCCTCTCTTCCTATTCTTGTTGTATTTTGAAGATTATGGCAAGATTAGAATGCTTCTTGAGTTATCTACTATAGTGTTTATTTGATTTAGGTACTTGAAGGCTTAAGACACTCAATAATACAAGAAGGAACAAGCATTCCAAGTGCCTTACTCTTAATGGTGGATACACATAGAGAAATTCTACTCTTGAATTTTTTCTATCTTCATCAACACCCCAAAACCATGTGGGTTCAAAAGCTTCAAAGGTTTTCATTCTAACACACTCTTTGGTTGCTTTAATATCATTCTAACCTCTATAAATGGATCCTTGATGGTTTCGTTGTCTTATAAACTCAAAAATAAATTTGTTGTTTTTAATGCTTCCATTGACCGGTTTTACGCATAACTCACTTATATTTTGTATCAAAACCTAAAAATTCTTTTTGTTGTCATTTAGTTTATTATGGGGGCGCTCACATTTTGATTTTTTTTTTGGTTTTTAGGTCAAGCCTAAGCCAAACCGTTAGTAATGGTTTTTGTGTAACATCCGGATAACGTGTAAACTTCATTAAACCTTTTATACATATTTTATTTTAGATAGGAAGGTCATACACTGGACGTAACCAAGTATTACGCGGGGCGTACTCATTAAAATTTGGCTGCGATATTTCTTGAGTATGTTGGGCGAACATAGAGTACGCTAGACGTACTCGTGACACATGGAAACCCTAAATTTTGGGATTTACATCCTATAAAACCTCATTATCTCCCTAGAGGCTGACCCAATCTTCAGCCCCCATCCTCTAAAGAAGTCCCCTCGAATCCATGCATTTATTTGAGAGAGTATTGAACCTTTTGAGTGTTTTGGTGTGTTTTTGGTACATATTAAAGAGGGGAGAGCTCATTAGAGAAGAATCGGTTGGTTTGAAGCTTGTAGATCTAGACCTTGTTCTTCTTAATCATCCTTCTAGAGGTATGAAGTCTCAACCATGATTATTCATTTCTTAGATCTAGTTAGATTAAGGTTTTTGGCATATTTTGATCCCATGGATTCATTTTTGTGAGTAAAAGCTACTCCAGAAGCTTAGGTTATCATTTTTTGATGTTTCTGAGGTTCCTAGTGCATAAAAATGTTATCTTGATGACTTTGGTTCACCCAAGCATGAGTTGATGTTCATAATATGAAGTTAGAAGGTTAGAAATTGATTTTGGGCTTCTTTGAGCCATGAAAAGGCATCAAGTTGATGAATTTACCATTTAAAACATTCCCAAGAGATAGATCCATGAATTGAACATTTAGACCTTAGGTATTAAATGCTTAATATGGAATTTGACATTAAGGGGAGTACGTTGGGTGTACCCTATAGGTACGCATGGCGTAGCATGTTAGCGTTAATTTTCTTTTTCTGTTAAGCCTTGTACGTTCGTCGTAATGAAGTGGTACGCTTAGCGTACTCACCAGAAGACTTTTGGGCTAGTTTTGGGCCTTAGGTGTATATTGGTTAGGTCATGGATAGATGGGTCAGTTAAGAGAAGGGTAAAACGGTCTTTTACCCCAGCATGTTAGATTATAATTTGAACCATTTATTAAGGGTTATTACCCTGATTATTTCTTGGTCCCCCATCCCCTAAAGTAAGGTTATTACTTTATATTATAATATGGGTTTTCTTTTTCTTTTGCGTTAGTATATTAAGGATGTGTCTTGCATGATTTTGGCTAGTTTTTTGGTGAAGGGTCTCCATATCTATATCATGACTGAAATCTCTCCTCTCTTCCTATTCTTGTTGTATTTTGAAGATTATGGCAAGATTAGAATGCTTCTTGAGTTATCTACTATAGTGTTTATTTTAGTTAGGTACTTTAAGGCTTAAGACACTCAATAATACAAGAAGGAACTAGCATTCGAAGTGCCTTACTCTTAATAGTGGATACACATAGAGAAATTCTACTATTGAATTTTTTCTATCTTTATCAACACCCCAAAACCATTTGGGTTCAAAAGCTTCAAAGGTTTTCATTCTAAAACACTCTTTGGTTGCTTTAATATCATTCTAACCTCAATAAATGGATCCTTGATGGTTTGGTTTGTTGGAATAGTGTCTAAGGCTGTAACTATATTTGGTAAGTATTTGACCCAATTGAGCATGGTCCTTTTGGGCTGCCTTCACCATAGCAACTTGACATGATGATTTATAATGAGAGAAGAAATATTATTAATATATTATGAGAATAATATATGGAATAATAATATTGTTATTTGATTAATATAAGTCATAAATTAATTAGGAATCAATTTGGTGACTTAAAGAGATTAATTAAATAAAGGGGCATAAACTATCAATTGTATGATAGTTGTATTTTGGGCTGTGATTCCTTATGAATAAGAGGGTGGACGATTTTAGGGTTTGGAAGAGCCTAGAAATCGTCCAAAGGCTTATCAATAAGGATATTGGATTGCTTAGGGCCTAAGTTATCCAATTAGGGTTTTAAGGGTGAAACCCTAGGAGACTCATTAGTATATATAGACCCATGGGGTCAAGGAAATCGGCAACCTTGTTATTAGAGTAACCCTAGTTGATTTCTAACCCTCCTCTCTCTCTCTCTATTATCATCCTCTTGCTAGTTGGTGTTTGTAAGCCATTAGAGGAGTGACAATTGTGACTCTAAGCTCCAAAGAGAAGAAGATTCAAGCAAGCAACTCAAGGTATTCCTTTAGATCTGATTTCTCATGTTATGAATTGAATGTTTATACTAGATCTATCAATAGAAGTCTTGGATACATTGCATGTTCAATTAGAGAAACCTAGATCCAAGCATTACGGTTTGTATGTGCACATAGGAAAGTTCTTATGGCTTAAACACATCAGTGGTATCAGAGCCTTGATTGGTTTCCATAGTGGACTCGGCGAGTTCGAGCGTCAGAAGGAGCTAGTTTCAGGATTTCTTGTTGTTTTTCTTATGGAATGTTGCCTTAATCTTTATGGGTCAATAAAATTCGGATTTTAACATATATGTGAGTATATTCTTGACCTAATAAAAGATATTTACTTATTAGTTGAATAATAATTTCCTTATATGATATTAATTGATTATGTTAATTAAATTGGTAAATTGTTTTGCAAGAAACATTTAAATAAATCAAATATGGATAATTATGAGATTAAATGGTTAATTTAAATTATTTGTTATTTGATCCTTTATGTTTTGAAAAGTTTAAAACTTGTCCTCAAGTTTTGAAATTTATGTTTTGTGATTAAAAGTTTAATTTAGACAATTTAAATTTCAAACCCTAGAATTTTTCAAGTTTAAAATTCAACCCTATACTACTATATAATTACAAGCTTAATATAAATATATATGTATAATTAAAATGCTAGTCTTACCGTTAGTAGGCCTCATTCACGAAGCCGGTCTATAAGGTGGGTATAAGGTTGTTGCCTATAAAATGGCGCTTAATGGGTGTACACTCACACCCACCGCTTGCTTGATCGGTGGAGGGTCGTTAGCCGAACGGGTAGGATAGGGAAACCATATCTCCTCATTAAAAGTATAATATTGAAATACAATGTAACTACATATTTTTTTCAAATTCCCAATCCGAATTACTTTAAGAAAAGTGAATTGATGCAAACCCATGAAATTACACTTTGCACCTTTGCTAAGAAGTTAGTGGAGCGTGTGTGGTTTACTGGCACACTAATTGGTTCTAAGCAAAGGTGGCAAAGGGTGATTCATTGTTTATCATAGTTTGGTGGAGCGTGTGTGGTTTACCGGCACATCGAATAGGTGATTGTAACAATGAAGGCACCATGTAGATTTGCATGGTTATTCACACCCACTTTGTGATCCTCGGCATCCCAGACACAAACGAGAGGGGCATATCGAGATTTAAACATGCCATTGAAAAGTTCAATGAATCTCATCGAAATCTAGGAATTCTAAATGCATTTAAAACTTAAGGTTATGTTTTGTGATGGAGAATTAGTGAATCGTCATTCACTTACCTTCAAATTGTTTGCATGTTGGATTACAGCATCCCTTTTCTAATATGTAAATAATGTTGTTGGATCCTAGCCCTAATTTTTCATATTGGGTGATAATTAGGGATTCAATTCTAATCAAACTTTGTCCTTTTCTATTTGTAGATGTCGAACGCCAACAACGTTGCTGCTAGCTCGTTCACTTTGATGAGCCTTTGCCAAAAGGTGACTTTTGATGGAACGAACTTAAGCGAATGGATAAGATACATTCGCACGATTGCTCGCTACGAGGACAAGGAGTATGTCCTTGACGAGAAGCTTGAAAAGATCAATCTAGAAATCGCTACTCCGGCTGAAATGACTGATTTTGAAACTCATGAGCATGATGCAACGAAGGTTCATTGCATCATGATAGCCATAATGAACGCCGAATTCCAAAAGTCCTATGAGGACATGTATCCGTACGAGATGCATCAAGACTTATTAGAGAGATACCATCAAAACACGAGGCAGGAATGTTACGAGATCTTCACTAACATGATCACTACTAAAATGGGAAATGGAGAATCTCTAACCGTTCACTTGCAAAAGATGCAAAGGTAGGTCGATCGTCTTCGCAAGTTGAATGTCGACTTTGGGGAAGACTTGGCTATCGACATGGTCCTTCATTCCTTGCCTCCGTGTTACAACCAATTTAGGATGACCTACCACATGAACAAGGAAGAGGTCACCCTAAGCAAGCTCCAAGGGCTCCTAAGGGTTGCTGAGAGAAACCTTAAGGACAAGTCTGTTGTACAAACTCCCAATCCGTCCACTGCTTCTGTTTTGGCTGTAGGGCAGGGAATGGGCAAAAAGAGGAAGGCTCCATCAAAGAGCCACCGCAAGGGAAAGTCCCGAGATGGTTCCTCTTCTAGTGGGACCAAGGTTGATCCTGCTAAACCCAACCCTAACCCGCAGGAGGCAGAGTGCCATCATTGCCGCAAAATAGGGCATTGGAAGAGAAGTTGCCCGAAATATCTGCAGGCCATCAAGGATGGAAAGATCAAGCCATCTTTTGCAGGTATATACACAATTAAATCAAGTAATTCATCCCACACTATTTCTTGGGTTCTTGACAAAGGGTGTGGTTACCACATTTTTTCTAATTTGCAGGGACTAGGAAAAAGTAGAGATGTGGAGCTCGGAAGAATAAATCTAATCATGGGGAACAGAAGATCGTCGCTTGTTACCAAGATTGGAGTGTATTCTTTTGGGCTTAGTAATGGATTGAATTTAGATTTAAATCATTGTTGCTACTCGCCAGATATGGCACGAAACATCATTTCTTTTCATGGGTTGTTTAAACAAGGATTTAGATATTCATTTAATAATATGAATGGTTCTATTTATGCTTATCTAAATGGTGTCTTATACTTTGAAGCAATGCCTTGTAATGGAATTTATGAGACTGTTATGATTGTAGATAACTTAGGAAATGATGTTTTATGCATGGATTCTTCCAATGGTATGGATAAAGCATGTTTGTCGCATTGTCGTCTTGGACATGTCAACAAGAAGCGCATAGCCCAACTCCAAAAGGATGGAGTGTTGGAGTCATTCGACCTTAGGGAAGATGACACATGCGAATCTTGTTTACTTGGAAAGATGACCAAGTCACCCTTCACTAGCACATGTGAAAGGGGCGAGGGTTTATTGGACCTCATACATACCGATGTATGTGGACCCTTTAGATCTACCACAAAGGATGGGAACCGCTTCTATGTGACTTTTACCGATGATTATAATAGATATGGGTATATTTACTTAATCAAGCAGAAGTCAGAAACATTTGAAAAGTTCAAAGAATTCAAAAATAAAGTGGAGAATCAATTGGGCAGGAAAATCAAGATGCTTCGATCCGATCGAGGAGGAGAGTACCTCAGTCTTGAATTCCACGACTATCTCAAAGAATGCGGAATAGTTTCGCAATTGACGCCACCTAGGACACCGCAGTTGAATGGTGTGGCAGAAAGGCGCAATCGAACCTTGTTAGACATGGTTCGTTCTATGATGAGTCGTGCTTCACTACCTATCTCATTCTGGGGGTATGCCTTAAAGACTGCCGCCCATATCCTTAACCGAGTCCCTACTAAGAAGGTTGCCAAAATACCTCACGAGATGTGGACAGGGAAAGCTCCCTCGTTAGCACATATCAAGGTTTGGGGTTGCGAGGCTTTCGTAAGACGAGATACTCACGACAAGCTTGAACCTCGAAGTGAGCGATGTATTTTCATCGGCTACCCGCAGAAATCCTTTGGATATCTCTTCTATAGACCGAATGACAATGTTGTCTTCGTTGCGAGGAGAGGGGTTTTTCGAGAGCGAGAACTGATAAGCCAAGGAGACAGTGGGAGGCAGATCGAGCTTGAAGAGATTCAAGAATCGAGTGACGAAGGAACCTCTACCGCTGGCGCTCAACCTGAGGAGGAAACTCTGGTTGAACCAATTAACGAGTCCTTACCTCTTAGACGTTCCGAAAGAGTTAGAGTTCAACCCCAGTTTTATGGTTTTCATATTACTACCGATGGGGACACGTATATTAGTGATGGTACACTAATAAATCTAGATGAACCTAATAGCTATAAGGAAGCCATGGCAGGCCCGGAGTCTGCAAAATGGAAAGAAGCAATGGACAGCAAGATCCAATCCATGTATGACAATCAAGTTTGGAATTTGGTTGATAATATGCCCGGACGTAAGACCATTGGGTGCAAATGGATCTTCAAGAAGAAGACCGACGCGGATGGACCTTCTCACCGGTTGCGAAGTTAAAGTCTATTAGGGTGATGCTAGCTATTGCCGCATTTCATGATTATGAGATTTGGCAAATGGATGTCAAGACTGCTTTCCTTAATAGGAAGTTGGCTGAGGATGTTTACATGGCTCAGCCAGAGGGTTTTCTTGATCCAAAGCATCCAAATAGAGTGTGTAAGCTTGAGAAGTCCATTTATGGACTTAAGCAAGCGTCTCGCAGATGGAATCTTTGCTTCGATGAGAAAGTCAAAGAGTTTGGATTTGTATGAAGTGAAGATGAATCTTGTGTATATGTCAAAGCCAGTGGGAGGATAGTAACCTTCCTCGTTTTGTATGTCGATGACATACTGCTCATAGGAAACGACGTCCCGAATCTGCAGGAGGTTAAGTCCTGGCTCGGGAGGTGCTTCGCTATGAAGGACCTCGGAGAGGCTTCCTATATCTTGGGTATAAGGATAGTGAGAGAACGAAGTAAGAGACTAATAGGACTTAGTCAGAACACTTACTTAGATAAAGTACTAAAACGTTTTAGTATGGAGAATTCGAAGAAGGGAGAATTACCGATACAAAGTAATGCCCAGTTGAGTAAGACTCAAAGTCCGAGTACCGAAGTCGAGATAGCAGAGATGAGCCGAGTACCTTACGCTTCCGCAGTTGTCTCAATCATGTATGCTATGACTTGTACTCGCCCTGATGTAGCCTTTACTTTGAGCATGGTCAGTAGATATCAAGGGAACCCTGGCAGAGCCCATTGGATTGCGGTCAAGAATATCCTTAAGTACCTTCGGAGGGCCAAGGAATGGTTTTTAGTCCTCGGAGGGAGTGATTACTTAAAGGTGCGAGGGTATAGTGACTCCAGCTTTCAGACTGACAGGGACAACTACCGTTCGCAGTCGGGCTGGGTCTTTACCCTGAATGGAGGAGCAGTAACTTGGAAAAGTTCCAAGCAGGAAACCATAGCTGATTCAACGTGCGAATCAGAGTACATTGTAGCATGCGAAGCATCAAAGGAGGCAATATGGTTGAAGAACTTCATTGGTGATCTTGGAGTTGTACCTGCCATAAAGGAGCCTATGGAAATTTTCTGTGATAATGAAGGAGCAGTTGCCTTGACCAAGGAACCGAGGGATCATGGTAGATCTTGTCATATCGACAGAAAATATCACTTTATTAGACATCAAGTAGAAGAAGGACATCTCGTGGTTAAGAGGATATCATCAGAAGATAACCCAGCAGATCTGCTTACGAAGGGACTGAGTAGGGTTAAGCACATGCAGCATGCTAGGAGTATTGGGCTGAAAGATGATATTAGTTTAGATTAGATAGTTTTAGAAACTTATAATAGATAAATGTAATTGACATTTGATGATTAAATAAAGGAGTATTATTCACTTTGCATGTTTTGACTTCCTGAATAATTAAGTTATTAAGAATAATCGAATTATTCAAATGATCCACAATCGTTCATATGTTAGAAGTAGATATGAAAGAAGATTGTCATGAATTGGTATGTATATTGTCTGAATGGTATTAGGCATAGCAAAAGGTTGCTACAACGTTCATGAGTGCTTATGAACTAGTTTTGAGCATTGGAATAGACCCGCGTTTGCTGGAATCACTTTGAGGTGTGTGTGTGTGTGTATATATATATATATATATATATATTGTAAGTGATCGCAAGATGATAATATCATATGGTCTTAAAACCTAGATATATGGTTTGTTATTTGTTAATTGGTTGTACAATGATGATGCGAAACCGCATCAGTAAATTGATGTTATAAAACGCATTGTTGTGTATGATTGATTGGCGAATAAGTAAATGCATATAAGTCGAAGTTTATCTATTACTTTTATCCTAAGAGGGTAAAAGCGATATCTCGGCCACTCAATGATTTGATTTGACTTATGTGTCGGGCCCGGTTAGAACTGAATTGATGTGTTCGATTAAGTTCTATGTCGAATAAATCTGAGATCGAGAAACTAAATGTTGGACTATGAGTGTGTCTGCATGATATCTGAACAGAGGACTGTACGATCCCTTATCTAAAGGACAGAACTTATAAAGATCAGAGTTGACAGCGTCTTTGAGAGCTACGATTGCTAATTGGTTTGTATTTGCATATATATAGTTACCGGACTTATCCAAGTGGGAGACTGTTGGAATAGTGTCTAAGGCGGTAACTATATTTGGTAAGTATTTGACCGGTTGAGCATGGTCCTTTTGGGTTGCCTTCACCATAGCAACTTGACAGGATGATTTATAATGAGAGAAGAAATATTATTAATATATTATGAGAATAATATAAGGAATAATAATATTTTTATTTGGTTAATATAAGTCATAAATTAATTACGAATTAATTTGGTGACTTAAAGAGATTAATTAAATAAAGGGGCATAAACTGCCAATTGTATGATAGTTGTATTTTGGGCTGTGGTTCCTTATGAATAAGAGGGTGGACGATTTTAGGGTTTGGAAGAGCCTAGAAATCATCCAAAGGCTTATCAATAAGGATATTGGATTGCTTAGGGCCTAAGTTATCCAATTAGGGTTTTAAGGGTGAAACCCTAGGAGGCTCATTAGTATATATAGACCCATGGGGTCAAGGAAATCGGCACCCTTGTTATTAGAGTAACCCTAGCTGATTTCTAACCCTCCTCTCTCTCTCTCTCTCTCTCTCTCTCTTATCATCCTCTTTGTAGTTGGTGTTTGTAAGCCATTAGAGGAGTGACAATTGTGACTCTAAGCTCCAAAGAGAAGAAGATTCAAGCAAGCAACTCAAGGTATTCCTTTAGATCTGATTTCTAATGTTATGAATTGAATGTTTATACTAGATCTATCAATAGAAGTCTTGGATACATTGCATGTTCAATTAGAGAAACCTAAATCCAAGCATTAGGGTTTGTATATGCACATAGGAAAGTTCTTATGGCTCAAACACATCATGGTTATGTTATAAACTCAAAAATAAATTTGTTGTTTTAAATGCTTCCATTGACCAGTATTACGAATAACTCACTTATATTTTGTATCAAAACCTAAAAATTCTTTTTTTTGTGGTTTAGTTTATTATGGGGGCGCTCACGTTTTGATTTTTTTTTGGTTTTTAGGTCAAGCCTAAGCCAAACCGTTAGTAATGGTTTTTGTGTAACATCCGGATAACGTGTAAACTTCAATAAAGCTTTTATACATATTTTATTTTAGATAGGAAGGTCATACACTAGAAGTAACCAAGTATTACGCAGGTCGTACTCATTAAAATTTGGTCGCAATATTTCTTGAGTATGTTGGGCGAACATAGAGTACACTGGACGTACTCGTGACACATGGAACCCCAAAATTTTGGAATTTAGACCCTATAAAACCTCATTATGTCCCTAGAGGCTGACCCAATCTTCACCCCCCATCCTCTAAAGCAGTCCCCATGAAACCATGCCTTCATTTGAGAGAGTATTGAACCTTTGGAGTGTTTTCGTGTGTTTTTGGTACATATTACAGAGGGGAGAGCTCATTTGAGAAGAATCGGTTGGTTTGAAGCTTGTAGATCTAGACCTTGATCTTTTTAATCATCCTTCTAGAGGTATGAAGTCTCAACCATGATGATTCATTTCTTAGATCTAGTTAGATTAAGGTTTTTGGCATATTTTGATCCCATGGATTCATTTTTGTGAGTAAAAGCTACTCCAGAAGCTTAGGTTATCATTTTTTGATGTTTCTGAGGTTCCTAGTGCATAAAAATGTTATCTTGATGACTTTGGTTCACCCAAGCATGAGTTGATGTTCATAATATGAAGTTAGAAGGTTAGAAATTGATTTTGGGCTTCTTTGAGCCATGAAAAGGCATCAAGTTGATGAATTTACCATTTAATACATTCCCAAGAGCTAGATCCGTGAATTGAACATTTAGACCTTAGGTATTAAATGCTTAATATGGAATTATACATTAAGGGGAGTACGTTGGGTGTACCCTCTAGGTATGCATGGCGTAGCGTGTTAGCGTTAATTTTCTTTTTCTGTTAAGCCTTGTACGTTCGTCGTAATGAAGTGGTACGCTTAGGGTACTCACCAGAAGGCTTTCGGGCTAGTTTTGGGCCTTAGGTGTTTATTGGTTAGGTCATGGATAGATGGGTCAATTAAGGGAATGGTAAAACGGTCTCTTACCCTAGCATGTTAGATTATAATTTGAACCATTTATTAGGGGTTATTACCCTGATTATTTCTTGGTCCCCCATCCCCTAAAGTAAGGTTATTACTTTATATTATAATACGGGTTTTCTTTTTCTTTTGCATTAGTATATTAAAGGATGTGTCTTGCATGAGTTTGGCTAGTTTTTTGGTGAAGTGTGTCCATATTTATATCATGACAGAAATCTCTCCTCTCTTCCTATTCTTGTTGTATTTTGAAGATTATGGCAAGATTAGAATGCTTCTTGAGTTATCTACTATAGTGTTTATTTGAGTTAGGTACTTTAAGGGTTAAGACACTCAATAATACAAGAAGGAACTAGCATTCCAAGTTCCTTACTCTTAATGGTGGATACACATAGAGAAATTCTACTTTTGAATTTTTTCTATCTTCATCAACACCCCAAAACCATGTGGGTTCAAAAGCTTCAAAGGTTTTCATTCTAAAACACTCTTTGGTTGCTTTAATATCATTTTAACCTCTATAAATGGATCCTTGATGGTTTGGTTATGTTATAAACTCAAAAATAAATTTGTTATTTTTAATGCTTCCATTGACCGGTTTTACGAATAACTCACTTATATTTTGTATCAAAACCCAACAATTGTTTTTGTTGTGGTTTAGTTTATTATGGGAGCGCTCACGTTTTGATTTTTTTTTTTTGGTTTTTAGGTCAAACCTAAGCCAAACCGTTAGTAATGGTTTTTGTATAACATCTGAATAATGTGTAAACTTCTTTAAAGCTTTTATACATATTTTATTTTAGATAGGAAGGTCATACACTGGAAGTAACCAAGTATTACGCGGGGCGTACTCATTAAAATTTGGTCGCAATATTTCTTGAGTATGTTGGGCGAACATAGAGTACGTTGTACGTACTTGTGACACATGGAAACCCAAAATTTTGGAATTTAGACCCTATAAAACCTCATTATGTCCCTAGAGGCTGACCCTATCTTCAGCCCCCATCCTCTAAAGCAGTCCCCACGAAACCATGCCTTCATTTGAGAAAGTATTGAACCTTTGGAGTGTTTTTGGTGTGTTTTTGGTACATATTAAAGAGGGGAGAGCTCATTTGAGAAGAATCGGTTGGTTTGAAGCTTGTAGATCTAGACCTTGTTCATTTTAATCATCCTTCTAGAGGTATGAAGTCACAACCATGATGATTCATTTCTTAGATCTAGTTAGCTTAAGGTTTTTGGCATATTTTGGTCCCATGGTTTCATTTTTGTGAGTAAAAGCTACTCCAGAAGCTTAGGTTATCATTTTTTGATGTTTCTGAGGTTCCTAGTGAATAAAATGTTATCTTGATGACTTTGGTTCACCTAAGCATGAGGTGATGTTCATAATATGAAGTTAGAAGATTAGAAATTGATTTTTGGCTTCTTTGAGCCACGAAAAGGCATCAAGTTGATGAATTTACCATTTAATACATTCCCAAGAGCTAGATCCGTGAATTGAACATTTAGACCTTAGGTATTAAATGCTTAATATGGAATTTAACATTAAGGGGAGTACGTTGGGTGTACCCTATAGGTACGCATGGCGTAGCGTGTTAGCGTTAATTTTCTTTTTTTGTTAAGCCTTGTACGTTCGTCGTAATGAAGTGGTACGCTTAGCGTACTCACCAGAAGGCTTTTGGGCTATTTTTGGGCCTTAGGTGCTTATTTGTTGGGTCATGGATAGACGGGTCAGTTAAGAGAAGGGTAAAATGGTCTTTTACCCTAGCATGTTAGATTATAATATGGACCATTTATTAGGGGTTATTACCCTGATTATTTATTAGGGTTAAGTTTGGATATGTTCAATGTGAGGAGTCGTAGTAGCAGCATCCCGAGAATGTGATTTGTTTATCTTTAGATTGAGGTGAGTTTATCACTGCACTTGTGGATCGAAGGCACCAATGTCGGCCCACTACAATATATTGTAGGATAGTAGTGGTTCTTGTGACACTTGCTGATATGCTTTTATGTGTTTGTTGTCTTCGTGACTCTTGCTAGTATGACTACATGCTTAGTTGTAGGAGTGAAAGAGGCTTGTACCGGTTGAAAGATACCAAAGGAGTCGGAAGGGACTCAGGGATTTGGAAGGGACTCATAGATTCAGAAGGGACTCGGGGGTAAAATAGACACGTACTTGCTTTTGTATTACATATATATATATATATATATATATATATATATATATATATATATATATATATATATATATATATATATATATATATATATATATATATATATATATGATGTACGGTATGTGGTATTTGGGGAACTAACTAAGCTTTTTGCTTAGAGTTTAAGTTTATGTTTCAGGTACTTCTGGTTCGAAAGGAAAGGACCCAGACTATCGCAATGCAGCATTTTTATGATTTTAGGATTGTAATCAGATAACTATTTTCACATTAACTAAATTTTCAAGGTTTTATATGAGTACTTGATTGTTTTTGGTTAACTTAAAAATGAAATTTTTACTTATGACTTTTGGTATGTTACAATTTGGTATCAAAGCCTTGGTTTGAGGGATTCAGACGCACTCTTGGGTGTTTCTGAACTCAAACTGAGTGTTTGGTAAGCTTTCATAAAATAAATGATTCTCTAAATAGGTTACTACTAGAAAGAAGGGGTGTGATGCATGCAATCGATCGAGCTCGAGTAAGTGTTCCTAAAATACCCATACATGTTTATTGATTCAGTATGTGAATATGTGAATAGCAAGCTAGCACAGGGCTAAGGATATGCTCAGATTTATGTGATAGGAAAGATGCCCTTATATGCTTATTGTATGAGCCTCTAGAATTGCATGCTAGTATGGATTACTGGTGATATGTTAGGATGGACTGTTAGGAAGTGCTCCGGTTAGAACTCAATGCTTGAATGTTGCTTGCTTTGTGCTTTTAGGGACCATTTCTAATGCTAGGTAACTATCAATCAAATGTGCTAGGTTACATGTTGCAGAAATTAGATAATTTTAAAAGGTTAGGTTTAACTCTATTGCGCAGATCTTGTTTGAGTCCAATGGTTGTAGTATGAGACCTTGCAGTCGAAGAATTATCTAGTGTTTGTTGCATGTAATTATATTCATAAGGTAGTTAGTGGGTACTAGTGAGGATTTCTTTTGCAGTTGATGGCAGAGAGTGGCAGGAAGGGAATCCTAGGAGAAGCTAGGAAGTATGTTAGCATTAGCAGATGCATGGTTTATGGATAGGTGTTGAAGGTAGCATTAGGCTCGTACTATTAGAAGCAAAGGATCCATACTCGGTTCAAGGGATTCATGAGGTTACTAAGGGACCCGCATGGTATGAGATACTTAGAGTGCTTTCTAATGGCTTACTTGGTTTATTTTCATTATGGTGATCACTTGGGGTGGTTCAGGTCCTGGTGAGGGATCGGGTTCGGGCTCTGGAGCCGGACCCTTGGATGATCAGATGTGGGAGTTCATTTCGTCTGAGATTACCTGCAGCATTTTGGAGCAAACTCATGTGATCTTTGGTTTGATCAAGGAGGAATCATGGAGATTTTGGATGAGTGTTTGGGCGCATTTTTCACTGAGGTAGTGTGACAACCCGAAATTACCATTCCGTGAAAACAATATAAAGTCAATAGAAGTTAGATCAGTTGTAGTAAATTTTCAGACTCTTGGTATAAGTTTGAGTATTTCAGGATTTACTCTCAAAGAGATATCAGGAGAGAGGATGCACTAGGGTTTTGTGCAACCCTGTTATTTCAAAACTCTATGATATTAGAGTTCATTGCATGAATAAAATATTTTCTGCCAAAAATCCCAGGAGTATATATAGGATTCTGAGTCATATTTATTCATTAGTTCCATTTCCAACTAGAGAAAAGCCGAATTCTCTCTCAAGGATCTTCGGACTTTCGTCTCAAAACGTGAGTACTTCTATCTAAGTGTGATATAAGGCTTGATATGTGTCTAATACACTAGAAATCATAGGAAACCATCAAGATTTAAGAGTTTACGGCCCAAGAACATCTTGGACCGTAAACCCTTCTTTAAGGGGCAAAGAGTGCCCTAGTCCCTTCCTCTTGCAATGAAACTAGTTTAGACTTGTACCCTAATGTGTTTAGGACAAGAAAACACCCCTAGAACACCAAGAGTAAGGTGTTCACAGCCCAAGAAGTTCTTGGACCGTGAACTCCAAATAATAGGGCCAAAAGGTGCTTTAAACTCTCCTAAAGCCTTGGACACTAGCCTAGATTAGCTCTTAGTTAAATTAGGGACTTGAAATCACCAAAAACACCCTTCCATGGTAGATTACGGCCGTAATCTCCTAGGGGTTTGGTCCCAGGGTCGTGAACTCCTCAAAGGAGTTATAGGATGCCCTAAACTCTTCCAAAGACCTTGCCTTTAAGTAGAAATGCTTCTTAGGGTCTTGTAGAGCCTCAAACATCAAATGGTCATGTAAGTATGAGCTTATGGCCGTAAACTCATGATTTTACGACCGTAAAGTCATTTTTTAGTGACATTAGGGTCGTGAACTCCATTAGGGAGTTTTCCTTGAACCCTACACACAATAGCTTTTCCCTACAACACTTAGATGCAATCCTAGAGGCTAATAACACTTGTTAAAGGCGTTTAGCATGTCCTAGGGTGTCTTGAATTTTTTTATTAGTTGTTTATAGACTAATTTGTTACATATATGTGATATTATATGTTAACTAGGATCATAGAGTGTGTTCAAGACTTTACTTGACACCTAGCAGTCCTACCTCTTCAGTTCATCAGTACCACTCACTACAGGTGAGTTCATACCCCTTAATCAATGTTTTAAATGTTTTTAAATGTTTTATGGGGGGATACAAGTAGAATCATGCTAGTTATTATATCAATCACATGTGATTAATAAGCAGCATTCAAATGATTTACTACTCATTAGTTGTTTTACCAAACAGTTTTCTTCACATGATTTTCATAAACGTTTTATATGTTTAAAACTCCTTATTAAACTGTTCATTTTACATTGTATGTTTCATTTCAAACTCATTTACAATTGTGTTTCAAACAAATGTTTCTTTATACTTAAACTGTTTTATCAAACAAATACTTCCAACCCGTTTTATAGGTTGACATCATGTCAACCTTTTCTTAGATAATAATCATGTTCAAAGGTGTTACAAAACTTATTTTATGCTTTTACATTGTCAATTTCATGCCTATATATGTATAGTTATACAAGAAATGTTTAAAGGACTTAGAAAGGCTATCTGCTCTATTTCCTTTTAACCGTTGGGATGTGGTCTGGTGAGTATCAGGTATCCGTCCGAAGGTCGTTTAAATATTAGTTATGTATCATGTGTACATATATAGTCATGAAGGTTCTTCCAGTCAGTTCAATACCCTTGGGTAGCAAGGGTATACTTCCATGTTCATACGTACCAGTTATATTACTAGTAAGCTACCATATGGGTAGTTTAGGAAGATACTAATACGTTTACTATGATGTGGAATCATACCACGAGTCAGTTCATTCATGAGTCTATACATGCTAGATAAAGAGAGAACACACATTATAGCTAGTACATACAGTACATTACTATACATGCTAGATAGAGAGAGAACACACGTTACAGCTAGCACACGCAGAACATTACAGTACGCTATACTATTACATGATTACTTTTACATGATTACGTTTAGATGATTACGCTTTCATGAGTATGTTTACATAAATACGTTTACATGAGTGCGTTTACATATAAGATAATAGGACAGACATCACTAGGTGCTATAGCATGGAACGATTTCAGGATCTAACTATACCAATGAATCACAATGCATTGTGATAGTTATATTGGGTATACATGATCATAGTAATGTGGATGTTCGCGGCTTGCAAATATGCAGGGGTCGTGTATGGGTCCCAAAATCCCTTTGACAGGGGAGCGTCTAGCCTGGGATCTAGCCATCACATTATGCCTTATCCCTCAAATTAGGCAATATTAGTACAGAAGTAGTCACTTATTACAAATACTACAGTACTTACAAGATTACAATAGACTTAAGGTAGTTAGTACGGTGGTAGTTATTCGATACTACACCATAGTACTATTCCATTTTCCCATTACATTCACTTCGTGAACATTCACACGATGCACGGTAATGTAAAAGCTATATTTTTGGTTAATGATAGTCAGATTTGGGAAAATACACACTCTTACAAGAGACACACACACACAGATACTAGATGCCTTGGTAGAAGGATACGTTTAGTAGGAAACATATGGTTTTCTAGGATGTTCAAAACATTTTCATACTTACATTTTATATACATACAAATACTTACATACAAATTAAGACACTAAAATACTTATGATCTCACCATCTTTAAAGCTGATACTCTCTTTCAAAATAACTTGTATCCTCAGGTCAACGATAGACAGGTACCGATGCAAGGTTTAGAGAAGATGGAGCTCGTTCAAGACTCATCTTTAATTTTGATTTATACTTTAGTGTTTATCGTAATTTGACAGAAAACACTTGTATTAAAATAATATTATTAATGCAATGGATGATGTTGTTGCTTGTTTACTACTTTTCATTGTTGTGATATTGTACATGACGTCCTCCGCCCCAGAATGTTTCCGTTGTTCATGGTTTTAGGGTGTGACAGGTAGTGGCCATGGTAGGTGCATGCTCTCTGACTTTCTGAGAGTTCGGTGCCACAGAGCTCCTAAGTTCTTCGGAATAAAGGACCCCCATTGCTAGCAGATGATGGTTGGCGGACATCGAGAATGCCTTCCGGACTAGCTTCTACCCCGAGGGGTTGAAGGTCAGATTTACAACCTATCTTCTAAAGTACAGAGCTCGTGATTAGTGGGAGGAAGTGTACTATACTTTGGGAGGCGAGGCAGATGATACAATGTCTTGGGATAACTTTTTCACGAGATTCTGGGATGAGTTTGCGCCCGTGATAGAGGTTTAACAGCTAGCGAGGGAGTTTCGGGACCATCGCCAGACTACCAAGACTGTGGCGAAGATCACTGTCATTGGATGACATGATAGCTCGGGTTCGTGAGCGGGAGATTGATCAAGAGACTGTGAAGAAGAGGAAGCTTGTTCAGGGTCAGGTATAGGAAGGATCGACTAAGAAGCCCAGGGATATTGATTCGATATCGAGAGGTCGATAGGCTTTGGGTTGCCATGGCAAGTGCGGCAAGGCGCACGACAAAGTTTGTAGGATGGGTGGGTCCGGCTCCTACAAGTACACCAAGACCAACCACTTTAGTAAGGAGTGCCCCACTATCTAGGTATCTGATTTGATTTTCTTCCATTGCAATAAGAGAGGCCACAAGAAGGCCAATTGCCTGAGTTTGGCTGGAGGAGCGGTTACAGCACCCGCTCCGGCGACATTGAGGATCACCGACGACCGCCAGGGCAAGGCGGAGGCGCTAGTGGTGAGGAACCGAGTTTTCCAGTTGTTAGCTGAGGAGGCTCACACACCACCATATGTGGTCACGAGTATGTATTTTCTCCCTATTTCATTTATTGTTTTGATGTTTATGCTTATTATATGATTGATGTTATACAGATACGTTCTTAGTGAACGGTGTTCCAGTTTTTGTTATGTGTGATTCAGACGCCACCCAATCATTTGTGTCTCTTGCGCTTAGCAAGAGATTTGATTACGCTCTAGGGGAACTTGATTATCCACTAGAGTTATAGATTGTCGATGATCGTCTAGTCCGGGTACTGAGGGTTCATTGGGGTTGTGTTCTGAAGGTATGTAGCGAGTGTTATCCGATTAATTTGGTTCCTACTCCTTCACACGAGAGGAAGGTGATCGTGGGAATGGATTGGTTGTGCCCTAATGGGGACATGATTGACTATGGGCACCAGTTCGTTCAGGTTTGAACCTCAAGTGGAGGAGAACTAGTTGTCCATGGCGAGAGTGCTAAGCATGGACCGACTCAATGTTCAGTTGCGAGAGACAGGAATTACCTATAGTTGGGTTGTTCTAGTTTCATGGATTATGTATTGGATACTAGATAGGAGAAAAATAGGATGATTGATGGTGCATTGGTTGTTTGAGAGTATTCATATGTTTTCCCATAGGACTTTCCTAGAGTGCCTCAAGAGAGGTAAGTGGAGTTTTGTATTGATATGGTTCCAGGTGCGGCTCCGATAGCCAAGGCACCCTGTCGCCTAGCACTGTCGGAGATGCAAGAGTTGTCTATGCAGCTACAGAACTTGTTAGACAAGGGGTTTCTTTGATCGAGTAGTTCACCTTGGGGAGCACCAATTATGTTCTTGAAGAAGAAAGATGGATCCCACAATATGTGCATTGATTATTAGGAGCTTAAAAAGTTTACTGCAAAGAACAATTATCAACTCTCGAGAATTGACGATTTGTTCGACCAGTTGTAAGGTGTGTCTTGGTTAACCAAGATTGATTTGTGTTTGGGCTATCATCAGATGAGGGTGTGAGATCATGATGTACAAAAGAAGGCCTTCAGAACTCGTTATGGTCATTACAAGTTTGTGGTGATGCCTTTTAGGCTCATCAATGCACCATCAACGTTCATGGATCTCATAAACCAGGTTTGCAGACCGATGTTGGATGTATCAGTCATTGTGTTCATTAATGATGTCTTAGTCTATTCTAAGACCAAGGATTAGCATAAGGATCATTTGTGAGAGGTTCTAGAGACTTTGAGGAGGGAGAGGCTTTATGCCAAAATTTTCAAGTGCGAGTTATTGTTGCGCGAGGTGCAGTTTCTGGGACACCTTGTCAACCAGAGGGATATATTGGTCTATCCGACCAAGATCGAGGCCGTAATGTAGTGGGAGGTTCTGAGGTCTCCATCCATGATTCGAAGTTTTCTTGGTCTAGTTGGGTATTATCGGAGGTTTATCGAGAATTTCTCCTAGATCGCAGTTCCCTTAACCAGGTTGATGAATAAGTCTGATACTTTATGTTGTGGGGCTGAGCAGCAGGCGACACTTATATCACACCCCCGACTGAGGCGGAACATGCCGGGAGTGCGACTAAGTTCATGGATCAAAGATAAACTGAATATACAGCACAAGTACAACGATAAATAAAATAGCATTTATATTCCATCATAAAATTCGAATACATGGTTCTTACTTGATAATATAGTAGTTGCCTTAAATAGGTAGGTAGACATACTAAAAAGTAGTAAACTAAATTGCTTGAGACTCCTGAATATTTGTCGTCCGAATTTGCTTGATTATTGATTCCGTGAGAATACATGTATTTTAAAAGTCAACACAAGGTTGGTGAGAGTCACAGGTTTTCTGCTAATGCCGTAATACTTTTAATAAGTCTAAAAAGTAATATCTTTGTATGTATAACAATAGTTAAAATAGTGTTTGCAATGAGTCTTTAAAATTCAAAAATGTATTTCGGTATGAATAGATCCATATTTAAACTAGGTTTGTAATAAATCCTTGAAAGCCAAAATGTATCTTTTGTACAAGTAAACCCATACTTTAAACTATGTTCGTAATAAATCCTTGAAGGCCAAAATGTAACTTTTGTATAAGTAAACCCATAATTTAGAATGTGCTTGTAATAATTCCTTGAAAGTCAAAATGTATACTTTGTATAAGTAATTTCCATACATAAAAATAGTTTTGAAAGAAACCAAACCTATGATTGTAGTGAGAGAGAGAGAGAGAGAGAGAGATTCGTGTTAATGTGTTTAGTGAGTTCTAGAATCAAGCTATTGACGAAAAGTACCCTTACCTACAACGCTTCATTGGACGTTGTAGTAACGATCATAGACAGATATCACTTGCCACGATTGATCAGTCGAAGGTTGTAGCTAGCAACCGCATGTGGGGTTGTCGACCCCATATAGATCTATACATATGTACCTTTCTCTGAAGATTAACGATTGTAGTAGTGTGGGGCAAGCTAAGTGGTTAGACTTAGCTAGTGAATAAATTATCGTCTCACTAAAAGTCATTAACGAAAAGTTTGTGAATAATTCTCCGCCCTAACTTAATTACAATTAAGTTACTAGGCATAATGAATTTCATAGTATAACATTCATGAAAGTCGAGTAAGGTTGACGTATCTATAAAAGTATAAATTACTCACTTTTATAGAAAAATGTGTTTCAACGTAACGAACCTGTATATGTGTGAAAAGCCTTATGCATAAAAGTATTCATCTATAGTAGTCTTTGAAAACTTTGAAATACTTTGGACTTGTAGCATGCATATCATATGAGACTTATGTATTTTGTATCATAAATACTATATAGCACATGTATTCTCCCCCAAAACGAATAAATATAAAAGAGGGGTCATAACTCTCACCTTGATATGCGTTTAACGAGTTGTTTTTGAGTGTTAGATGCAAGAACCGAGAGGTGTTGTTGTGAAATTGATCTTCTGAGATTAGCTTATTTTTGATGATTGAAAAGACTATAGAAGCCTATATGGATGATGGAAGACACCCAAAGTGGTAGAAATTTCAAGGTGCAGATGTTCCGAGATGAAAAAGTTATGAGGCTTGTTGAAACTCTGAGACTAGAAAAATCCAAAACTATAAAAGTTCTGAGATGGGTGTAAAATCCGAAGGTAGAAGGTCCAAGGTGAGAAAGGTCCGAAATGGGAAAAGGGTCTAAAATGCGCTGGAATCCGAAGTTGGCTTAATTCCAAAGGTGGTTGACTTCCGAAATGGGCAGACTTCCATAGTGGGTCTGAATTCCGAAGGTAGAGAGAAATCCGAAGTGGGTTTGTTGTTCTTGGTTTTCTTCTTCTGTTTTGAGTTGATTTCAACAAAAGGAAGGTTTGGGGTGATATGGATGTTTAATGGAGATGTTGTAAGTGTGGTTAAGAGTGATTTAGCATAGTGGAATCATTATGTGGCTTGGATACTGAAGGAGATTCGGGAGAGATTTGCATGAGACTTGGGAGAGATTTGAGAGAGATTTGCAAGATACTTGAGAGTTTTGAGAGAAGAGATGAATTAGATGAGATGGTGAGGAATGAAGGTGGATCAGTGGATGTGAGCTTCTATTTATAGTAAAACAAAACACCCCTAGCCAATGAGGCCATGCTCTCTAAGTCAAATCAGGAACTTTTCATGTACCTTTGAGATGGAGTGTAAGAAAAGAAATAGAGTGAAGGGGGTAAGTCACATGGGAAGAAAATCCAGGGAAATGGGCTGATGATTTTCTTTTAAATCTCATGGGTCCCACCCAAGGGTTACACCCTCATTAATGGCTCAAAAGTACACATAGTCGAGTGCATATGGATCTGGGTGTCGAGAATTTTTTTCAAATATATGGATGGATTGGATTTAACTCAAGGATTTCAAAAACTCAAACGGACTAATTTTTTGGGTTATGGAACTCCAGGAAATCACGTTTAAAGTTTTACGTCTAAACGGCTCACTGAGTCCGTTTTCGCAACTTTAGTAAATATTTTTACTAAAAATATTTTGAGTATGAAATTATATAATAGACTATAGTGTGATTCCAAAAACGCTCTCAGAAATATTATCGGCAATACATAAGTACCTTAACGGTGTGAAATAGTTTACTTTAAAACAGGTAAAACCAGTGTTATACCGGTTTGGTTTCTTAAAACTGTCGTATCTTTTGCATACGAACTCCGTTTTGGACGTTCTTTATATTTTCGGAAACATGGAAACACGTACTATGAGTCTAGAATTATTGCTTGACTCAACACTACTTATTACAAATTTTTAGTTTTTCAGATGTTTTACTAGGGTTATAGTTTGACTTATTTGATTCGTTCGAAATGTTATCATCAAGTTTCATATAATAGTTAAAACGAACTTATTTATTTTACTTAAGATGCATTGAAATTCAATAAATCAAGTTACGACGAGACTTACGGTGAGTTGGACGTCTATAATATTAGCCCTAAATTTTGGGATGTCACATTACCTCCCCGTTAAAGGAAATTTCATCCCAAAATTTTGGGATGTCACATTACCTCCCTGTTAAAGGAAATTCCATCCCAAAATTAAGTTTGTACCAATAGTACAAGGCACTTTGATGAATCGTAATTCCATCATAAAATTCAGTTCTGAGCAGTCCTTTCTAAAATGTCCTGGATGATTGCATTCAAAACAGTTACGGCTTCCTTCTACCGTAATGGCTGGGGTTTTTATGTAGTACCTCGAGGTGTGACCTCTCATGTTACACTTGTTGCAGATTATCTATCTTCAATTTCTGACATGGTGGAAATTATATTTGGTACAATAGGGTAGAGTCCCAGTGTATGACTTAGCTGGGTTGGGAGTGTTGGGAATTGTGGAATAGGCAGCCACAGGTTGTGGTTCGGTCATGTGATGCTCGGAGTCTTCCTTTGTTTTCCCATGAAAATTCCTTTTGGTACCTCCAGTATGTTTCTTCTCTGCTGGTGGGGCCATGGTAACCTGACGGACACACTGTTCAGTCAATTGATAGGTTAAATGATTGGCACTATCGAAATTTGATGGTCCGGATGAAGTAACCAGACCCTGGATTGGTGATGCTAGTTCACATATGTACCTCTCGATCTTCATATCTTCCGAGGGTACAATTCCTGGGCAAAGGTTAGCAAGGTCATTGAATCGGGAGGTATAGGCAGCTATCTCAGAGCCTTGCATGGTCAGATTCCAAAGCTCTTGTTTTAAAGCTTGGATTTCCCGTCGGGGGCAGTATTCTCTGATCATCATCTGCTTTAGTGGTTCCCAACCCATGGAATAAGCTTCAGAGATTCCCCTGGACTTTACAAGGTTATTCCACCACGTTAAAGCGGAGTCCATTAGTGTGCAGGTAGCATACTTGACCCGACAGTCATCAGTACATGCACTGATATGAAAAACTACCTCAGTCTTTTATATCCAATGGGATAGGCCAACAGCTCCTTCAGTGTTGTAGAAGGATTGAGGTTTACAGCCCATGAATTCCTTGTAGGAGCAGTGTCTGAGGTTATTTTGTTGCGTTATTGGAGTGCCACTTCCACTATTCCTAGTGTTTCTATTTTGGGCTGCCTCATACGTTGCCAAGGCTGTAGCAATTCCTTGTGCAAGAATGTTTTGCATCATGGTGGGGTCCATTTGAAAAGTTTGGTTTACATTTGTTACTTTTGGGGCTCCTCCCTGGTTTCGAGTTTCTACTGATGTTTGAGTTACCGGTGGGGCTTTCCTCTGGTTGCCTTGGAGAGTTGGCGGTGGACAAACTCATGGTTCCTTTTGCAGGGCCTTTATCCTAATATGTTCGAAACGGTCATGTTAATTTGTGTTAACACTATGAAGTCCTAAACATGTATGTATGAGTTGCATTTTATGATAGTGCATTAGTATAATCCCACAGATTTCTAAATGATAGGGTGATTGATTCAAGAATCCTTAAGATTTCCAACTGATAGGGGGAAGGTGATTCGTTCAGAAATCCTCTAGATTTCCAAATGATAAGGAGAAGGTGATTGGTTTAGAAATCCTCTAGATTTACAAATGATAAGGAGAAGGTGATTGGTCCAGAAATCCTCTAGATTTCCAAATGATAAGGAAAAGGGGACCTTAATTGCTAATGATTTTGAAATGCATAAGTGTTTTAAAATGTATATATGGATTCTAAGGTACTAGGTTGATGTAGCGAATGGGGAGAACATTCTTCAATCTTTAAAACTTTCAACCGTGGTAGTCTGTCAAACTCCTTGCTCTAGGTTGGTAGTGCACCGGCCCAACCATAAACAACATAGGTGCGCATTCCATATTTATTTAAGGTATGGCTTATGCACGTCACTAACCTTAGTTGAGGCTTTTGACCTAAAGGGTTGAGTTGGTAGTTTTAGTTGAAGGGATGTTTAGAATTTTTATTAAGTGTTCTCATCGTGGGTCGGAGTATATATAAACTCTTATATATTATGGTTGGTGGGATTTGTATTATAATTAATTCTTGTTTTGTACTTCCCAACTACCGAGCACAGACAGGTGCCAAAATGAAACACAGGAGAGCAGGACCATTTTGGCATTTAAGCACTTCTGAAATCCAACAACCCTATGCGGCCCTTCAAACCAGATTTCCTGTACCGTAAGTAGTTGAGAAGTAGTTTTTATTATTAATAATACTTTTATTAGAAGCTAGTTGCTATAGTTGTATACCTCTTTAGAGGATACGAGTTCTCTATAGCCAATTTAGCTCTGATACTGATTTTTCACACCCTCGGCCGAGGCAGAACATGTAGGGAGTGCGACTAAGTTATGGATCACAGATAAACTGAATATATAGCACAAGTACAACAATAAAAAACAACATTTATATTCAATCATAAAATTCGAATACAGGGTTCTTACTAGATAATATAGTAGTTGCCTTAAACAGGTAGGCAGGCATAATAAAAGTAGTAAACTAAATTTCCTAATATTTCTAAATATCCATCATCCGAATTTGCTTGATTAATGATTCCCTAAGAAAACATGTATTTTGAAAGTCAACACGAGGTTGGTGAGAGTCATGGGTTTTCTGCTAACGTCGTAATACTTTTAATAAGTCTAAAAAGTAATATCTTTGTATGTATAACAATAGTTAAAATAGTGTTTGCAAAGAGTCTTTAAAAGTCAAAAATGTTTTTCGATATAAGTAAATCCATACTTTAAACTAGGTTTGTAATAAATCCTTGAAAGCCAAAATGTATCTTTTGTATAAGTAAACCCATAATTTAAACTGTGTTCATAATAAATCCTTGAAGGCCAAAATGTACCTTTTGTATAAGTAAACCCATACTTTAGAATGTTCTTATAATAATTCCTTGAAAGTCAAAATATATCCTTTGTGTAAGTAATTTCCATACTTAAAAATAGTTTTGAAAGCAACCAAAACCTATGATTGTAGTGAGAGAGAGAGAGAGAGAGAGAGATTTGTGTTAATGTGTTTAGTGAGTTTTATAATTGAGCTATTGACGAAAAGTACACATATCACCTGCCACGATTGATCAGTCGAAGGTTGTAGCTAGCAACCACAGGTGGGTTGTCAACCCCATATAGATCTATACATATGTACCTTGCTCCGAAGATTAACGATTATAGTAGTGTGGGGCAGGCCAAGTGGTTAGACTTAGCTAATGAATAAATTATCGTCTATAAAATTCATTAACGAAAATTTTGTAAATAACTCTCCACCTTAACTTAATTATAATTAAGTTACTAGGCATAATGAATTTCGTAGTACAACATTCATGAAAGCCGAGTACGGTTGACGTATTTATAAAAGTATAAATTACTCCCTTTTATATAAAAATGTGTTTCAACGTAATGAACTTGTATATGTGTGAAAAGCCTTGTGCATAAAAGTATTCATCTATAGCAGTCTTTGAAAACTTTGAAATACTTTAGACTTGTAGCATGCATATTATATGAGACTTATGTATTATGTATCATAAATACTATATAGTACATATATTCTCCCCTAAAACGAATAAATATAAAAGAGGGGTCATAGCCCTCACCTTGATATGCGTTTAACGAGTTGTTTTTGAGTGTTAGATGCGAGAACCGAGAGGTGTTGTTGTGAATTTGATCTTCCGAGATTAGCTTAGTCTTGATGATTGAAGAGACTATAGAAGCCTTTGGGGATGATGGACAACACCTAAAGTGGTAGAAATTTCGAGGTGTGGATGTTCCGATATGAAAAAGTTTCGAGGCTTGTTGAAACTCCGTGACTAGAAAAATCCGAAACTATAAAAGTTCTGAGATGGGTGTAAAATCCGAAGGTAAAATGTCCGAGGTGAGAAAGGTCTGAAACTGACAAAAGATCTGAAGTCAAAGCTCCGAAATGAGAAAAGTTTGAAACTGGAAAAAGGTCCAAAGTCAAAACTCCGAAATGGTAAGAGGGTCTAAAACGGGCTGGAATTTGAAGCTTGTTGAATTCCAAAGGTGGCTGACTTCCGAGGTGGGCAGACTTCCGAAGTGGGTCTGAATTCCGAAGGTAGAGAGATATCCTAAGTGGGTTTGTTGTTCTTGGTTTTCTTCTTTTGTTTCGAGTTGATTTCAACAAAAGGAAGGCATGGGGTGATATGCATGTTTAAAGGAGATGTTGTAAGTGTGGTGAAGAGTGATTTAGGATAGTGGAATCATTATCTAAGTTAGTTACTAAAGGAGATTCGGGAGAGATTTGCAAGAGACTTGCGAGACATTTGAGAGAGATTTGTAAGAGACTTGTGGGTTTTGAGAGAAGAGATGAATGAGCTAAGATGGTGAGGAATGAAGGAGGATGTGAGCTTCTATTTATAATATAAGGAAACACCCCCTGGCCAAGGAGGCCGTGCTCTCTAAGTCAAATTAGGTACTATTCATGTACCTTTGAGATGGTGTGTAAGAAAAGAGAAAGAGTGAAGGGGGTAAGGCACGTGGGAAGAAAATCCAGGGAAATCGGCTGATGATTTTCTTTTCAATCTCATGGGTCCCACCCAATGGTTACACCCTCATGAACGGCTCAAAAGTACACATAGTCTAGTGCATCAGGATCCGGGTCTCGAGAATATTTTTCGAATATACCAATCGATTAGATTTAATTCAAGGATTTCAAAAACTCAAACGGACTAATTTTTTAGGCTATGGAACTCTAGGAAATCGCGTTTGAAGTTTTGCGTCTAAACGGCTCACGTAGTCCGTTTCCGCGACTTTTGTAAATATTTTTACTAAAAATATTTTGAGTGTGAAATTAAATAATAGACTACAGTCTGATTCTAAAAATGCTCTCAGAAATCTTGTCGGCAATACGTAAGTACCTTAACGGTGTGAATAGTTTACTTTAAAATAGGTAAAACCAGTGTTAGATTGGTTTGTTTTCTTAAAATTGTCGTATATGTTGCATACGAACTCCGTTTTGGACGTTCTTTATATTTTCAAAAACAGGGAAACACGTACTATGAGTCTATAATGATTGCTACGCTCAACACTGCTTATTATGGATTTTCAGTTTTCAAAACGTATTACTAGGGTTATAGTTTGCACTATTTGATTCGTTCGAAATGTTATCCTCAAGTTTCGTACAATAGTTAAAATGAACCTAATTATTTTAGAGTAAATTACTGAAATCATCCTTATGGTTTGGTCAAAGTTGCACGTTTGGTCCCTAACTTTTTTTTGCACTCGAATCGTCCATGTGGTTTGATTTTGTTGTGTTTTTCGTCCCTTACATACATAAAGTTAGGGACCAAACATGCAATTTTGACCAAACCATAGGCACAAAAAACGCAACAAAATCCAACCACAGGGACAATCCGAGTGTAAAAAAACGTTAGGGACCAAACATACAATTTTGACCAACCATAGGGACAATTTCAGTAATTTACTCTTTATTTTACTTAGGATGCATTGAACTTCAACAAGTCAATATACGACGAGATTCACGATGAGTTGGCCATCTATAATATATGCCTCAATTTTTGGATGTCACAATTTGAGACCTTGAGGCAGAAGTTATGCGAGGCTCCAATCTTGACCCTGCTAGTGTGGATGATTTCGTGGTTTACTGTGATGCTTCAATTTCGGGATTGGGTGTAGTTTTTGTGCAAAGGGTTCAGGTGATAGCTTATGCTTCGAGGCAGTTGAAGCCTCATGAGGCAAATTATCCAACTAATGATTTAGAGTCGGGGTGGTGGTTTTTGCCCTCAATATTTGGTGTCATTACTTGTATAGGGTTCATTGTATCATTTACACAGCCCACAATATTTTAGGATCAGCCAAAGCTAAACACGAGGCAGCACAAGTGGCTAGATGTGGTGAAGGATTCTGATTGTGAGATCCTTTATTATCATGGGAAGGCCACCGTGGTGGCCGATGCTCTTAGCTGCAAGATGGCTAGCACACCGATTAGTGATGTATGTTTGAGGATGACGATGATTACCCAACTCTTGAAGCAGATTCGAGAGGCTCGGGTTAAGGCTCTGAAAGAGGAGCACCGGAAGAGTGAGCGCATAGTGGGTCAGGAGTCCTATTTTGATTATGATAGGCAAGGATTATTAAGCCTTCATCGGAGAGTTTGGGTTCCATACTTTGAGGGAACGTAACAGGTATTGATGGAGGAGGCGCATAAGTCGAGATTTTCTATTCATCCGGGAGCGACGACGATGTATATCGACCTCCAAACTGATTATTGTTGGCCTTGCATGAAGCAAGAACTGCCTTGGTATGTGGAGAGGTGCTTGACTTGCAGGAAAGTCAAGGTCAGGCAGCGACCTCATGAAAAAATGGAGTCGTTGGGTGTTCTTATTTGGAAATGAAAAGAGATTATGATGGATATTATCAGGAAGCTACAGTTGATGTGTGATGGGTGGATTTGATTTGGGTCATCGTGGATCAATTGACCAAAAGTGCACAATTCATTCCTATCTAGGAGAGCATTTCCTCGAAGAAATTAGCAGATGTCAATATCCGAGAGGTTGTGGCACGGCATGGGTTCACGGTTCCCGTGGTTTCAGATTGGGATGTTCGGTTCACTTTGAAGTGTTGGAAGAGGATCCATGAGGAGTTGGGTACTCGTTTACACTTCAGCACAACTTTTCATTTGCATACTAATCGTTAGAGTGAACTGACCTGACTGTCCAAACCGTGGACGATATGCTTCGGGGAAGTGTGTTGGATTTTGGCAGTAGTTGGATATATATCTCCCATTGGTTGAGTTTTCTTACAAAAACAACTACCAATCCAGTATTAATTAGCCTCTTTTTGAGATGCTTTATAGGAGAAAGTGTTGGACCCCAATCTGTTGGGGTGAGGTCAGTTAGCGAGTTATAGGTAGCACGGAGGTGATGCTCTGGACTACCGAGTTGATCCAACAAGTGCACGGGAGATTGCAGACCACGTAGAGCGACAGAAGAGTTATGCCGATAGACGTCGATCAAATTTAGAGTTTCAGGTTTAGGATATGGTACTTCTGAAGGTGTCACCCTGGAAAGGTGTTAACCGGTTCAAGAAGCGGGGCAAGTTAGGCCCCATATATATATATATATATATATATATATATATATATATATATATATATATATATATATATCGATCCTTTCAGGGTTATTTCCCGGGTAGGAAGGGTTACATGTCATTTGGAGCTACCTGAGGAGCTCATTCAGATTCATAACATTTTTCATGTCTCTCAGCTGCATAAGTGTTTGGTTGATGATTTCGCAATGGTTCTTTTGAAGGATATCCAAGTAGATGAGCATTTGAATTACATAGAGAGACCGATTGTGTTCTAGACAAGAAGACGAAGACTTTGCGAAACAAGGTCGTGGGTCTAGTGAAGGTGAAATAGCAGCACCAAAAAGGTTATGAATGTACGTGGGAGCCTAAGGAGGAGTTGAGAGGGCGCTATCCAAAGTTTTTTGCGGAGGCGGACCTTGAGGACGAAGTCTGATTCAAGTGGGGGAGAATTCTAACATCCGTATCACAGGTAAACTTCTTTAAAGCTTTTATACATATTTTTTAGATGGCAGGGTCGTACGTTGGGCGTAACCAGGTGTTACGCGGGGTGTAGCTCATTAAAACATGGTCGAAATATTTCTTGAGTACGTTGGGTGTCCCTGGAGTACGTTGGGCGTACTCGTAGCATATGGAAAACATAAACTTTAGGGTTTGGACCATATAAAACCTCATTATCTCCCTTGAGGCTGGCCCAATCTTCAGCCTTCATCCTCTAAGGCGGTCCCCTCTAAACCTTAGCTCCATTTGAGATAGTATTGAGCTTTTTAAGTGTTTGGGTGTGTTTTGGTACATATTAAAGAAGGAGGAGCTCATTGGAGAAGCATTGGTTGGTTTGAAGCTTGTATATCCAGACCTTGTTCATAATGATCATCCTTCTAGAGGTATAAAGTGTCAACCATGATGATTCATTTCTTAGATCTATTAGCCTAGGGGTTATGGCATATTTTGGTCCCATGGGTTGATTCTTGTGAGTAAAATCTATTCCAGAAGCTTAGGTTATCATTTTTTGATGTTTTTGGGGTCCCTATTGCATAAAAATGTTATCTTGAAGACTTGGGTTCATCCATGCATGAGTTAATGATCATAATGTGAAGTTAGAAGGTTAGAAATTGGTTTTGGGCTTCTTTGAGCCATGAAAAGGCATCAAGTTGATGACTTTATCATTTAAGACATTCCCAAGAGCTAGATATGTGAATGGGATGTTGTAACACCTGAATATTTGAGGGGCAACTTTGGGTATAAATCACCTTTTGAGGATTGGACATGGCGTGTTGGAGGCACCAACACAACGTGTCCAGATAAGAAAATTACGGGTTTCATTATGGGCAACACGTCGTGTTTCCTCTTGGAACACGGCGTGTTGATGGATGGAATGAAACCCTAATTTTCTGGGTTTTGCTCCCTATTTAAAGGAATGAGGAGGCTAGGGTTTGTTCACCCTCAGACCTCATCAGCCCCTAAAGCCTTGAAAGAAACCCTAATCATCTTTCTATCCTATTTTTGAGATATTTTGGTGTTTTTGAAGCTAAAGAATGAAGAAGGTGGAGGAAGGAAGCAAGGATCCAGCAAGCAAGCCCCTATTCTTCACTTTGGCACTCTTTTGTACCTTTGTAAGTATCCAAGACTCAATTTTTATCATTCAGAGTTGTTAGATCTTGGGTTTTGTCCCTTTTGCCTCTTGGTCTTGAATGTTGAAGCGGTTAGATCTCATAAATTTTGCAACTTTATGAATCTCCAGGTCAAGGTGAGCTAGTAGTGTCTTGGATCTGGTCTATAATCAAGTTTTGATGCCATGCATAGAGATTAGGTCATAAATCCTCATTTTGACCTAATATGGGTTCAAGACATGCATTGGACATGTATGTCTAAAAATCACTAACCTTTGGGATGGTTTAGGTGTTAAAATCACTTCTGGAAAGGATGGACTTTAGATCTTAAGGATTAAGAGTATTTTGGTTAAGCCCATGCATTATCAAGCTTGTAATTTGGGTTTTTGGACCTTGTTGGTAGTCCCAATGGATAAAGTTGGAAACTTTACCCTTTCTAATCACATTTTGGTCTAGATCTGAGCTTTAGAGCTCTTGAAGTCGGAAAGGCAAGTGAATGTATTAAGTTGTCAGAACTAAGGCGAACACGACGTGTTTGCAAGTCAAAATGGTGTGTTGGCTGAGGCTTTCCCGACTGTTTGGATGCTCGTGGAACACGGCGTGTCCAGGGGAACACGGAGTATTGGGTCAACATGGACTATTGACCTTGACCATTGAATTTGACCAAGTTGGACCTTGAGGGTATTTTGGGACCTTGATGGAATTGGTCACTTGGTGGATGTAGGTATTATGTGGGGAGCTGAGATTCGGAGTCGGGGCCTCATCAGTTCTGCTTAGTTTGCGAGGTGAGTTTTCCTCATTGTACCTACGGGTTGAAGGCACCAAGGCCGACCCTTTGGATTGTTATCTTGGTTTATCATATGATTGTGTGATGTAGTGATCTCTTGGATTAACATCCTGGTAAATAGGATGATGTTATGCTTAGAGATCTGTAAGATTTGTCTGTTCGTTTACTGGTTGGTTATTTATATGCTTATCTACTATATGTGCACATGTTTGCTCGGTGGCTGAGGCTTCACTACTTTGTGCGTAAGCCAACAGTCCCGGGCATTCCAACTTGATGGTTGAGGGCCTATGGTATTCCATCCCGAGGATGTTTGGACCCATAGTATGTTGGAATTCCAACTCAATTGTTGATTGGACCCATAGTATGTTGGCATTCCAACCCGATGGTTGAGGGCCTAGGTTATTCCAACCCGATGGTTGATTGGACCCATAGTATGTTGGCATTCTAACCCGATGATTGAGGGCCTGGGTTATTCCAACCTGATGGTCGATTTAGACCCATAGTATGTTATTATTGTATATGTGTTATTTGCCATGTGTTGGTATTTTGGAGGAACTCACTAAGCATTGAGCTTACAGTTTTGGGTTATGTTTTAGGTACCTTAGATGATCGCGGGAAGGCGAAGGCTTGATCGTGCACCTCTTCGTGTTTTGTTCTATGATTTTGGGAAAATCTGATATTAAACATGTTTTGATAACTATTTTGTAAACAAGGATGATTTATGGGTTGTTTTAGAAGTTTAAATTTTTCATGAATTTAGGTATTAAGTGCTTAATATGGAATTTGGCATTCAAGGGAGTACATTGACCATACCCTCTAGGTACGTACGACATAGTGTCTTAGCCCTGTTTTTCCTTTTCTGTTAAGCCTTGTACGTTGGGCGTAATGAGGTGGTATGCTTAGCGTACTCACCAGAAGGCTTTTGGGCCTTAGGTCTTTATTGGTTGGGTCATGGTTAGATGGGTCGATTAAGAGAAGGGTAAAATGGTCTTTTACCCTTAGTATGTTAGATTATAATTTGGACCATTTGTTATGGGTTATTACCCTGATTATTTATCAGGGTTAAATTTGAATATGTTTAGTGTGAGGAGTCGTGGTAGCAGTAGCCCGAGAGTGTGATTTGTTTATCTTCAGATTGTGGTGAGTTTCTTTACTGTCTTTGTGGGTCGAAGACACCAATGTCGGCCCACTAGAATATGTTGTAGGATAGTAATGGTCCTTGTGACAATTACTTATATGCTTGTTTATGCTTGTTGTCTTCGTGACTCTTGCTAGTATGATTGCATGCTTACTTATAGGGGTGAACTAGACCCGTACCAGTTGAAAGATACTGAAGGAGTCGGAAGGGACTCAGAGAGTCGGAAGGGACTCGTCGGGTCGGAAAGGACTCAGGGAGTCACTAAGCTTTGTTTTATATGAACGATATATATGTATGATGTATGGTATGTGGTATCTGGGGAACTCACTAAGTTTTATGCTTACAGTTTAAGTTTATGTTACAGGTACTTCCGGGTCGAAAGAGAAAGGTTCGCCTGATCATAGTGCATCCACCTCTGTTCAACATTTTTATGATTTTAGGATTGTACTCTGATAACTATTTTCACATTAACATACTTTTGATGGTTTGATATGAATACTTGACGGTTTTTGGTTGACTTAAAAATGAATTACGATTTTTGAGATGTTACATTGTGTTAACCGAAAACCGAAGCCGAACCATCAAAAATTAAAACCAAACCAGACAAAACCAAGCCATTAGTAACAGTTTGGATCCAGTTTGGTTTCACAATTTGGGCTTTTTAGTCTCATTTGAATCGATGCCATTAGAAAAAAAAAAAAAAAAAAAAAAAAAAAAAAACCCTACAAAAATCTACCAAAAATGTCTTAAAACTGTCGGCGTGTTTGTGTTGTCTATTCGATACTTCCCTACCAACAAGTAGAGATGAGAATCGAAGCAAACAGAGTAATAGAATGTTGAAAGTGGAATGGAAACTTGGAAGAAAAAGGCGGCGATCAGGTGATGAATAATTGAATTTGTTATTTAGGTTACTGGTTTATGAGTTATTAGATTGGAGGGAATGGACTTCACAACAAAATTGGGTTCGTAAGTTTTAAATTTTTATTACTTATAATCTTATATATAAAAATAATATCCCTATACTAATAAAATAGTAGTTCTTTTGCCATGTGTCATCATATTAGGCCTCTTAATCAATATGTTGTCACTTGTCAATCTATTAGTTTTCTATTTTAAATTTATTAGACCTCCTCATTAATGTGATGCTATTTGACAATGTATTTATTCGCTATTTTAAATTTTAAATTTTATATTATTGTTTTCATTAATTCACAAATAAAATATATCTAATATATATTTAAAAAAATTTACATCTTTATTTGAATCAACGATTATAATTTCACATAACCAATAAAAATATCTCTTAAATTAATAGTTTATTTAAAATAACTGATTAATAATTTTGAGTTTTTACTATAAAAGTTTAATTAATTTTATAACCGTGGTTCCCACGGGTTATAAACTAGTATATACACACACACAAACACATATACATATCCTACTGTCCGGTCCAATATTATACGGTTTGAAACTTTTGAAACTACAAACCAAATCGTTCACTACGGTTTCAAAAGCTTGAAGCATCAAGCAAAATCGTAAAGAAAAATACAAACCGTGAAACCGAGCTGATGCACGGTTTGACCGATTTTACGGTTTCAAACCGAACCATTAACACCTCTAATTTATTATTACAAATATTAGTGTACTATTGTTCATTTTCCAGCTTCTTGTTGGTAAATGCTTTTATTATTTTGTTGCTTTGCTGTTGAAAAAACCCAATTAATTCAAAAAAAAATCTGTAGTATTTATTAGAAATATAGAAGGAAAAAATCTAAACAATAAAGACAAGTCATCGAGTTAGGGGTGAATAGAGGGTCCCGTCCAGCGGCGAACCAAGTCAAAATAGGGGCCTATGGATGCAACAAGCGGCTGTCTCCTGCACATGGGACAGTGACGTCATTTTTGTACGATCCACGTGGGTGTACCTGACACACACGATTTAAACCTCAACACTCAATTCAACTACTGTCATATAAATCCAAAAACCTTAATAATTCTCTCACGCCCCCCTCCCCTATAAAATATAATATAAATAAATTAAATCACTCTTTAATTTAAATTGATTCTTTTCCATATTATACAAAAAAAAGTATTGTTTATTATAGTAAAATTGTTATATTATATTATATCCAATATCCAATCCTACCACACGCACGAAAATTTTGATGCTATATGCCATGATCTATTTTAACATGTCATGATATTTTTTTAATTTTCTCAATTTCTTTTAAATCTATTTGGTAAATTGTGGTTTTTTTGGGTTTGTTATTAAATTAAAATCTAAACTAAAAATTTAATAAAGAAAATAAAGAAAGTTAAATATCCCCTTAAAGTATCACGTAATTTGTTATTTATTGTATTAAATTTAATTTAAATTCAAAGCAACATTCTTAATTAAAATATATAACTTTCGGCCAATATTTTTTTTGTTTTCCACCTTTGTTGAAAAGTTAAAACTTGAAAGTGATGTGTTTTGCACTTGACGTTCAAAACGTTAAATATGAAATTCTCTTTAGCATTAAAAGTTGAGTGTGATAATTTTGAATTAACTATTTTCCGTTGTATGATTTTTGTATTTAATTTTAGGATTCGGTCAATGAAGAAATTTGGTTGCTTAATTCAAATTTTACAGCTTGATTATGGCGATGCGTTTTGCTATAGGAATAAGAAGTGTCGATTTTGATTTATTTAGGTATAAACCAATTGATTTCTCAATTGTCTTTATGTTTCTATATTAATTTCTCAATTGTCTTAGTTTTTTCGGTTTCATGTTTATGTTTCTGTTTGGCAGGGTAATTTCCTATGTTTGTTGTCGTTTGCAGGGGAATATAGTGTTACTATTTGAATTATGTGTTTGCTGCTACAATTTTTAGGGGTAAGTATTGGATAATAATTTCATTTTCATGACATATGGTAATTGTTTATGTACATATCAATTTAATTTCATTTTCATTCGTTTTATGTCATATATCGTATTAATTTTTTATGTCATATAACCAATACATAAAATATGTTAATATTTTTTTTAATATTCAACATATAATTATGTATTTATTCATCATTTTATTTATATTTATTTCAAACTCTTTACTTAAAAAATTGTTTAACATCTACATTTTGATTATGAAACTTTTTTTAAAGAATTCGTATATATATATATATATATATATATATATATATATATATATATATATATATATATGTGTGTGTCTTATATTATATTATAGGATTAGAAATAAGATGATATTTAATTTCTATTAGTGTACTAAAAATAAGCAACAAACGAGTCAAAAGAATTTGAAGTTAAATTAGAAAGATAAACTGAAAAAAAACAAAATGCACACGCCACAATTAAATGCAGCCAATTAGTGACTGACACACACTACCTATATGACATCATCTGCGGCTCACTCCGTCTTGTGCGGTCCCTACAGTTATTATGCGCTCATGTTTTCTTACGTGGAAACTCTGTTTACTACTTTACTTACTTTCTTAAATTAAATAATAGGTTTTTTTCATGAAATATTAAATATCTTTCTACTTTCGTTCCCGTAAATTTTTCTACTCAATTAAACGATGACATGTGTCATTTTAGTATATATTAAAATATTATTAAATGAGCATTAAATGTGACACATGCTATCATTTAATTGGATAGAAAGATTTGTAGGAACAAAAAATAAAAAAATATTTAATTTCTCTTTTTTCATTTCATTATTTATTTAATAGTGTATTACGTAAAAATCCACAAGTTGGGCTAGTCTACTTGTCTAACATGGAGGTTATAATCTAACTACTAATTAGGAGCACGGGCGGATCTAGTAGTTATCCTGATGTGTCAACGACAACACCTATTTTTTCTGTCCGTAATGGAAAAAAGTTCAATTTTTCGATTTTTTTTACCTATATTTTTACATCTGCAACACCTATTTCAACATCAGCAACACCTACTATGTATTACTGCGTCCGTCCCTGACTAAGAGGTCTTGTGTTCAATCTCACACAGAGAAGAGTTATATTTATTTGTCGTTCAAAAAAAAATATAAACATCCAGAATTACAAGTTTAGTATAATTTTTTATTTCTTTACACAAGTAATCCTTTTGGTTCTTAAACTCTCATGGTTTTGGTCCCGTTGACGAAAATTGTTAAAACTAAGTGAAAAATAACAAATTTATCCATATTTTAAGCTTTTATCCTTATATTAGCATCCCCAAAAATAAAGAACAAATGGTATAACCTTAGTAAAAACTAGATGTGACAAAAATTGACCCGGCACTAAATAAATGGTTTGCGTAAGACATTTCAACTTGTTTATTAAACGGATTGACATGACGTTACACAAAAATTAAATAGGTAAGGTTAGGGTTGAGAATTTAAACTCGAAAATGACATATTTATTTATATGCAAGTTTTTGGAATTCTTTAAATAAACTAGAAAGATACAAAACCAAAACAATAATTAAAAGAAAACCTTTGATTGAGTCTTTTTGTAATGTTGAAATGACTTAGCCGTCTGTATCAAGATTTCATTTTCAGTTTTTTCGTTCTCTCCCAATCGGATAAGGCACCCTTTAGATCTCCAATACGCAACCCTGATACACTCTGGATGCAGAAACCCCGTGTTCGTTTGCAATAGAAATCTGCAATGGATCTTCCAACTCTCGGTATACAAAACGGAATATAACAATTCCTGAATAATAATTATAAATTGCAAGGAAAATCCCGAACCCTATATGGGTATGTCAGAAACATTTCCATCATTACAGTTTCCAACCCTTCATGAATGGTCCTCGTACCTTATGATTCACAAAGCAACCCGACATTCGAATCCCTGACCCATTACGGCCTAAAGATGCTAGAATAAAAGTTCTAACAATTTACTACACGAATAACTATCTAGTCGAAATTGAATGGAAGATCGAAATTTTATACATGTGCCTTCTTGCGTTACAACCTTGACCTCCTGTCGAACGGCGGACATCCGGGTTTGCATTCCCTCCGCTACCCATGTAGGACAGTCGGGTTTGAGATGACTAGGGTGGTGACAGTGGAAACACATTCGATCCTTCTTGCGGTTGTGACAGACATGCCCTCTCTTTCCATACTTATAACATTTGAACTTGTGACAAGGAAACCTGTGGGTTCCCCCATACTTCTAGCAGATATATAGCTCCCATGACTTCCAGTACCCATGTGAACAGCCTCGAACTCTTCATCCATTGGTGAAAGATCCCTCCTTCTCTTTCCAAGTCGTGTCCCCACATCAAGATCTCCCCCAATAGTTATCTCAACAGTCCCTTTCACAGGATGCAAGGATGCAGTTCGCTCCTCAAGCTTGGCAATTACTCTGCTAGTGACCCGGTCCATGATACCCGGAAATTCTTCTTGCAATATATGTGAAACCTCAACGGTAATCATCTCCCACATCTGATCGACAGTCCACATCGGCCTATCCTGGCCATCATCTCCAGATCCCCTCATGAACTACATACTGAAAACGAACCAAAAGCATCAGAAATGCCACAATACACATTGCTACAACCACACGACGAGACTACCCTCGGGGTTGTGACTTCCTTGCTACGCGTACGGGTCCTGTGCTTTCAGTAGTATGGGCCCATACTACGTTCCACACATACATGTATTTGTCTCAAGGATCATCACAACCACCCAAAATTAATACAACAACGACGATACACATACATCCAATCTTACTCTCGAGAGAGTGGCTAAAAACATTCCTCCTCAGGCAGACCGTTCACACACATACTCATTTATAATGATACTCCCAACACTTGCTAAAAGGCACATAATCAGTACTACGTACTCCCTAGGCTATCCTAGGATCCATACATCACCTTGCCATCAACTACCAAACAACCCCTATAGATGCCAGTTAACTACCATATGAATACAATCACATGCAACATAACTTAAATAATCTTAAAATAAATTATTGAACACTACAATAGTTGGATTCAGACAAGAGTTGCGCAGTAGGACCAAATCCTTTACCCTGAAATTATTTAACCCTTGCAGCATGTGACTTGACGTATTTAATTAGTAGTTAGTTCACAACCGAAAGAGTCATACAACAATTAGCAAGAAAACTCTATAAGAAATAAGGCATCACGTAATCAGGCAGTTCTATCATGCAACTCCTAAAGATCCCTAGCCTATCGTTAGCATGTTGTTCTAACATATCATAATATCAAATAACAGTGTAGTAATTTGGGGTCTAGTTATTGGCTCCGACTGATCGTACACATCACATCCTTTCTTGGTTACTTTTGAAAACAATTTTGGAATTTGAAAACTATTTGGAATTTGTTTTGGAAATTATTTTTAAAACTTTTACAGATCCTTAGTTTGAGTCAAGATTCACACGAATGCTCGTCCAATTCTCACTAACCACGACTTTGATACCAACTTGTAACACCTCAAAAATCACAATCAATTTAAACTTTTCAAATCAACCCATTTGCTAATAAAAGTGTTTACAAAACCATTGTTCTCAAAAATTTGTTCAAAACAGAGTTTCCCAAGATAATTAACATAAAATCAGGATGTGTACAGTCACACCTTCTCCATCCCACGATCCTCGGAAGTACCTGAAACCATAACCAAAGCTGTAAGCCAACACTTAGTGAGCTTCCCCAAAGTACCGCCACACAAAACACATATCATAAACAAACAAGCATGTTGGGTCCAATCAGTCATCAGAATGGAATACCCATGGGTCCACGACCATCGGGCTAGATTACCCCCTCCTGGCCCAATCAATCATCGGACTGGAATGCCAATATACAATGGGCCCACTCAGTCATGAGACTGGAATACCCTCGGGTCTACTCAGTCATCAGACCGGAAACCCCCGGTCTATTGACTCACGCATTGTGACATCCCCATTTTCACGGCCAGAAAAGACCGATTTTTTTTATGCTTTATAAAAATCAGAGTACCTCTTTTAATAAAATGTTGCGGAATTTGTTCCCAGTAAAACATGATAAATACGTTATCAAGGCATTTCCGAAGAAAAGTATTTTTATTCATTTTAAAACATTTGGGATGTCATCATCAATACAGAAACATAAGCATAAACAGAACTTACATTCATTATCACTAGTGATTTATATCTCTTTAATCTCTCAGTGTAATGTGACTTCATATCAGCACCTGTGATATAAATAAACTAAGTGGGTCAGGTTGGTAAACCTGGTGAGTACATAGGGTTTTTAACCCACAATAATATAATTATTATGTTTAATCATCAAACAGTTAACCCAATTACTCATCCCCATTATCTTCTTTACTCTTAAGGATCTACCCTAAGAATCAAATATTTCTCATTCATTCATTCCTAAGGATTATCCTAAGGAATAGGTACGAAGTCCATCGTTGTCAATGACACAGTTGTCAAGCACAACTGCTAGTTCTATCACTTAGGCGCACCAGAATTGTGACATTCTACGTGAGGCGCAACTGCCAATATTGTCCTTCGAGCACAGCTGCTAGGTTTATCTCGTTTATTGACAGTATCGTTTTCGAGAGTCCACTCGCAATACATGTCAATGGGTTTTTAGAGTACACCGGTGAACACATCGTTCACAACACCTACAGGTTGCGATCCTGCTAGTGTTCCACTGGACTGTCTAGAATAGTCTGTGGCTGTCATCCATACTCTGCTAGATGATGGGGCCAGCTTTTGGGAACAAGGCTTCTCACATCGTCCACATCTCACCCTTACCTCATGGTCTATATCACCTCTTAACTCATCATCCAACTCATATTTCATCTACCCATGTTTTACCCAACATATTATGTAGATATAAATACATATACAGTTTAAATCATATAAAACTTGTATAAAATCATTCATCCAGCATAGATAGCAAGTATACAGATAATATACACACATAGCATGTAGTTTATATAAAATACTTCATATCTATGTGTAGTATGAAAGGAACTATGCACTCACCTAAATATTTGGTGATTCCGAACTCAATCAGCGCTTCGCTTCTTAAAAAAAATAATTTCCTTCGACGAAACCTAGTATTATTACCACTAGAGTTTAGTCTATTATTCGCCGAGACTAATTAATAGTCTAGCTATTATTACTATTATATAAGCGTTAAACAATACTTATATAACCCATAATAATAGCCCAAGTACTTATTATAAATTTGTAATAATGTTACTATAATTAAATAAAAGCTATATTAAAAATAGCGTATGCGTAGCTCACTTACAACGGGTTTTATCGAAAACCGGACTTTGCTTGGAGCAGCGTTCCCAAGCCGAAAAACTCTTCTTCTCAGAGCCGTCAAGCACTCTGGGGCTTCCGCCTCGTGCTAGGGAGGTTCCCTAGGCTTTTCGGGGGGTTTCGGGGCTAGAAGAGAGCTTCTAGAGAGAGAGTAAAGAGAAGAAAGAATGGGAAAGATGTGAAGAAAATGAGGGTGTGAGAGGTTCTATTTATAGGGTGAAAATGGCTAAACTTGGTGCCACATGTCACCATCTAGTGGCAAGACTTGGGGAGAAATCAATGGCCAAGATTGTGCCACATCACCCATTTTCGCACAACACACTTCCGACTTCTAAAATCCGTAACTTTCACATACGACCTCCATTTTTGACGTTCCTTATATCTACGCGTAGGTAAAAATAAGATATACAACTTTCATTTTGACTTCGTCGGCTAATTCTTGACAGATTAAAATTTAACAGTACGAGGAGATTATACTGTTAAATGTTCTCGTAAAATTCTTAACTTCTACATACGGACTCTGTTTTCGTCCGTCTTTTTACCGTTGAGTTCCTATTAATGTGATCTTCAATTCTCATTTAGGCCTCGTAGGCCAAAAACCACTCGATCTAAAATTCGAGTTTCGGGCTGTGCACTGCTAAGCCAAATCTTAGAAAATTCATAACTTCCTCATACGAAGTCAGATTTTGGCGTTCTTTTTTTTGTATGTTCTCGGTTTAAAGTATACTACAACTTTTGTTTAGATTTCTAAGGCTAAAAAGTCCTCCATCGTAAATTCACTATTTATGTCTCCCGATGTCGTGCCGGTTTTGCCGTAAAACTTCGACGGACCATAACTTCTTCGTTATAACTCGGATTTCAACGTTATTTATATGTATGGAACCCTTGATACGTATTCTAAAACTTGGTTAATATTATTTATTCTAAATAATATTTTGTCAAAAAGTCATTTTCGACCCCTATTGCCTCTAAGTTGACTAGCTCGGATCTACGGGCGTTACACGCACAAAGCAGTAAAGTCTTGACCCAAAACAATATGTCGACATATAACAATTAACAAACATAATCAATAAACAGATAATCATGCAATTAAAAAGTATAGGTAATCCTACAGATATACCAGTCTATGCATATCAGCAACTAACATATAATCTAAGCAGTTATCGCGCTCAAAAATATAATAGCGGTCACCGGCCGCTATTTGAAATCGCGGTTCTCGCGGCGATATAGCGGTGATATAGTGTTTTTTATATTATTTATAATTTATATATATTAAAGTATTAATTAGTAAATCACACTTTAAATTTCAACCCAATCCAGTTAATTAGTTAATCAGTAAATCATAATTCACATATTATATTTAGTTAATCATACTTCACAAACCGGTTTCCAATGCCGCAGTTAATCATACTTTAATACAATCAACAAGAAAACATATGCAATACTTACTATTTTATCATACTTTAACACAATTGCAGTTATCAAATGAAATGATTATGTAATTTGATAGTTAATCATAATGTAGTACTTCAAGTTTTCGATACAATTAACAAGACAACATATACATGGTTTTAATGGAAGTCATGACAATCACAAAATTACAATTTTATTTAATAGAATGATACAAAAGTTTTGGTTTGGGCTAAAAAAAAACAAATTTATTCAATGGAATGACACAAAAAATTGTTTTTTTTTTATGTAAATTAGCCCAAAAATGGAATTTATTCATATAGCGGTTATAGCGCTGCTATAGCGGTGACCATAATCGCGGTAAATAACGATAAATCGTGGCGCTAATAGCATCACCGCTATTCTAAATCGCTATTTTGAAATAACGTTTCCTTACCTCCGCTAACCGCTATTGCGCCGCTATAGCACCACTATAGTGCAGTTATTGACTACATAGCATATAATCATAAAGATCTATCTTATACTCAACAAATCAATGTATAGCATGATATCAATCAAATGGGCCAGACTTGGTGCCTTCGACCAGTAAGTACAGGAGGAAAACTCACCTCATAGTCTTACAAAAAGCTGAATGAGCAACGGCTCCAAATACCGACTCTACAGGCCACATATTCAACAGATAAAGACCAAGGCTCAACTATAGCTTAAAATACCCAAAATACCCTTAAGTCAATCTTGGTCAAAGTCAAAGTCAATGGGTCAATAAGAGTCAACCCAGATCGAGTATGCCCTGCCTACTCGCGATGTAGATCGGGCTCCCTTAGGCATACGACCAACCTACGACAAGCTATGCCTAGCGTATGCAATGACTTAATAACTTCAATTTGAGGGCTTAATTCCTTAAGTCACTACGTCAAATTTCCAGTCTTAGCCCCAAATGGCATCCTAAACCATAAAGTTTCCAACTTTATGGTTTTACATGTCTAGATCAAGCCCAACAACAAAACCCTTACTTATCTTAACTACTAAAGCTCTTAATGGATTGAATGAAGGAATCTCATGGGCCAAGATCATATTTTTATGACTCGAGACATGGAAGCACGTCCAAAAGGACAACTCAAACATTCTATAACATGTCATGCAAAGAAGGACATATTTGGGGACAAAAAGCTCATATTATCATCATGCAAGCTAGATCTAGTAACTTAATCATCAAGGTTGGACTTTTTACCTTCAGGAGATGGAGAATGATGCAAAACTTCCAGATCCAAGCTTGCTTCTAGCTTCTAAGGTTCACCACCACCTTCTACCTCCTTTCAAACACACAAAAACAAACTCAAATGTCTCAAAACTCAATTAATGGGGCTAGGGTTTGCAAGGTAACATCTCCAATGATGGAGGCTGGGAATGGGATGAAGAAATGAGACTTAAGGATCAATAAATAGGGTCCAAACCCTTAAGATTAGGGTTTTCGTCTAGACAGAGTACGCCCAACGTACTCAAAATGGATTTGTTTCCATTAAGAGACCTTACGCCCCGCGTACCATGCTGGTACGCCCATCGTACATGTGTTTCACCCAAAAATTACAATAATGCCACTATGGGCCATTTTGCAAACAAAACTCATTCCAAGGGTCAAATGAAATATTTCCTCATACTAGTGTTAAACTTAGGAATACCTCATCGTTGGGATGTTACAACGGGGCCTGATGCCAGGCAGGGCCCATCTCATATTATTGACATATCTGTTCTGAGCAGGGTTCGACGTCGGCCAGGGTCCTATAGGTGTTGTGCAAGGCACGATAGGTGTTGGGCAAGGCCTAGTGTATGTTTGATATGTATGGTATAAGGTATCTTGGGGAACTCACTAAGCTACGTGCTTACGATTTTTAGTTTATGTTCCAGGTACTTCCAGATCGAATGGGAAGGGCTCAGGATGATCGTATCATACACACCATATTGTTCCACATTTTATTTGACTCTAATGTATTTGGATGATTAATGATATACTCTAATTTCCTCATAGTTTTATGAAAATGTTTTGAATGATGGTTTTGTCATTATAAAACTGAAATTTTTGGTCTTAAAAATTTGGGACGTTACAAGATGACTAAGGGAAGAATGTCTTGTCCAATTTCTATGTATGTTTACAATATTCACCATAACCCTTTTCTTCTTTTGTATAATAATCTCTATTCCAACATTAACTTTGCATTTTCAAAAGGGAATGGACTTTACCACAGATAAACTGAGGTCTCTGGTCAGGAAATGGCAGTCTTTGATTGAAGCACATGTTAATGTGAAGACAACTAATAGCTACACATTAAGAATGTTATGCATTTGGTTCATCAATAAGAGGGTAAACCAGGTCAAGAGAACCCGTTATACATAATCTAGCCAAATTCGTCAGGTATGTTTATAGTTTCACATATAAGATTGAAGTATTTCATCAAGATTAAAGTTCTTGATTATTGATTTTAATATTTTATTTGATATTGTTTGATTCGAAGGAAGATAAGGGGGATCATGATCACTCAAGCTCAGTTTTATAATCTTAAGGAGTTGGTTCTGAAGTTCATTCCTGAATCAATTGGAAACGAAATTGAGAAGGCAACTTCCAGCATTTACCCTTTGCAGAATGTTTTCATCCGTAGAGTTAAGATTTTGAAGGCGCCAAAGTTTGATCTTGGCAAGTTGATGGAAGTCAGTTATTGTTTTTACTTCATAAAATGAGGGTATTTTTGGAATTTTATATTTTGTATTGACTTGTGTTTTGATATGTAGGTTCATAGGGATTACTCTGAGGATGTTAGTAAGGTGGAGAGGTGGGCTGATGAGCCTATTGTTGAAGCAACTAAAGTTATTGGTGCTTGAATGTGAGTTTGTTAGCTTCTTTTATAATTGATAATTTGTTGAGCTTGAAATGGTTAGGATCACTACTAGAAAAACAGCCTTTTACGACGCTCATTGTGTGTCGTAAAAGGCTCAGACGACACGCAAATGCGTGTCAAGGAAGGCCCTGTCATAAAGAGAGACGACGCGCATTTACGACGCTCATTTACGACGCGCTTTTACGACACGCAATGCGTATCAAGAAAGGCCCTGTCATAAAGGAAGACGACACGCATTCGCATGTCGTAACCTTACGACGCACGTGTTAATGACACACATTGCGTATCAAGAAAGCCCCTGTCAAGAAAGGTCATGTCATAAATGAAGATGACACACATTTTTGCGTATCATAATTTTAAATGTTTTAAAAAAATATTATTTATAGATTTACTTATTTTCAAATTAAATTTGTATTTAATGTTTCATAATAGAAAATAAATACCATATACAAAAAATAGAATCCATTGCATAAATTTAATGCCATACAAATAATCGTTCAAATGACTAAGGGGATCCGATTGTACATTATTATTAAGAAAATGGAAGTATATTGTTATAGTTAGAAAATAAATGAGAGTACAATGCGCTACGTTTGGTTCCTCTCATATAGTTTCCGTCTTCAAGATTGCTATCCAATAAGCTTTTAGTATTCGCATGTAGAAATTCCATTGCAAAATGCACACCTGAGAGCTCACGTCCAGGAACAGGGAGGTCTCGTGGCTTTGTTGCCCCCATTGCTAAAATAACCGCATCATTCTCTTCGCGAAGGCGTTCAATTGAGTACACCGGATCGCTTCCTATTTCCATGACAGAGGAACTGCAAAATAGACAAGAGGGTATTTATGTCTTTTTGCAAGTTTCTTCATATAATGAAGAAACAATCTAATATTTTTATAAACTAAGGAAATGCTCAAAATAGATAAGACTGAATAAGTCTTTTAAGGCAATTTTCAACGATGAAAGTGACGAGGGTATTTATGGGTTTTTGGGTGGAACAAAATATCACAACTAGATATTTGAAACTTTCCTTACACAAATCATTCAAAGATGGTCACCTGAAATTGGAGCCACTCCAATATTTGAATACAAGAGAGGTGTCAATTACTCTTGTGTGAACTGTCTTCAATGCTACATACAAAAGTTACACAAGGGCAAATTCGTAAAAAGTCCAACTTTCTCAATTAAGTCAAGATAGAGACCAAGAAAATACTTCATGTATTAATCAATTCAACCTTGAAAACATTAATCAATTCAACCCCGTTGTTTTCAGGTTTCTTCTTATTGGTATCCGTACAAACCGTGAAGGGACCAACTGAGAATCATTTAATGAGGGAAAGGCCAGTATGAGACAAACCGATATATATTCCGACAAAATGAGTCAGGTGGGGAGAGAAGGATGGCGACAGAGGGAAAAGTAGACGACGATGGAGTAAAATCAGGTCTCCGTTGAGAAAAAGTAGATAAAGATGGAGTCGTGGTAGGGTTTGTGGAGGCTTTGCAGTCGGCAAGAAATCGTTTAATCGAAGAGAAATCAAAAGGAATTGGGGTAATAACCCCCAAATTGGAAGCAGCTGAATTTGGAATTGCTTGATATACTTATGTGAAAATCAATAGCGAATTTGGAATCTCAATGGAACCGATATAACCTTGTAGTGCTTTAAAACCTTCCAATGGAACCTAATCAATCATCAATGTTATCGTTAGATTGTATTATATGTATAAACGCATTAATAATTAATTCAGGTATTATATCCTCAAATATACCTTTGATGTACCAGTGACAAATTGAAGCAATCTCGCCCTGTCTTCCTTGTTAAGTGCTTTCACAACCTCCCAAAACCACACAACAACACTAGAACCTAATCTGTATCCTGTGTATTCAGCATTCACCTTCAGATCATCCACTGCATTAAAAACAATTAATAAGGCGAGGTTAAATTTAATCATGTAAGTATGTTTATAATTTTTTTTAAATATACTCACAAAGGAGGCAAAATAAAGGATCTATATTGCCAAATTACTATGCATTCCTACCTTGAGAACATAATTCATGTCTTGAGTTGCTGGTAACAACCCCCTTGAAAAAAATGGACCAAGAGTACTTATATAAATGTGACTTGTTTCACTGCCAAAAGAAGCAAACATTCAATCAAATAGTTGGCGGGCATAATGTTACCCCCAAATTATCTTTGAGAAAAACGAGCGAGTCCTGGTGTGTGTGGGTGGAAAAATACAAATACAAAATTAAAAATAAAAAAGATTGGACGAAAATCACAAAATTTAACCTTAATAAGTAAAGGAAGCTCACCTGCAGTTGTGTCAAATTGTAGAATCTTCATCACTAACATCAACTTCTTGTTGTTTGTCAAAAGGAGCAGCTGAAGCAACTATGACAGAACTGCATACCAAAAGCAGCCTTTCATCGAATGGAATAAATAATAATAATAAAGTAAGATTAAATTTTTAAAAAAGAAAAAAGATAAGTATATGATGTTGGAATTATTACCAATATCTCCATTTATTCTTTGATCTGCATCATCTTAATGATGTTCTTGAGATCTTTCAGAATTGCCATTAAGAAAGCCTGAGCGAATATGGAGTGCAGATGTTTCATTTTGTGTTGGTTCAATCTTTTGTGGAGGGAATTGTCTTTCAGATTGAACTAGAGTTTCATTATGTTGAAAAGATTGTGTAGACATGAAAGGTGGATTCACCTAAATGATCCAAAAGAAACAATCATTAATGTTTAAAAAAAATATTCTGAGAAAATAACTTTTAAAGGTATGTTTACTCTGCTTACATGATCACGAGATACAGGAGCTGAATCTGGGAAAGGCTTAAAGGCAAAAGAAGTGTTATTAGTGTCCTCAAAGAAATTTTCTTTAACCCTATTAGAGGAATCCAAGAACATCATGGAGCTTCTACCATTACCATTTGGAACAAATTGGAACTTTCCAGTAGTTGGAGATGGTTGAACCTACAACAGAAAGGATCATTTAGTATAGTAAATTACTAATATACCCCTAGTTTATCTAGTGAGCTTACCAATGAGTTGGAAAGGAAAACAGGTGATTCCAGAAAAGAAGTTGGGCTAACACCAGGTGAAAATAAATATGGAGATTGTTGAGTTTGTGAATTATCAGAAGATTTTATAATCTCTGTATTCAACCTAAGAGCATTATGACCAGCTCTAGCTGCCATTCTTTCAACAAGAGGTGCCCTTGAGCTCGTTTTTTGATCACCAAACTCACTTGATTTTGTCGCATCGCCATTTTCAGACCCGATTTGGGGATTTGGTCCAGGGAAAGTGAACCCGGTGTCGTTATTGGTATCATTTTTTGGAGGGTCGGGTACTGATCTTGAACCAGGATCCAAATGAAGAATCGATGGAAATGATTGAAAAAACATGATTAAGGGTTGTGATACGAACCTGGAAAACAACACACAGATAGTCAAGGGTAAGCTGATAACAAAGGAGACCCTTTTGTCTCCTCTGATTAGTTGATTCTCTGTGATTAACAGGCCACAACGCAGAGCACACGTCTCTAGGTCCTAAAGCACATGTCTTTAGGTCCTAAAACATACCTTTGGCGAATTAGATCTAACTGACGGACCATGGGAAGGCAAGAATTTGGAGATGTGGAGAACATCGATCGGCTGAGCAACTCGACGACTGTTGTTGAGAAGTATCGAGATAAAGATAAGGTCGGTCATGTAAACAAAAACATACCTTAATCGTACTTAGGGTTTGCAAATTTGAGCAGTCGTTGTAGTCTCCGGTGACGTGAGGTGAGCCCGAGGTCGCTGGTGGAAATAGATGAGCCGAGGTCGCCGGTGGAAAGAGATGACTTGAGGTCGCCGATAGGAGGTGAGGTGAGGGAGCGAACATTACAGAGAGCACTCCTTGAAAAAGCCCTAGATAATGGTCCCTGCAATGGCGGGGTCTTCAACTTTTCTAATTTTTTTGAACACGAGGTTTTAGATTTGGTCAACTCCATTAATGAGGAGACCTCGCAGATCAATTATGATTCACCTTCGCTTTATCTTCTTGTTCTCCTCTTGATGATTTCAGACTCCGTCTCTACGACTTTACATGATATTTTTCAGAAAGGAGTCTTTGTGGAGCATCAGGGTTTTTCTTTATTTCATAACCCTCGCATGTATTGGGTTGAGAGAAAACGAGAGAAGCGGAAGCTTGGAAGAAAATAAAACCCTAGCACGTGCTAGAGAGAAGGGAGGTGGTGATGGCTTAGGGTTTATAGAGAGACGGGAGGTAGAGAATGAAAGGAGAACTAGAGGAGAGAGTGTCAGAGAGGGGAGAGTGGATTGCAAGGATGAAAGATAGATAGAAGAAAGAAAAAACGAGGCAGGTTTTCAAAATTTTGGTGATTCTGTTTCCCCCCTTGTCTACTAAAAGCGCGTTTCATTAAAATTATAAAGCGACAGGTACAGACGACGCGTGTTTAAGATAAAGCGCCCTCCGTGTTTTTAATTTTTTTTCTTGAGACACTAAATTAAGGGCACGCAATAATGCGTGACGTAAATCCTTTAATTTTTTTTGGAGAGATGACACTATTTTAAGGGCACGTCCTTTTGCGTATCATTAATCAGTGCGTGTCGTAAAAAGCACGTCATTAAAAGTCATTTTTCTAGTAGTGGATTTGTTGGTTTTTATTTACATGAGATTAAGGTTGATATTTTGATGAACTTGAAATGGTTAGCATGTGGAGGAGTCTTTCCCTCCAACTTACTCAAAATACTGTTATATCAGTACCACATCAACTTTTTCATTCTCCTCTTTTATATATATATATATATATATATATATATATATATATATATATATATATATATATATATATATATATATATATATATATATATATATATATATATATATATATATATATATACCTCAAATTTTATAATATTTTTATGCAACCATTTCGCGACAATAAAAAATAGGATAATGATTTGAAAGGGTAATAAACTTTAATTTTTGTTGTTATTTAGTCATTGGTCTATTTTTCGTGATGTTTTATTCATTAATAAATTAAAATTGTTTACATTTTATCCTTATGACCGATTGTAGAAGGTCATAAAGAGAAAATATGAACATTTTCAAATAATTATATTTAAGTCTAACATTAAAAAAAATCATTGATTAAATATAAACAGATTTGAAAGTTTTTGTTTTACCTTATTTTTTCAATTATTATCCCCCATTATAATTTATAGGAGTCATTTTATAAAGACTATTTTTTGAAACTTAATATTCCCCACAATATTAATGGTGGTCCATGTCGTCCGAATTTGATGATGTATACGGTATGATTTCACAAATAATTTCATATTGTACCTGCATGGTTTAAGATAATCCTACTATATATTTTTGTCCATCTTAAGCTTATATTAAGGTGATAACAACAAATTTTTTAATTTTAAACTAAAGGAGGTGTTGTAGACCCTATTTACAAAATAATTTCAAAAACTTTTAAAAATTGGAAACCAATATTCTCAAAAAGAAAACTATATTTTTTCCAAAAATTTATTCAAACCTGAAATAAAATACAGAAAATATGGCCATTTGTGGTTATCGATTATATATTTTGAACAATACTTGTTTTGAATAAAAAGTCAGAATTTTTGTTCTTCTTTCTGGACATGATTTTGCTTCTCAGATTATATCTTTGAGTAAAAAAATCAATATCGACTACTCTTAAACTTGGAATGGCTGCCTTCTTAATCATCAACCTTGAATATCTTACATGGGTTAAATTCTGTAGCTTAAATGGTCCAATTCAAACACTTCTTTTTCTGCCCGCCAGACGTTCGATAAAATGTCTAAATGGGTTTTTCAAGTGTTGTAGCCAATTTAGGACTCAAGAAGATGTAGAGTCTCTTCCTGATGTTATTTTTCACCATGCACTCCAACCTTTTGTTGGAGTGTCACATTTTGTAACGCCCGTAGATCCGGGCTAGTCAATTTATAGGCAATAGGGGTCGAAAACGACTTTTCGACAAAAGATTATTAAGAATAAATAATCTCAACCAAGTTTTAGTATATGTTACAAGGTTTCCGTACATATAAAGAGCGTCGAAATCCGAGTTATAACAAAAAAGTTATGACCCGTCGAAGTTTCGCGACGGAACCGACACGATACCGGGAGGCGTAAATAGTGAATTTACGATAGAGCGAGATTTAGCCTTAGATATCTAAACGAAAGTTGTAGTATATGTTAAACCGATAGTGTGCATAAAAAGAACATCCAAATCTGACTTCGTATGAGGAAGCTGTAATTTTTCTAAGATTTAGCATAGCAGTGCACAACCCGAAATCTGAATTTTAGATCGGTCGATTTTTAGCCAAAATAATCTAAACGATAAATGAAGATATCGTTAATAGGAGTTAAACGATAAAAAGACAATCGAAAACGGAGCTCGTATGAGAAAGATATGGACGAAGCTTAGTCCCTACTCTTCGAGCGTTGCGAATTCGATACAGTTTTGTAAATCTGGGATAGAGTGAGAATTAGCTGATGGGATCTAAATGAAAGTTGTAGTACTCGTAAATACCAACACGTGGATATAAAGAACGTCGATAATAGAGCTCGTATGCGAAAGTTATGGACGAAGCTTAGTCCTTACTTTTCGAGCGCGACGAATTCAATACAGTTTTGTAAATCCGAGATAGAATGAGAATTAGCCAACGAGGTCTAAATGAGAGTTGCAGATCTCATTAATAGGAACTCAACGGTAAAAAGACAGACAAAAATGGAGTTCGTATGCGAAAGTTATGGACGACGCTTAGTCTTTACTTTTCGAGCGCGGCGAATTCGATACAGTTTTGTAAATCCGAGATAGAATGAGAATTAGCCAACGAGGTCTAAATGAAAGTTGAAGATCTCATTAATAGGAACTCAACGGTAAAAAGACGGACAAAAACGGAGCTCGTATGCAAAAGTTACGGACGAAGCTTGGAGACTAATTTACTATACAATTCCTATAAATAAGAGATGAACTCTTCATAATTTCCTCACACCTTCAAACCTTTCTTTCTCTCTCTAACTTCTCTCTAACCTCCCTAAACCCCTCCCAAGTCTAGGGAACCTCCTTATCACGAGAAGAAAGCCCCGGAGCGCCCGACGGCTCCGAGAAGAAAAGCTTTCGGCTCGGAAACGCTGCTCCAGCGAAGCCCGGTTTTTAATAAAAACCCGCTGTAAGTGAGCTACGCCTATACTATATTTAATATAGATTTTATTTAATTATAGTAACATTATTAGGACCTTAAAATAATTATTTGGGCTATTATTATGAGTTATATTGAGTGTTATTTAACACTTATATAATAGTAATAATAGCTAGACTATTAAATTAGTCTCGTCAAGCGTTAGACTAAACTCTAGTGGGAATGATACTAGGTTTCGTCAAGGGATAATTGTTTTAAGAGTAACGAAGTGCTGTCCGAGTGCCGACTCACCACCTTTCAGGTGAGTGCATGGTCTCTTTCATCTTACACATAAATATGAAGTATTTTATATAAACTACGTGCTATGTGTGCATATTATCTGTATACTTGCTATCTATGCTGGATGAACGATTTTATACAAGTTTTAAATGATTTAAACTGTATACGTATTTTATATCTATATATATGTTGGGTATAACATGGGTAGATGAATGATGAGAGATAAAAAATGATATGAGTGATCATTGGCAGCTATGGACTTAGTGTCTATTGAATAAATGTTGGTAGCTATGGACTTAGTACCTGATAGATAAACGTTGGTAGCTATGGATTTAGTACCCGATGAATGAACTTTAGCGGCTATGGAATTAGTGCTTTACGAATGAGCATTGGCAGCTATGGACTTAGTGCCAGACCTATAACCCTGAAAGCAAAGGACTTCAGAATGAACGAAGGCAGGATAGATGACTCTTAGGTTAAATCCTTAAGAATAAAGAAGATAATGGGGATGGGTAATTGGGTTGATTGTTTGATTGTTTAAACATAATAATTATAATACTGTGGGTTGACAACCCTATGTACTCACCAGGTTTCCCAACCTGACCCACTCAGTTTATTTATATCACAGGTGTTGATACGAAGTCACATTACACTGAGGGATTAAAGAGATGTAGATCACTTTAGTGTAAATAAATGTAAGTTCCGTTTATGCTTATGTTTCTATATTGACGATGACATCCCAAACATTTTAAAATGAATAAAATACGTTTCTTTGAAAATGTTTTGATAACGTATTTATCGTGTTTTTCTGGGAACAAATTCCACAACCTTTTTATGAAATGAAGTACTCTGATTTTTATAAAGCATAAACAAAATCGGTCTTTTCTGGCCGTGAAAATTGGGGATGTCACACATTTTACTTTGGATTTCTACTTCTCATTTCGAGCCTCCCCTTGAGGCTTTAATAATATTTTTTTGTGTGTTTATGGCGTCTTCTCATACATATGCAAGCGAAACTTAGCTGTGTCCTTTTCAGGAGTTTCATTACTGCCTGAACGGCGAAGTAGGCGGTAAGGGGATTTCTCATATGATTTCTCATATCAAGAGATTTCACCTCCCTATGGATGAGCGTAGAGTTGTGTTGTGAGAGGCTATTTCTTTAGACCATGGATTGTTTATGTTAGTGGCAATAACATTGAGGGAGTTCGGTCAATGGATATATGGGGACTGTATGAGTCTACATGTCGTAAGCTGCTCGTGTCACCACTCAGATGGTCTTGTTAAATTTAATGGCGAGGTTGATGACATGAGCAGCCATATTGTTGGTATTTAAAAGTTGCCACCCAATGAACTGGAGGCCGACCTCAATGAAGGGTTGGTGTTGGATGCTCAGCTCCTTGATCGTGTGTTTAAGTTACCTATCACCATAGTCAAAAGCATCCCTCATAATTATCATATGGCTTTCTCTCAGGCTTTGAAATCAACCCTTTCCAAGGTGGCTGCTCATCTTGGATTCGTTAAACCATGGTTTATATTGTTAATTCTTCCTAGGTGTACTCTCCGGGTGTTCAGGCCCAAGAATAGGCAAGAAAGTAGGTCTGGGAACAGGAAGTCCTTGCATCATTGTAATATCCTAAGTGCATTAGCTACTTGGGGTACTGAAGACAGTATAGCCAAGCTTGTTAAAACTTGGTTGACAATGCAAGGCTGGAGCAATAAGGCAAAAAAGAAGAATACATTCAGGAGGAGAGAACACGGGGCGACAAAAATGTCAGAAAATGTCTCCGTAAGGTTGCAGATTGGCATTTCACAACAGCAGTGAAAGAATTGTGTTCCTTGGGGCTTTCTCCATACGAGGATGATACCACTAAGGCTTTGGAGGATAAGCATTCACACAAGCCACCACCATCTATTTCGAGTACCATATGTTCAGTACCTTCCCTTGTAGTGGATATGGACAATGTCCTTGAGGCATTAAAACATTCACTAAAACAAACCTTGTGTAGGAGAGATGGACTGAGAGCTCAACACATTTTAGATGCTCTTTGTGGAGAAGGTTCAACTATAGCCAAAGACCTCCTACGTTCTATTACATGTGTGGTTAATCTATGGCTAAGGGGAAGATGACCTTCAAGTTTGGAAGAATTTATTGCCTCTGCTCCTCTTACACCGCTTTTAAAACCTGACAAGGGAATCCGACCTATTACAGTAGGCACTATATAGAGTTGTTTGGTTTCCAATCTGGCTATGAAAGGTGTAGGTAAAGAAATGGCCAAGTATCTCAATGATTTTGAATTCGGGGTCGGGTGTCAGGTGGCGCTGAAGTCGTATAACATAGCGCCAACAGGGTGTTGAGTGAGCATCGCAATGATAGGTCTATTTCCATGTTTCCCATGGACTTCTCCATTTCCTTTAACCTTGTTGATAGATCCACATTACTTCATGAGGTCAGATTGAGGTGCCCTTCTATATCCTTGTGGGTAGAATTCTTATATGGTTAAGCAGCAAGGTTGTATCTAGGAGACACGCATATTTCGTTTACTATTGGAGTTCAACAAGGAGCCCCCTTGGAACCAGTTCTCTTTGCCCTTGTGTTGCACCCTCTCTTGCATAATATTAGAGACAATTTCAATCTTCTTCTATATGCATGGTACCTTGATGATGGCACACTTATCAGAGATTCTAAGGTGGTGGCCAAACATTAGACATCATTAAGGTTATTGGCCCAAAGTTGGGCCTTCGATTGAATATCTAGAAAACCAAGCTCTTTTGGCCCTTGTGTGATGGTAGGAACCTGCGTGAGGGGCTATTCTGGGTTGGCATTGGGAGGTCGTCGTTGGGGGTGAAACTTCTCGGGGGAGCTACTAGTAGAGATGCTAGTTTCATTAGCAACTTAACCATAAAGAGAGTTGAAAACACGGTGAATTTGATGCACCTTCTTCCACAGTTTTCTGAATCGCAGAATGAGCTCCTTCTACTTCAGTATTGTATGGGTATTGCTAAACTTCTATTTGGGTTGAGGACATGCCAACCTGTTCACATGGAGGAGGCGGCATTGTTCTTTGACAATGGGTTGTGCGGGGAAATTGAGGACATTGTGGTTTGTGGTGGCCCTTTCTATGGCGACATACAGTTGCGAATTACTTCCCTACCCATTAGTTTTGGTGGGTTGGGTTTATTCTCGGCAATAAAGGCCACCTCATATGCCTTTGTTGCCTCAAATGGCCAATCTTGGGTATTGCAAGAGCACATCTTACGGGATAGCGACATATATAGTATGGATTATGATTATGCATGTGCCTTAGCTTCTCTTCGTAACAAGCTTCCAGACATTGACCTTAGAGGTTTTCCTACTAAGGACACCACCCCCCCTAAATCCCATAATACACTGGCGAGTGCCATTTTTGGTCAAATAGTCCAAGATATGGAAGTGCATTTGTAACATCCCGAGACCAGATATATCTCAATAGCCCTTACTTTATTGTAGTTGTCAAGTTTGGACCTTTATTTGAGAAAAGGTCGTAGCTGAGTACGCAGGGCGTACGCATGTGTACGCTCAGCGTACTCATATGCATGATTTGGACGTGGAAACCACCTAGTAAGTCGGGGGTACCCTCTGGTACGCTGGGCGTACTAGGCTCAGAGTGAAAACCCTAATTGTGTGATGTGCCCCTATTTAAGGAACGTGATGGCCTCATTTCTGGCCACCATTTCCAGTCTTCAACTCCCTCAAAACCCTAATTTTCGTTTTCTTAGCTTGAGTGGACATTTGAAGCTTTTGCGTGTTCTTTGTGGGATTCTTTGAGTGAAGAAGGAGCTTTGAAGAGAGTAGAGTTGGAGTTCAGGCTTTAGATATGAGTTTCCCTTTGGTTGGTGCATCATTTGGAGGCATCAAGCTCAAAGCTTTCTCATTGTTTTGATTTGTGCATATTGTGGTTAATTTTAGGGTTTACGTCCGAAAGCTTGAAGCTTTATGAGTTTGTTGAACTCCGGAGCCTAATACATGTCCCTTTAAGTGTCTCTAGTGGAGTGAACTTAGAAAAATGGGATCTTGGACGTCAAGATCTCCCCATGCATGATATATGCGAACTTTTGTGAGTAAGGAGTGAGAGTTTATGGGTTTTAGACTTTCTTAGCCATGCAAAGGCTTAAAGTCACAAACTTTATGGAGTATCAGCCCCTAGTGAGTCCAGATCTGAGATTATAGTTATAGTCTTAACGGATTAAGACTAGGAGAGAGGGAAACGTAAGTCTGGGACGTACGCTGAGCCTACTCCTAGATGCGCATAGTGTAGCATCGAAGATTCCCGATGCATGCATGGCGAAGTAGTGCGCCCAGCGTAAAGGGCTGTATGCCTAGTGTACGCGCTTGCTGTTGACTTTTAGGGTTTCGTTAAACGGTGGACTTTAGAGGCCATGGAAGGGTAAAATGGTCTTTTATCCTTCTGAGAATTAATAGTGGGTTTAGCCTAACCTCTTTGGGGTCGTTTATTAAATAGAGTTAATTACGATATATGTTAGGTGGAGGCTAGACCGTTGGTTCGAATACGAGACATACTTGCTTTACTTACGAGGTGAGTCTGCTCACTATACTTACCTGAGTGGCAATAGTGTGTGACTGGAGGGTCTTATTTGAGTTATCGACCGGAGGGTCCTATGTGCTTATATTGAGTTATGTGATATTATGCATTTTGTCTTTGTGATATATGATATATTATTTTGTGCATTACTGAGTTAGGATCGGAGGGTCCAACCAAGTTGTGAGAGCGGAGGGTCTTCACTGAGATACCGGACTGGAGGGTCCAACCCGAGCTATGAGACCGGAGGGTCTTCACTGAGAAACATGACCGGAGGGTCCACACCGAGCCGTGAGACCGGAGGGTCCACACCGAGACGCATGACCGGAGGGTCCATGTCGAGCTATAGCCATGAGAGGCTTATTATTTGTATGTGGTATTTTGGGGAACTCACTAAGCTTTGTGCTTACCGTGTTGTGTGTTATGTGTTTCAGGTACTTCTCAGGATCGCGGGAAGGCGCCGACTAGATTATACACACCTGTTCGAGATTATGTTTGAGGATTCTGGAATATTATCAGTTGTTTGGTTGATTTGTGTTTTGACGATTTATACATTGATGGTTTTTGAGAAATGTTACATTGAGTTTTCTGTGGTTTAAAAATGAAATTTTTGTTTGAAAATTTACGGTGTTACAAGTTGGTATCAGAGCCTTGGTTTGAGGGATTTGGATATACTCTTGGGTATGTCTAGAATCAAATTGAGGATTTGAGAATTTTTATTCTAAAAAGAAATGATTTTTCTAAAACGGGTAAGAGTTTTAAAACGAAAATGAGACGGAGCAATATGTATAATCAGCTAGAGCCCGAATGGTGATTTCCACAAAATACCATTACTTGTTTATATTATGAGATACTTATGAGATGTTAGAGCCGCATGCTAGAGGATAGGCTAGGTACTTCATAAATTAGGGCTAGAGTTGTCTGATTCATGATGCCTTAGCCTAGGGTATGCTATTGATTGATCTTATCTGCTATTTGCTCTGTGTGTACTGAGTAGGAAGAAACATAACAGGAATCTTATAGAGAGAGTTTTGAGTAATATAGGAGAGATACCTGGATGAGCATTGAGGAATCTACCGAGAGAGAGAGAGAAAGAGAGAGAGAGAGAGTAGTTATTATCTGTCACACCCCCAAACCAGAACGGCGGAATCGTTCGAGGGCGGATGACTTCATGTAGTATCGTAACAATTGAATACATAGTAAAGAAAGCAATACAACCATCACATATATAATTGAAAAGTTTACATTGTTTAAAGGTACTTGTTTCAAAAGAAAATTACAATATGATGTTTAAAATGAAATTAAACTAACGCCATAGCGTCCATTCTTCAAAAGCTGTAGTTTTACCTGTATTGCTGAATCCCTGAGAAATACAAGTGGTTTTGAAAGAGTAGGTCAGCATTTAAGCTGGTGAGTTCATAAGTATTTAGTGACAATGTTTATATGAAAAAGAATGAAAATGGTTTGTTCTTGTTAAATGTTCCAAGAAAATCCTATATTTTCTACTATAGTAGATGGTAGTCTGATTGTTCCAAAACTGTAATTGCAATAGTGCTATTCATGCCTAAAATAGTAGTTTTATGTGTAAATCGTTAAGGCATTTGAAAAACCCTGTAAATCAATGTGTTTTTAATACTCCTTGTGAGTCTTATAACCATACTATTTGACCAGGATGCCTATATCAACGTTCTTTAAGCATTGGAAAGTTATGACGTTTGTCACCCCAGCCTGCCGGCCTAGTTGTAGCTAACAACTTAGGTGCGGGATTGTCAATCCCGTATAGATCTATACACAAGTATCACGCTCTCCCTACAAGGGATTATGGTATATAATACAGGACTTAAAATGCATACTCGAAAGTACGTGAAATGTCTCACAAAATTTAGTATAAAACATAGTTACGTATGAAAATGTCCATTTGTTCTTGTATATGAGAATATCTCTTTGATGTAGTGTTCTTAGTATGTAAATTTTCATGATTTCCTCGTAAACTATACCTATTATAGTTTTTCAAAATGTGTTTCGTTCGTATAGTAAACCCTAGTGTAATGCTTACTCATTAGGTAAAGTATAACACGTAAAGTGGCTTGACTGATCACATATACCTAATGTAAAAATGGAGCATTTGATTTGAATATATATATATATATATATATAAACACGTTTTATTTCCACGAGACAAGGTGTTATTGAAAATATATATTTCATACGAGAATGCTCATGTAGTAGTTTAAGAATCACATATGATTACTTAGATAAAAAGTTTATACAGTGAATCGTTAAGTTATACACGATAATAACCGCATGTTTTACTTGCATCCCCCCACCTAATATTGTATAAAAGGCATTTATCAAACATTTAAAAGCGTAGTTTATAGGGGTATGAACTAACTTGAAAGATCGAAGAAGGCGAGATGAAATCCGAGCAGAACTTTGACTCGAGAAAGCAGATTTTCTCGGGATTCTCGAAAATCTCGGGAGCACAAACGACCTTTGGGGCTTGAGTATGGAAACCGGGGCTTCGGGATATCACGTGCACGAAAAACGAGGCAAAAACACAAGAAAGATGAGAGGAAATGAGCATTTTCCCCGGAACCCTCGCATCCCTTTTAAAGGGGATGGGAACCGCCTCGGTACGCTGGGCGTACGCGTGCGTCATGCGTGACTGCATCCTCGACTGCCTCGGATCTCGGATGGGACGGGGCATAGCCTCGCATAGGGGGCGACGTGGACGATCCGAGGCCTAGTCCTTGAGTACGCTGGGTGTAACTCGGATTGGCCTGGTGACTCCTCCTTCGGATAATACCGAAATTTGATTTAAATATATATTTTTATTATTTAGTAAACTTCAAAAATTCATATCTTCTTCATACGAACTCCGTTTTTGACGTTCTTTATGTCCACGCGTAGGTGAGACTACGCTCTACGACTTTCGTTTAGACTCTGTCGGCAAATTTTGAAATTATTTTTATTATTTATTTATTAAAAGGTCGAGGTAAGAAAAGTTCGTTAGAAATCCATAACTTCTTTATCCGATGTCTGTTTTTGCCAGACTTTTTACTGTTAAACAACCATTGTCGAGACCTTCGATTCTCAGTTAGGTCATTCCGGCCAAAAGTCGCTCGATCTCGGTTTCGAGTTTTTAGCTGTCTATCGCTATGCCGAACTTGGAAAAATCATAACTTCCTCATACGAAGTCAGATTTGGACGTTCTTTTTATGTACGATTATGGGTTAATGATATCTTACATAGTAGGTAACCAAATAGAGACTTTTGTACATTTTTAATTTCAAAGTTAATTTCATTATTTTCACAAGTGGTTACAATACTTGGCTTTTTAAGTCATTACATAGAATCGAAATATCAGGTTGTCACATCATCCCCCCGTTAGAGGGAATTTCGTCCTGAAATTTAATGTAAACAAAACACTTGTGGATTAGGGAAAAAGATGTGGGTACTTGTGTTTCATCTGATCTTCGCGTTCTCAGGTGTATTCAGGTCCTCGCTTTGCATTCCAGCGGACCTTCACGATGGGTATGCGACTTTGCTTTGTTCTTTTAATTTCCCTATCCATGATTTCAATTGGTTCTTCTATAAAGTGGAGACTCTCGTTAATTTCGATCCCGTCTAGAGGAACGACGAGGGTCTCATCAGACAAACATTTCTTCAAGTTTGACACATGAAAGGTAGGGTGTACGTTATTGAGTTCCTGTGGTAGACGAAGTTTGTAGGCTATTGGGCAGATCCTTGCAAGGATCTCGAATGGTCCGATATACCTTGGGTTTAGTTTCCCACGTTTTCCAAAACGTATTAGTCCTTTCCAGGGCGAGACCTTTAATAACACTTGGTCCCCAACCTGAAATTCCAAGGGCTTTCGTCTTTTATCTGCATAACTCTTTTGTCTGTCTCTTGAAGCTTTTAGTCGTTCCCGAATTTGTACAATCTTCTCGGTTGTCTCTCTTACGATTTCCAGGCCAGTGAGAGAGCTGTCGGGTACTTGTCCCTTGGCTAGTTGTGTGTCACCTACTTCAGTCCAGCATAGTGGTGATCTGCACTTCCGTCCGTAGAGGGCTTCAAATGGAGCAACTTTAATGCTGGAGTGATAGCTATTGTTGTATGAAAATTCGACTAGTGGTAAATGGATATCACACGCTTTACCAAAATCGATTACACAAGCTCTTAGCATATCTTCCAAGGTTTGTATGGTCCTCTCACTTTGACCGTCAGTTTGTGGATGGTAAGTAGTACTCATGACGAGCCTTATTCCCAGAGATTTTTGTAACGATTGCCAGAACCGCTAGGTGAACCTACTATCTCTGTTGGAGATAATGGATATTGGTACACCATGCAGTCGTACGATCTCTCGGATGTAAGTTCGAGTTAGCTTCTCCATCTTATCGGTTTCCTTTATGGGTTGGAAGTGTGCGGAATTTGTTAACCTATCGACAATTACCCAGATGGTGTCTAACCCACCTCCTGTCTTGGGTAATTTGGTTATGAAGTCCATTGTTATCCGTTCCCACTTCCACTCGGGTATTTCGGGTTGTTGCAGCAATCCCGATGGCTTCTGGTACTCTACCTTGACCTTAGCGCAAGTCAGACACTTGCTCACATAGGTAGCGATCTCTGCTTTCATATTCGGCCACCAATACAATTTCTTGAGGTCCAAATACATCTTGTCCGAACCTGGATGCACGGAGTATCGAGTCTTATGAGCCTCGTTCATGACCACGTCTCTGAATCCACCAAACTTCGGTGTCCAGATCCGATCCATGAAGTAATGAACTCCGTCACTCTTGACTTCAAGATTTTTGTCCATTCCTCTTAGGGCTTCACCTGCCACGTTCTCTGTTTTCAAGGCCTCTCCCTGAGCTTCCTTGATTTGTGTGAACAGATATGAATGGATCGTCATGGTTAAGGATTTCACTCGGCGACCTGAGTATTCTTTCCGACTAAGGGCATCAGCCATTCGCTTTTCCTGGGTGATAGCGAATCTTGCATTCGTAGTCATTCAGTAGTTCAACCCATCGTCTCTGCCTCATGTTGAGTTCTTTTTGGTTAAGGATGTGCTGAAGGCTCTTGTGATCGGTGAAGATCATGCATTTCGTGCCATAAAGATAGTGTCTCCAGATTTTTAGCGCGAAAACAACTGCTCCTAGTTCAAGATCGTGGGTAGTGTAGTTAACTTTGTGCGTCTAGATTTGTCTTGAGGCGTAAGCGATGACCTTACCTCGTTGCATTAGTTCGCATCCAAGACCTTGATTAGATGCATCACAGTAGACCACGAAGTCTTCTGTTCCTTCTGGCAAGGACAATATACGTGCGTTGCACAGTGCTTGCTTCAGTGTTTGGAATGCAACGTCTTGTCTTTCTTCCCAATTGAAAGTAACACCCTTTTGGGTCAGGGTGGTAAGTGGTTTCTCAATCTTCGAGAAGTTCTGTATGAACCTTCGGTAGTAGCCAGCAAGGCCCAAGAATTGTCGAATTTCCGTTGGGGTTCTTGGAGCTGACCAGTTCTCGATTGCTTTGATTTTGGAAGGGTCCACATGTATTCCGTCTTTGCTAACCACGTGACCTAGGAAATCTACCTTCCGAATCCAAAATTCGCACTTGGAGAATTTTGCGTATAGCTTCTTTTTTCTTAGCGTTTCCAAGACATGTCGGAGGTGTTGACTATGATCCTCTTTATTCTCTGAATAAATGAGTATATCGTCTATGAACAAGATCACAAATTTGTCCAAGAATGAACGACACACTCTGTTCATTAAGTCCATGAACACCGCCGGTGCGTTTGTTAATCCAAAGGGCATCACTACAAACTTGTAGTGACCGTAACGAGTTCGAAAAGCTATTTTGGGAACATCTCCTTCCAAGACTCGTAGTTGGTGGTACCCGGATCTTAAGTCGATCTTTGAGAAATAACTCGCTCCCTGGAGTTGGTCGAATAGGTCGTCGATGCGTGTTAGTGGGTATCGGTTCTTGATAGTGAGCTTGTTAAGTTCTCGGTAGTCGATGCACATACAGAAAGATCCATCCTTCTTCTTTACGAATAAGACTGGTGCTCCACAGGGTGAGAAGCTTGGCCTGATGAATCCTTTGTTGAGTAGTTCGTTTAGTTGGCTGGATAACTCCTGAATCTCTGCCGGTGCTAGACGGTACGGCGACTTAGCTATTGGTGTAGCTCCGGGAATTAAGTCGATTCTGAACTCGACTTGACGTTCCGGTGGAACTCCGGGAAGATCTTCAAGGAAGATATCGGGAAAATCGCAGACATCTGGAATGTCTTTGATGCTCTTCGTGTCTTTTTCCTTATCTACCACATGGGCTAAGATGGCATAGCACTCCTTACGTAGGTATTTATGGGCTTTGACGCAAGAGATGATTTGTAAGTTGGTACCGGGTTTATCACCATAAATGACAAGAGTTTCGCCGTTTGGCAGATTCAGGCGAATGACCCTTTCGTGACAAAGTATATCGGCATGGTGTAGGCTTAACCAATCCATATCAATGATGACATCAAAGCTCTTTATAGTGATCGGCATTAGATCAATTTGAAATGAACGTTTGTTTAGAGTTAGTGTGCAGCCTATGTACATATCATTCGTGCTTTCTGTTCTACCGTTTGCCATTTCTACTGTGAGTATCTTATTGAGTGTTTTAGGGTTCTGTTTTAGTATATGCTTGAATTTATGACTCACAAAACTCCTCTCTGCACCATAATCAAAGAGTATGCATGCATAAACGCTATTGAGGAGAAACGTACCCGTAACCACCATGGGATCAGCTATCGCTTCGTTCTACCCTATTGCTAGCACTCTTCCTATGCTGCCAACATTCCTTGCCTTAGGGCAGTCCCTCTTATAGTGTCCAGCCTCACCGCATCCATAACATGCATGGCCTACACTGGCTCCTTGGACTTGGGTGATTGGTTGTGCTGGTGCTCTACAGAAACGGGCAGTGAGCCCCTTCTTGTTGCAGTTGTTGCAGTGCATCTCCCGACAATTTCCCTTGTGATGGAAATTGCATTTGCTGTACTTTGGTAGGTTCCCAGCATATGGCTTTGCTGGTGTAGTGGTAGTTTGAGCAGCAGTGGGGGTAGTAGCGACATGGACTGCCAAGATCTGTTGTTTCTTAGAAGGTTCCTGTGAAGGTTGACTCTTCCTTTTGTTCCAGAACCTCTTCTTGTTGTTGTTGTTGGTATTGTCGTTGTTGTTGTTGCTTCCTCTGGGTTGTTCCGGTGTGGTAGTTGCGAAGTTTTGGCAGACCCCATGGTCTACGAGAGCTTGTGCCAACTATTTGGCGCTATCAAAGGTGATTGGTTTGGACGGTAGAACACTTCCTCGAATCTGGGGTGACAGTCCCCAGATGTACCTTTCGATCTTCTTGCTCTCTAGAGCAACTATTCCTGGGCAAAGGATTGCCAAATCACTGAACCTGTTGGTATAGGTCGTGATATCTGAGCCTACCATGGTAAGGCCCCAAAGTTCCTGTTCAAGCTTTTGCAATTCGCCTCGAGGACAGTACTCCTGCAGTAAGATTTGTTTTAGGTTCTCCCTGCCCATAGAGTTAGCCACTACTAGCGTTAGTGACTTGACATGGCCATTCCACCATGTCAGAGCTCTCTCAGAGAAAGTACAGGCAGCGAACTTCACTTTATTCCCTTCCGGACAAGAACAAATCTCGAAAACTGCTTCAGTTTTCTCTATCCACTGTGATAGAGCCATTATCCCTCCAGTCCCATTAAAAGTAATGGGTTTGCTATTCATGAAATCCTTGTACGTACAATCCCCTGAACGACCTGGTCGTTGGCCATTCGTAGAACTATTCACTCCCCCACCAGAACCATTGTTACTCATTTGGGCCATTGCAGCTGTTACTGCAGCCGTTACAGCAGCTATCAATGCGGCATTTTCCATTGATGGAGGCGGTGGTGGTGGAGGCATCGTTCCCGGCCTGGGTCTTAGGTTTGGATGAGGAGGCATCGCATTGCCAATAAATAAAATAAAAGACTATAAGTTTTAATGGTTGAGAGTTGAATGATAATGAGTTAACTATCTTTAATAGTTCGAGAATTTGGTTTGACCAACATAGGGTTTTGAGTTTGATTTACCAATGGAGTTTGAATAACAATAAATGAACTCATGAACTCGAATGAAATGCATAGAATTAACACACAAAAGAGATATGTCCTATATATATTAAACATATGGTTGTGTTACATCCGAAGTTAGAAAATTATGACCTTTCTAAAGGTCTCCGATTACAGGAAGTTAAAGAGGGTAAGACTCTTAGTCGATGGTCCTATTCTATATCAAAATTTTGGGATTCGGCAAGCACTACTTGCAACGTAGGTTGCGCTTGGAGCTTGACTCCGCATCCGATTGCTTTGCTTCCATAAGACGCCTATCGAAGGCGGCTTGTTGTTCCCTCGTCTCGGAGATGGATGCAATCATTTGTGCTGGTATGCGTCGGTTTGGAGTTGGGTATTATCCTGTGCTCTGTCCAGCCTACGGATGTCGGAAGTGTGAACCTGTACTTCCACGTTGACCTCACGAATCTGGCTAGCTTGAACCCCAAATTGATAGGACTGGTTGGCTAGCTTGCTCACCATGACTGGAAGTGCTCGATCGGTTGAACCTCCGCCGCGAACATCGTATAAGTCTCAACACATGCCGTAGGGAGGACGTATCCCTTGTTGATCGCTCCAATGGTGGAGGTGACTTCCCCAAACGGGTGTCGGTCCCTGGAAGTTCCTCCTAATAGCGGGAGGTTGAGCGACTGGAGGGTCGACTACTTCTGGTTCTGAGTCCGTCCCAGAGTCATCCCCCCTTCCAACTCGACGGGTTCTTCATCCTCTTCGAGATCTTCTTCGATCCATCCCCCGTTACCTTAGTTGGGATAGTAGGGGTCGCTGGGGTGATGAAATCCAGCCATTGAGTCTATACGTGAACAGGGTTATAGGAATTGAATAAATTATGAAACATGTAAAACTAAACATGTCGATTAAACTATTGCATGTACCAAATACTCCTATAGTATTTAAATTTATATGCTTGATACTGATGTTTATTTTTTGTAAGTTTTGACTTGTTGCTCACTACGACCCTTCCTCGACATACGTTAGTCTAATCTCGGATAAATATAGTTGATCAGGCTATATTCGTCCCAAATTCGATTACATATATCGAGAGCTAATTGTAGTGTCCAACTCGTCTCAATACTTCTTGTATAGTTCTAACCATGAAGATATATCGTTGTAAGCATGTATTTGTATTTTTTTTACGACCCAAATAATCTAAATTAAATGAAACGAGGCCTTAGGTGTAAAAACGTTTTGTCAGAGGGTTTTAGTCCCTTATGCATTTATACTTTGTATATCTTATGTTGTTCGATATACTTAGTTCACTATAAACAATGCTTAGATACCAATCTGTCACACCCCCAAACCAGAACGGCGGAATCGTTCGAGGGCGGATGACTTCATGTAGTATCGTAACAAGTGAATACATAGTAAAGAAAGCAATACAACCATCACATATATAATTGAAAAGTTTACATTGTTTAAAGGTACTTGTTTCAAAAGAAAATTACAATATGATGTTTAAAATGAAATTAAACTAACGCCATAGCGTCCATTCTTCAAAAGCTGTAGTTTTACCTGTATTACTGAATCCCTGAGAAATACAAGTGGTTTTGAAAGAGTAGGTCAGCATTTAAGCTGATGAGCTCATAAGTATTTAGTGACAATGTTTATATGAAAAAGAATGAAAATGGTTTGTTCTTGTTAAATGTTCCAAGAAAATCCTATATTTTCTACTATAGTAGATGGTAGTCTGATTGTTCCAAAACTGTAATTGCAATAGTGCTATTCATGCCTAAAATAGTAGTTTTATGTGTAAATCGTTAAGGCATTTGAAAAACCCCGTAAATCAATGTGTTTTTAATACTCCTTGTGAGTCTTATAACCATACTATTTGACCAGGATGCCTATATCAACGTTCTTTAAGCATTGGAAAGTTATGACGTTTGTCACCCCAGCCTGCCGGCCTAGTTGTAGCTAACAACTTAGGTGCGGAATTGTCAATCCCGTATAGATCTATACACAAGTATCACGCTCTCCCTACAAGGGATTATGGTATATGATACAGGACTTAAAATGCATACTCGAAAGTACGTGAAATGTCTCACAAAATTTAGTATAAAACAGAATTACGTATGAAAATGTCCATTTGTTCTTGTATATAAGAATATCTCTTTGATGTAGTGTTCTTAGTATGTAAATTTTCATGATTTCCTCGTAAACTATACCTATTATAGTTTTTCAAAATGTGTTTCGTTCGTATAGTAAACCCTAGTGTAATGCTTACTCATTATGTAAAGTATAACACGTAAAGTGACTTGACTGATCACATATACCTAATGTAAAAATGGAGCATTTGATTTGCATATATATATATATATATATATATATATATATATATATATATATATATATATAAACACATTTTATTTCCACGAGACAAGGTGTTATTGAAAATATATATTTCATACGAGAATGCTCATGTAGTAGTTTATGAATCACATATGATTACTTAGATAAAAAGTTTATATAGTGAATCGTTAAGTTATACACGATAATAACCGCGTGTTTTACTTGTATCCTCCCCCCCCCCTAATATTGTATAAAAAGCATTTATCAAACATTTAAAAGCGTATTTTATAGGGGTATGAACTCACTTGAAAGATCGAAGAAGGCGTGATGAAATCCGAGCAGAACTTTGACTCGAGAAAGCAGATTTTCTCGGGATTCTCGGAAATCTCGGGAGGACAAACGACCTTTGGGGCTTGAGTATGGAAACCGGGGCTTCGGGATATCACGTGCACGAAAAATGAGGGAAAAAGGCAAGAAAGATGAGAGGAAATGAGCATTTTCCCCGGAACCCTCGCATCCCTTTTATTGGGGCTGGGAACCGCCTCGGTACGCTGGGCGTACGCGGTTATGCTGGGCGTACACGTGCATCATGCGTGACCGCATCCTCGATTGCCTCGGAGCTCGGATGGGACGGCGCATAGCCTCGCATAGGGGTCGACATGAACGATCCGAGGCCTAGTCCTCGAGTATGCTGGGCGTAACTCGGATTGGCCCGGTGACTCCTCCTTCGGACAATAACAAAATTTGATTTAAATATATATTTTTATTATTTAGTAAACTTCAAAAATTCATATCTTCTTCATACGAACTCCGTTTTTGACGTTCTTTATATCCACGCGTAGGTGAGACTACGCTCTACAACTTTCGTTTAGACTCTGTTGGCAAATTTTGAAATTATTTTTATTATTTATTTATTAAAAGGTCGAGGTAAGAAAAGTTCGTTAGAAATCCATAACTTCTTTATCCGATGTCTGTTTTTTCCAGACTTTTTACTGTTTAACAACCATTGTCGAGACCTTCGATTCTCATTTAGGTCATTCCGGCCAAAAGTCGCTCGATCTCGGTTTCGAGTTTTTAGATGTCTATCGCTATGCCGAACTTGGAAAAATCATAACTTCCTCATACGGAGTCAGATTTGGACGTTCTTTTTATGTACGATTATGGTTTAATGATATCTAACATAGTACGTAACCAAATAGAGACTTTTGTACATTTTTATTTGTAAAGTTAATTTCATTATTTTCACAAGTGGTTACAATACTTGGCTTTTTAAGTCATTACATAGAATCGAAATATTGGGTTGTCACATTATCCGTGAGGGATCAAGTACTGTGAATTAGGATCTTAGGAGGAGGACTTGGGACGACTACAGGATTGGTGTGAAAAGTAGTATTGGGCCGGTACTACTGAAAAAAATGAATCTATATGCGACCTAAGTAAGAATTTTAGGATGCTAAGGAGCGTGTAGGGGTGGGTAACCCAGTGTATGTGTGTATTGAGCTAGTCTGTGATGATTCATGAGGAGGTGGCTGCAGCTATCAGGGAGGCCATACCAAAGATGTTCGGGTCTATTAAGACCACATTGATTGAGACATTCAATGAGCAATATGCTGCTGTCACGGAGGCTACTGCTGCCACAGCCACCGCGGCCATAGCTGCTGCCAGGCCACAGGGAGGTGACTCGTTGTTGTTCCGTGAGTTTAGCAACACGAAGCCACCAAATTTTGATGGGACACAGGACCCGATCTCTTCCATGAGATGGATCTCTGACATTGATGGGTGTTTCTATACGTGTTCATGTCTAGAGCATCTAAGCGTTCAGTAGATCATGCTGCAGTGACTTGGGAGAGGTTTACCAAGTTATTCAGAGATGACTATGTTCCCCAAATGGAGAGGGAACATTTGGCATAGGAGTTTCTGTCTCTCAAGCAGAAGACAGAGTCAGTGAAAGAGATTATGAGGATGTTACTTGAGAGGGCATTGTTTTGCCCTGAGCATGTGAGCCGGTATTTGAGAATCTTGAGGAGGGATATTCGGTAATCGTGGAAAAATCGTCTTATCGAACATTGGCTAAGTTGCAGACCAATGTCAGGAGGAGAGAGATTGAGCTGGAGATTCAGACCAAAGAGGAAGGAGAGCAGCAGGGGAGGGATAGGAGACCAGTACATTCACAGTCGGCAACGAAACGGGCTAAGCCTGCTGATTCGAGATCTGGAGGCCAGAAGGGTCGCACTTGTGGCAAGTGCGGCAAGAGTCATGAGGGGGCTTACCGAGCAGGGATTTGCTACAAATATGGAAAGGAGGGGCATATGGTGAGGGACTTCCCCAAGGGATTTTCGGTTTGCTTTCACTGCAACTAGACGGGCCACCGGAAGGCAGAGTGTCCCCAACTCACTCAGGGATCATCCCAGGCTTCTGCACCTGCTACTTTACGTGTTACTGACGGTCGACCGGGGAAGGCTGAGCCTCTGAGGGCTCGTAGGAGAGCATTTCAGTTGACCGCGGAGGAGGTTTGTGCAGCACCTGATGTTGTTGCTGGTACGTATTTCCTTACTTATGTTATTTTGAGATTTGTTTATGCTTATACTGTGTTGTATGTAGGTGCTTTTCTTGTGAGTTTTGTGCCTGCTTTGGTGTTGTCTGACTCGAGTGCGAGTCGATCTTTCGTGTCTTTACCCTTTATTCGTGACATTAGTGTCAGACGCGAGGTGTCGAGTCGACCACTGAGGGTTTCTATAGCCGATGAGCATGTGGTTTTTGCCACTGATGGATTCTGAGGATGTGTATTAGAGATTTTCGGTGTTGATTTCCCCATAGATCTGGTGTCGATAGCGATGGGTGATGTTTGTGTCATAGTAGGCATGGACTGATTGAGCCGCTTTGGAGTTGTGATTGACTGTGAGCGTCAGATGGTGGCCATACGAGACCCTGGTGGGGGAGTACTTACTGTGTATGGAGAGGGGACCAGATCTGGATCAATATTCTGCTATGCCACCAGGGCGATGCAGAGTTTACAATAGGGATGTATGGGATTTTTAGCATATGTGATGGATGCAAGGGTTGCCACTGAGAGGCCGAGTTCTATCTTCATTTTTCCGGTTATGTGTGAGTTCCCAGATGTTTTCTCCGAGGAGTTACCGGGTGTGCCTCCTGAGAGGCAGGTGGAGTTCCGGATGGATTTGGTTCTGGATGCGACACCTATTGCTACGGCACCTATCGCCTTGTTCCGCCCGAGATGCAGGAGTTATCCTCGCAGCTCCAGGAGCTGTTGGGGAAGGGTTTTATAAGACCGAGTAGCTCACTATGGGGAGGGCCGATCCTTTTTGTCAAGAAGAAGGATGGTTCACACCGGATGTTTATCGACTACCGGGAGTTGAACAATCTGACGGTCAAGAACCTTTATCCATTACCGAGGATCGACGATTTATTCAATCAGTTGCATGGGGCGTCTTGGTTTTCCAAGATTGATTTTAGATCTAGGTATCATCAGATAATAATCTGTGAGGAGGATATTCAGAAGACAGCTTTCTAAACTCGTTATGGGCGTTACAAGTTTGTGGTGATGCCTTTTGGACTCACCAATGTGCCTGTAGTGTTCATGGACCTCATGAATCGGGTGTCGGCTCATTTTGGATAGGTCGGTGATCTGGTCTAGGCCTGCGGGAGATTCTTGGAGTATTAAGGAAGGAGAGGCTTTATGCCAAATTCTCTAAGTGTGATTTCTGGTTACGAGAGGTCCAATTCTTGGGACACCTCGTTAATCCGAATGGGACTTTGGTCGACCCGGCCAAGATTGAGGCAATTATGAGATGGGAGATGCCGAGATCCCCATTTGAGATCAGGAGTTTTCTGGGCCTGGAAGGCTACTATCGGAGGTTTATTAGAGATTTCTATAAGATTGTCGCTCCTCTCACCAGATATACTGGGAATGGTGTTACTTTTGTTTGGGGTCCCAAGCAATAGGCTTCATTCAAGACTCTTCGCCAGAGGTTGTGCGAAGCTCCAGTGTTAGCCCTTCCTGAAGGAGTAGAGGACTTCGTAGTCTACTGTGATGCATCTATCTCAGGGATGGGTGTTGTGTTGATGAAGAGGGGACACGTGATAGCATATGCATCAAGGCAGTTGAAGCCTCACGAGACAAGGTATCCTACCCACGATCTGGAGTTGGGGGCGGTGGTGTTCACCCTCAAGATTTGGCACCACTATCTTTATGGTGTCTTGTGTACCATATACACGGACCATCAGAGCCTGAAGTACCTTATGGATCAGCCCAACCTGAATATGAGACAGAGGATATGGATGGATGTAGTGAAAGACAATAAATGTGAGATTTTGTATCACCCTGGCAAGGCTAATGTGGTAGCCGATGCCCTGAGTCGTAGAGCAGTGAGTGCTCCGATCCGAGACGTATGCATGAGGATGACGGTGATGACTCCAATCTTAGATAGCATCCGAGAGGCCCATGTAGTGGTCGTGAGACCAGAGAACCGTAAGAGAGAGCAGGTGATCGGGCAGATTTATGAGTTTGAGACAGATAGTTGGGGGCTTATGACCTTCCGTGGGTGGATATGGGTGCCATATACGGGTGGAGCTCGACGTATTTTAATGGAAGAGGCCCATAGGTCAAGATTCTCGATCCATCTAGGGGCCACCAAGATGTATTTGGACTTGAAAAGGGATTATTGGTGGCCCTATATGAAGAGAGATGTGGCATGGGTAATCGAGAGGTGCTTGACCTGTCGTCAGGTCAAGGCGGAGCACCAACGTCCTCATGGCCCGTTTCAGCCTCTAGAGGTTCCCCTATGGAAGTGGGAGCAGATTTCCATGGATTTTATTACCAAATTACCGAGGAACGCTCGGAGTGTTGATGCGATATGGGTGATTGTACATCGGGTGACAAAGAGTGCTCACTTTCTAGCTATCAGTGAGAACTCTTCTTCGAAGAAGTTGGCCGAGATCTACGTTCGAGAGGTGGTGGCACGACATGCGGTGCCAACATCGATAGTTTCAGATCGAGATGTGCGTTTTACTTCTAGGTTTTGGAAGAAATTTCATGAGGAAGTAGGTACCCGGTTGCACTTCAGTACCGCATATCACCCACAGACAGACGAGCAGGGCGAGCGGACGATTCAGACACTCAAGGACATGCTATGTGCATGTGTTATGGACTTCGGTGTATGTTGGGACACATACTTGCCCTTGGTTGAGTTATCATACAACAACATCCATCACTCCAGTATCGGTATGCCTCCCTTTGAGCTTTTATACGGGAGAAGGTGCCGAAATCCCATCTGTTGGGGAGAGGTAGGGCAGAGAGTGATGGGGGCACTAAGATAGTGATAAGATGACAGAGCAGATCCAGCAGGTCAGACAGAGGTTACTGACAGCCCAAAGTAGCCAAAAGATTTACGCAGACCAGCGACACTCAGAGCTAGAGTTTTAGGTCGGATATTATGTCCTCCTGAAGGTATCCCCATGGCAAGGGGTGATCAGGAAGCGGGGAAAGCTGGGTCCTAGATACATCGGTCCTTTAAGAGTGATCGCCCGAGTGGGTAGGGTAGCTTATCGGTTAGAGCTTCCTGCAGAGGTGAGCCAGATTCATAACACCTTCCACGTGTCCCAGTTGAGGAAGTGTGTAGCCGATGAGACGGCAATGGTCCCTTTAGAGGACACTCAGATTGATGATCGCTTGAACTACATTGAGAAGCTGATAACGATCTTGGATAGGAAGGTAAAGGTCTTGAGGATTAAAGAGGTGCACTTGGTTTGGGTTCAGTGGCAGCATCGTAGAGGTTCGGAATGCACTTGGAAGCCGGAGTCCGAGATGCGCGAGCAATACCCGGAGTTATTTTCAGAAGATGACTTCGAGGGCGAAGTCTGATTCCAGTGGGGGAGAATTGTAACATCCCGATATCAGGTATATCTCAATAGCCCTTACTTTATTGTAGTTGTGAAGTTTGGCCCTTTATTTGAGAAAAGGTCGTAGCTGAGTACGCAGGGCGTACGCATGTGTACGCTCAGCGTACTCATGTGCGTGATTTGGACGTGGAAACCACCTAGTAAGCCGGGCGTATCCTCTGGTACGCTGGGCGTACTAGGCTCAGAGTGAAAACCCTAATTGTGTGATGTGCCCCTATTTAAGGAACGTGATGGCCTCATTTCTGGCCACCATTTCCAGTCTTCAACTCCCTCAAAACCCTAATTTCCGTTTTCTTAGCTTGAGTGGACATTTGAAGCTTTTGTGTGTTCTTTGTGGGATTCTTTGAGTGAAGAAGGAGCTTTGAAGAGAGTAGAGTTGGAGTTCGGGCTTTGGATATGAGTTTCCCTTTAGTTGGTGCATCATTTGGAGGCATCAAGCTCAAAGCTTTCTCATTGTTTTGATTTGTGCATATTGTGGTTAATTTTAGGGTTTACGTCCGAAAGCTTGAAGCTTTATGAGTTTGTTGAACTCCGGAGCCTAATACATGTCCCTTTAAGTGTCTCTAGTGGAGTGGACTTAGAAAAATGGGATCTTGGACGTCAAGATCTCCCCATGCATGATATATGCGAACTTTTGTGAGTAAGGAGTGAGAGTTTATGGGTTTTAGACTTTCTTAGCCATGCAAAGGCTTAAAGTCACAAACTTTATGGAGTATTAGCCCTTAGTGAGTCCAGATGTGCTTATATTGAGTTATGTGATATTATGCTTTTTGTCTTTGTGATATATGCTATATTATTATGTGCTTTACTGAGTTAGGACTGGAGGGTCCAAACCGATTTGTGAGATCGGAGGGTCTTCACTGAGATATCGGACTGGAGGGTCCAACCCGAGCTGTGAGACCGGAGGGTCTTCACTAAGACACATGACCGGAGAGTCCACACTGAGCCGTGAGACCGGAGGGTCCTCACCGAGACGCATGACCGGAGGGTCCATGCCGAGCTATAGCCATGAGAGGCTTATTATTTGTGTATGTGGTGTTTTGGGGAACTCACTAAGCTTCGTGTTTACCGTGTTGTGTGTTATGTGTTTCAGGTACTTCTCAGGATCGCGAGAAGGCGCGGGCTTGATTGTACACACTTGTTCGAGATTATGTTTGAGGATTCTGGGATATTATTAGTTGTTTGGTTAATTTGTGTTTTGACGATTGATACATTGATGGTTTTTAAGAAATGTTACATTGATTTTTATGTGGTTAAAAAATGAAAATTTTGTTTGAAAAATTATGGTGTTACAGCATTTCAACATGATGGCTCTGCAGAAAGCTATTTTCCAGTGTTTACGTGCTCCACACGTTCAAGATTTTTTTCTAGTTATCCCTGTAGATTGGCTTAACCAACATATGTCTCTTCTGTAGTATCATACCATCCTCAAATATCAACTCATGATTGCAATATTCTCAGCTGACAAGATATGTCTGATGTGCCGCTAGGTATGTTTGGACTCTTTTGAAGCACATGCAGTTCATTGCAAATAACTCTCGGGTTTCAAATACAGGTCCGATATGGTTAGAGATGTTTTGGTTGACATATTTAAGCGTGTCAGGGTTTCTGCCAAGAAAGAGGCTCCTGTGAATTTCTTGACTGACCCGACAGAAGAAGGGTCAACCCTTAGACCGATTGACATTTTGATTTTTGGATGGGTTGTAAAGAAACACACATGTGTAAACCTTATAGGGGTATCCCCTTTCGTAGGCTTGAGGGTCGGGGGTTTCACAACGGAAAAGACTGCATTAAAAGCTGCTACATGCAATGTCACCAAACATTAAAAATCGTGTATGGAAAATCAATATGTATTAATATAATTTACATTTGATTTCCTTGCTCCGGATGCGGTAGAACTTTTTAATAGAGTACAACAGATTATGTATAACAATGTTATATCCCCTATATCTATGGATATAGTTTTTTAAAAAAGTTGTTTTTACCATACAAAAAGGCTTAACAATAAAACTTGTTGTCCGTTTGTCTTTTATTCGTAATAAAAAAAAACCTTTTAATTAAGAAAAATAGTAATAATCTAATTCTACTTTTGTCTAACTTCGAACAGACCGTACAACAACAGGCAGGTTAGGGTGGTGGGTGCGAATACGTAAGCGACTGATTAAAGACTGTGTGTAGGAAAAGTC